>NC_071092.1:47226569-47567819 GCF_027358695.1 Spea bombifrons
AATAGCAATCGCTACACATTTACTACCGTTTAACCATAACTTTGTTTCAAACTTGCTGATATTGTTTGTGAGATGATAAATTGTAGAAAAGTATGTATTTTTAAAAATATTTTTATGGTATGGAAGCTATGCAATGCCTGAGTGGAGCATTCTGAATCACAATTCCCTTTTTTATATTTAGTATCTAAACACAATTTATCTGGAACAAAGCTAAGTATTTGCTGGTTGTGAGCTGATTCATACGTGTTGTATGTTCATATTGGTCATTTCAGCAGCGCCTCAAAATCTTAATTTATATGCTGGATACGCTTCCCCTTTTTGTATTAATTTTTGGGTTTGTTTATTGGGAGGTTTTGGTCATTTCAGTAGCATTTTATTTCATTTCATTATTCTTATTTTTTTTTTATTTTTTTGCTTTTTTAATTTGTTTTCATTGGACATCCCTTTGGCTTCTTTAAAGTCGAAGAAAGAAGTTAAGCGGCCGAGCTCACTATAATCTATTTCTTTTTCACTCTGGGGTCGAGCTTTCTTTGTAACACAAGGTGGTGCTGCTTTCCCTCTCTGTAAATTCCATATTAGGTTCGTGATTTTACATTTTCTACAGAAAAAAAGTTCTGTTCGGACGATGGGTGCAGCCTGGAGCTGCTGACTCTCTGCTTGGAGTCCTAAATTCTCCTTAGAGACATAAACTATCTGTTACTTTCTGGTTTGTAGCAAACTTTGCCATCGGTTACGCTATTTTTATAATTTTTTTTTTTGCAGTTTTCCCAAAAACCAGTAATTCCCGTTCCTCCACTGGGAATGAATTTTTTATTCCGGAGTACGTTGCTCCTAAAGCTCCTGTCCCACTTTCTTTGCCATATTGCGTAACTGAATGCAGTATGAGAGCCGTCATTCATTGTTCTGTTCATTCCCAAACATTTCCCAGAAATTATTCTTTCATTTAATTTGCTTTATTTGTAATTTTTGCAGGGAGCGCATAACTGTCACGTGATGCAAAAGCAGGTACTGATAGGTTGTTGCCATAGAAACTGAAACCAGTCCTTTTTTTTTTTTTACTTGCTCCACATGTTTTTTTGTGTGTGGGGGGGGGCAGTTTTTTTTTTACAATACTCAGAACGTGATTGACATTAATCTCATTGAGGAGAAAAAAAAAATTCTTATAGTTTTGCGGTTGTGATGATTTTCGCTGAATGAATAATTCATTATGATTAATAATTTTTGGGAATCGTCTTTTTTCTATACGTAAAGTCAGGTGATAATGGTGGAGCGGTAACATTAGGTCTCGTTATTCACATAATTTGGCTTCCATTGCAGATCTTTGCTTCTGCTGTAGTTCCGTTCCAGATTTGATTTGTGAAACATTAGCCAAATTAAAGTGACCACTTGCATTCCTGAAAATTAAGACAGATGTTGCCTTGGTAACCGCTGTTGCCATAGAAATAATATACAGGTGAAATCATTGTGTAGCATCGGCATACTCTGTGGCCGCTCGATGCATTAACGGCGTTATTTCCCAGACCAGGCTTGGGCGACACGAATCAAAAATAACCTCTTTCATAGAAAAAATCCAGCATTTTCCTTTTATCGAAACCTTAACATTTGTTAATTTCGGCAAATTTTTCTGCACTATTTATTTTGTTCTAAAAATTGGCATAACGAATGCACGCAAATAATTAAATAATCTTTAAGTACTAGAAATACTTTGTATCAGTATTTTAAAAAGATGTCAAATCTGCGAACTGTGCAGCCAATCAGAAACCAGCAGGGCAGGAATTCCACCTCCCATTGGCCACATTTGGTTTGTTAATGGAAAGGTTCTGAAAATAGTTGAAAACCCAACGCATCTTTTAGGTGAAAAGCCAAGGGATAGTTTGTCCCACCAAGCGGCGTTTCGTTTGGAAGGTAGTCCTTTTGAAAGCAACAGGAGCGCTCTCTGCGCATGTGCGCGGTGTTAGAATACCCCCAAAGGGACTGGGTTATAATCTTATGTATTGAGATTAGTACAAATTTTAATTTTAACCAAAAAGTGTGAAAATGACAACATTTAGTTTGAAGTGATTGGAGGAATGGGGGGGAGAAGCTGTCCTCGTGCAAGGAAGAGTGATTGGCCCATGTACACACGCCTAGTGCATACGTGTCCCATTAATGTGTGTCCTCCGCAATAGGCTTCAGATTTGTACGAATTGAAAGTGTACAGAATTTTGGCAAATTCGGCTATTTACAAAGTCGTGAAAACGAGGCCAGATCCCCCACGAAGCAGATGAAAACGAAGCAAAAAGCTCAGGCCCATTCACTCACTCACACTCTCATTCTCATTCATTCTCTCTCTCTTTTTCTCTTGTTTCCCTACCCTCTCTGCCGACCACTTCTACCGATGACTTCCCCTAAAATCTCGCTGTTTCCATTGACGTCCTCTCCCCCAATCCTCCATTGTATCGTTTGCATTAATCGATTCCCGGGACGCCGGGAAGCTCGCACTTATTGGGTGGTTTATTTTCTGATTGTACATTTCCTTCCAACGTGTTTCATGATTCTAACGCTTATTTTATGCTTTCCTGACTCTTTATCTCCAGATTAAACAAATCCTTTTTTTTTTGTGTGTGAAAAAGCACTTTCTGCCTCAAAGGTAATTAATTACCATTTGTAAAATAAACAGAAACCGCATTTCTATAATTAAATACGATTGTTGAAGAATTTATCAACGGAATCATTAAAAAGCGGGAAACACATTATTTTCGTGTGAAGCTTCTCTCCAAAGATTCCGTCGACTTTTTTTTTTCTAGATTTTTTTTTTTTAAGTCACTTTTGGTTTAGGGGGCGTGGCTGGGGGTGGGGCTTTATTGAGGCTCTTTATTAGACAAAGTAGAATAAAATAGATTTAAAGGTATTTTATTTACCCCGTTTAATTTATAAAGCCGTTTCCTGCTGTTTCTATACACATTATCGGGGCTTTTAGGGCTGTAGAACCCTGCGATACCCTCATACCCAGCAAACATTCTCACCTCCTAGAAAAGAGGGGCATCAGGGATAAAGGAGAGGGACTGGCCATATAAACAGAGAAACTTGGCAAGTATACAAATCCTACATTCTACATTTGGGGGCCGACCTTCTATGATGATGATGATAACGTGCTTCTTATTTCTAAATAAATAAACCATTTAAAAAAACAAAACAAAAAAAAAACAGGTATTGCCATATTTAAAATTTATGATACTTGGTTGAATTTTAGTGAGTCGCAGGCAGACGCGTTGAGGAATTAAAAAAAAAAATAATAATTTTGGGCAGTTGCCTAAAAATCAGTGGGTTACGAATCGCATTTTATAGAACATGTGACGCACGGTTAGGGGAATTTTAATTCTAACGCTCTGTTTCTGGGCTGGTAGAAAGGGGTAGTTTGGGCTGGAAGGGACTGCTCATTATTCGGAGTCTCCTTGACAACTGGAGAGAGCGCCGGATTTTTTTTAGCACTGCGGAGACTTAATCCAGATGTTATAACAGTGACATCATAGCTTGGTCACTTGTGTTTTATCAATAGTTTGAAGCCAAGCCCAACCAAAGGGTTAATAGGGCTAGTATTCCAGGAAAGGTATAAATACCGGGCAGAATGGCTGAATGGGGGGAGTCATTTCCCCAAATGCTCCTTCTTGTGAAACGTGGGATTAAGGGGCAAATAAAACAACGGCCTATCCTCTGATTACTAGGAGGGTCACTCGTACAAAAGCGCAATTTTACTTTACTGTGAAGGTGGTAGATAAGTGGAGCAGCCTCCCAGCAGAAGTGATAGAGGGTAATGCAGTGAGGGTATTAAACATGCATGGGATAGACATACGGCTCCTGAATCTAAGACGAGACCAACGACTGATTAAGGTTTGAGTCTTTACAGCAGGAGAAACGGGCAGACTAGACGGGGGCCGAATGGGGGCCGATCTGCCGGCAGGTTCTGTTTATATGACATTTACTATCATTTTAATGATAAATCGACCAGTTTCATATAAAACCTTCTTTAAGGGAAATCAGATGCTTTTGAGATGAAGCTCGGATCGCGTTTTTTTAAAGAAAACAGATTTTTTTTGCCGATTTTCGTTATAAATGCCGTATTTTTCTAAAACAAAGCAGACTTTTTAATAAAGTAATTTTCTGCGGCGCGGCTGTCGGTGTCTTCGCCGAATCTCATGACCTCCACATGAACTGCAAAGATCAAAAACAGTTCAGAGGAACCCAAGAACGTCTTCCAAAGAAACAAATCCCTTTCATCTTGGTTTTTATTTCTTTACCGAAATATTTATATATTTTTAAAATTAAAAACTATCATTAACATGTTTGTTTTTCACCAAATTCTTGGTTTTACTGATATTCCGTGACTCCCTTGTTTAGTGATTAAGATATCATCTGTCTGTTAATGAATTAGCTGAAGGCATCTGGTTTTATCCTCAGAATTATTAAATAAAAGCAATTCTATTATTTCCGTATTTACGGTAATTTTACTATTTACTGGCAGAGAACCTTCAGAGTATAAAATTCCTCGTATTCTCCGTGCATCATATTGACATGTATTATATACCGGTATATATTTATATCTTAGCTTAATGATAGTAAAATATGTCAAAAAGATTGTTTTGTGAATTTATAAAATTATTATTATTTATTAATTTATATATTACTATCAAAATTCCCTAAAATAATTTTATTAACAGTGACTATAATGTGAAAAAATAAAACTATTGCCCCGACTGTCGTCCCATAATGGCGTTAAAGGTGGGGCATCTCATATGGGGTACAGATAGACCCCAAGTGGCCCGTATTTGACCATATTTTTAAAAGGACTCTACAGGGGACACCAACATTAGCAGTAGCCATGTGCATTCTGATTTGCATTCATTGTAACAAGTTTTGTTAAATGAATGAACTCGCACGAAAACGAGGAAGGAGCCCCAACGAAACAAATGAAGGAGAAAGCTCTGAATATTTCTCTCTCTCACTCTGCTCTCCCTACCTTCTCCTACAGTAGTTTCCATGTATCCACTTCCCTGAAATATACGAAAATAGTGGAGCGCAGAACCTAAATAGCAAAAAAAAATAATCAGATTCCGGGTTTCTGCTAGAATAATAACGACCAAAAAATACACAAAGCAAGAATTCAGCGAATTCCGTTCAGAAAACACCTAAATATTGGGGATTCCGTCACATAATACGGCCGTATATCGCTTCACCCTCCACTACATCAGAGTGCCCCAAGTCTGGTGATTCCTATCTAATTATTGATGGCTATTTTGCTTCCCAAGGAGCTGAATTGGTGAAAATGCTTTGTATTTCAACCCAAAAGAGATTCTCAAGCAATTTAAAGACTTCCCTGAGACAGAGAAGTGGAGACAGGGGAGCGATCGTCAGAGAAAGCAAGGAGAGAGTGAGAAAAAAAAACCTGTGACATAAAGGGGAACATTTAACGGTTTCACAGGCGCAAGCAGCAGAATCCGGCATAGCTGGCTCCTCGCTCACCGATACAATGTAGCCGGAGGCACCCAGCACTGTTACATTTAAAGGGAATGCAGGGAGCCGGCAGCCTCCCCTCCGGCAGACGGGGATACAATGTAACACAATGATTGTAACTTACACTCCCAGCAGAGGGGATACAATGTAACACAATGATTGTAACTTACACTCCCAGCAGAGGGGATACAATGTAACACAATGATTGTAACTTACACTCCCAGCAGAGGGGATACAATGTAACACAATCATTGTAACTTACACTCCCAGCAGAGGGGATACAATGTAACACAATCACTGTAACTTACACTCCCAGCAGAGGGGATACAATGTAACACAATCATTGTAACTTACACTCCCAGCAGAGGGGATACAATGTAACACAATCATGGAACTTACACTCCCAGCAGAGGGGATACAATGTAACACAATCATTGTAACTTACACTCCCAGCAGACAGGATACAATGTAACACAATCATTGTAACTTACACTCCCAGCAGAGGGGATACAATGTAACACAATCATGGAACTTACACTCCCAGCACAGCTGCCTTTTCAGTCTGTCCAGATGTGTGGTTAACCCCTGATGCTGAACTGCAAAACCTGTGTGTAGTTAACCTCTTCAGTGCTGGAGAGCAACTCTATCCACAACAGTAGTACAGCGCTGTGAAAATATTGAAATGATTCAGATAATTAAATTTATTTTAATATTAGACAAAGATAACCTGAGCTAAACACGGAATGCAGCGTTTAAATTATCGCTTAATGTATTGAAGATAAAGTAATTTGCCCCCTAAACCTAATAACTGGAATGCTTGCAATACCTGCCAATGAGTCTTTTCCATTGCTTTGGAGGAATTGTCGCTGACTACTTCTTGGTAGAATTGTTTTCATTCAGCCACATCGGAGGGTTTTCGAGCATGAGCTGCCTTTTTAAGGTCCAAAACCTTTATTTGGTTTCTTTTGAGCCATTCAGAGGCGACTCGTTTGGTTGCTTTCAGATCGTCGCCCCGATGACCAAAACCCAGCTGCATTTAAGCTTAAGTCACGGTTTGATGATGTGAAACATTTAAATGCGACAAGTATGCAAAAATTGAAGAAATCAGGAAAAATCGACTAAAGACGCTCCATATACTAAATTCTATATAGTTTATCTTTCAACTTCCCCAATCATTCACCCGGAAGCCTCCGTCTTAAAGGAACCGCGTAGTCCCCCAAATCATATATTTATTTTTTTAATGCATGTTTTGGGGCATTTAGCATGGATTCCAATGCATTTTATTTCATGCAAATGGGCGTTAGAAAATTAGACTTCTGATGCATTTAATTTTTACTATTTTTAGTGTTTTTTTGCTTTTTTTCATACTTACGACTGAATTTTCGAGAATACCCACAATTTCTTTACCAATCTCTGTCTAGTTGAGGCCGGGCCATCTCGTCTCTGGCTGGGGTCTCTGGCCAGAAATAAAGTTCAGTTTAAATATTCCCCACACTTGCCCCTTTTTCCTCCCCGGTAGCTGTTGAAACGTTTGATGTCTGGAGGGATACCGAGGCGGCCTCCAGAATCCCCGGCTCTGTTAAACGCTTTGGATTTGGGAACGGCGGATCAATCAGAGGCAGCGCTGAGGGGAGGCTCGCTGCGATCTCCACTCCACTCGGGGGATTTCTCTCCGGCGCATCGATTTTTAGAACAGAGAGAATGCGATTTAAAAGGTGGGAAAGATTTTGAGAAGACGGGCGAGAGCGCGGAGCAAATCCCTCATAACCCCGTTACTGCGGGCTTTTTATCTTTTTGTTCACACATTAAATGAAGTTAAAATACTCCTGCATGCCGTGATATTCCGCTGCTGGCTTATGAAAGATCCACGAGTGAACCCTGACAATATAGTGATGAGAAAAGACATGCCGCTATTTACTAATCGGGCGAGTGGTCGGTCCAGCCGATACTCCGAAAGTTGTTTGGGATTTACAGGCGAGGGCATGCAAGTGTGATGTGAATTTGCATATCGTCACTAGAAACTCAAAAAAATTACCCCCCCCTCAGTAACATTAAATAATAAAAAGGAAATTGGACCCCCCTATTAGCCAAGGGAGGCTGATGATTGCCCCACTTTTCACCCTCCCTGCGTGCAGTGGGGGTGGTAATTACACCATTGGAGGAAAGTTCCTTTGCAGAGACATGGACCCCATCTCGTGTTCCTCCATTCCTGCCGTGTGGGGTGAAATAACAAAAACATTTCAAGTGAGCAACATTTGGGTACCAGAAGGAAACTGCAGCCTCTATTCAGGAGAGTGGAACATTTACATTATGAAGGGTTGGCCCTGGGGAGTTTTTCTTACACAAAGGGCTGAGTTGGCCCTGTATAATGTATAGTGAAATCAGTAAGTCGGGTCCTGTAATATGTATAGATAAATCAGAGAGATGCCCTGTATAATGTATAGTTAAATCAGCGAGATGCCCTGTATAATGTATAGTTAAATCAGTGAGATGCCCTGTATAATGTATAGGTAAATCAGGGAGGTGCCCTGTATAATGTATAGGTAAATCAGGGAGGTGCCCTGTATAATGTATAGGTAAATCAGTAACCGGCCCCTGTATAATGTATAGTTAAATCAGTGAGATGTCCTGTGTAATGTATAGGTAAATCAGGGAGGTGCCCTGTATAATGTATAGGTAAATCAGTAACCGGCCCCTGTATAATGTATAGTTAAATCAGAGAGATGCCCTGTATAATGTATAGGTAAATTAGGGAGGTGCCCTGTATAATTTAAATGAACGGAATGATGTTCAAGAAACCACAAACTCCCTGGAATTCTATGTTTGTTTTGTTCACCCCATCGTTGTGTAGAATTGTTTTATGTTGTGTGTGGGGGGGGACATTTCAAACTTTAAGTATTTTAAATACCAGTCCTGACAAGCACAGGATCTACGCGGGAAATGATACTTTTTTTAAATGCTAAAATGACAGATTGTTCTGGGTTTCATTATATTCCGCGTGACTCGAGTGGCCTTTCTATCCCTCAGACTTCTCCTTCACCTTTCCTGCTGCTATTTGCGTTCCCGGTGATATTTTCCATTGGAACTTCTCTGAAATCATTGTAACCAAATCTACACTAAATCCAGGCGTGATTTATTTGCAATATTTACAGAGAAATAAGCGAAAAACCCCTAAATTCATCAGAATATTGCAGTCATCCGAAAACGGGAAGCAACATTTTAAATAGTTATCTTTTAATTCTATTTTACTTTTTTGACCCTGAGGTCACGGTGAGGTCATGGTGACATCACTGGAGGATTCTCTTTAACTCTGTATTTTTTTTTAAAAAAACATTTTTTTATTATTATTACTATTTTATATTTCAGAATGATATTTCTCATTCAATATATTTAATATTTATTTTCATCTTTTTTTTTTTTTTTGGAACCTTGAGAATTGTTTCCTCGTCCTCCGTGCTCTGATCTCCCTCTCCGCACAGTAATCAGAAGCAGAGCTCCACAGCCCTATTTTCCTGACTGCGTTGCAGGTTCATCATCAAAGAGTCTGCGGCCCTCGGGGGCCTCTGTTAAACATCCTTTTTAAACCTAGAACTGCCCCCGGCTGCCTCCCTTTGAACACGATAAGGTGGGATAAAAATACTTTCCAATCGAACTGTTTTATTGTTAACCTTCTGCTTTCTTCTTCCGATGGATTCGGTGACTTTGTACATAAATGTTTCCTGTACTCCTGTTCTCCTTCCTGATAGGAATTGTAGTCCATGGAATAGAGAGGATGGATACGTATGATGGGACTTGTAGTCTATAATAGGGCGACAGTGCTCATCTTTGAGCTTGACAGTCATTCTTACCGACATAGCCCAATATCTCAAGACAAGCTAAGCGTCCGCACAAAGCTTAGATGGCTTTGGATGATCTTTTGAGGAAGTTTCCACAGTTTTGGACAATATTTAATCTCGTGCCCGCCCTCCTCTAATCTGTTTTAGGTTCCTTGGGCTTCTCTTTAGTTTACATTCGGATGGGAACTTGCTGACACTGTGAATATTTAGAAATTAAGTTTCCACATTAATATTTTTTATCTAATTATGTCCTAAAGATGCATGGAGTTGCTTTTAGAAAGTCTAGATACATGGAGCCACCTTTCAGAAGAAGGGTATTGGATCAATAAGTTCCGGGAGCAAAAGAAAGCCTAGAACATGAGTTTCAAAATTAGGTCAAGTAGTCTTAGGAACTAATATTCTCATTTATTTCATCTCATTTCTTGTTATCACTAATATCAAAAATAGTACTCTTTTTTTAAAACCAATGGGAGTTTTTGCCCCATAATATAAATGTTTTCAGGCAGCTGCATATCAGCCATTTGTATGATTCTCGCTCTGTTATCTGATCCCCGATCTACTAAACCCCCCGACTCCTTATCATACTGCCTGTGGGGAACAATAGAATGGCTCAGTCTTAATCACCCAGTCGGACTCTCTGACTAATGAAAGTCTATGGAGGAACGGACTTCATTAGCATCGCCATAAAGCGTCAGCTCAGTGTGGTGTTTGAGCTGGGAAAGTATACAGCGCTGGGGGTTATATTAATGTATACAGCGCTGGGGGTTATATTAATGTATACAGCGCTGGGGGTTATATTACTGTATACAGCGCTGGGGGGTTATTACTGTATACAGCGCTGGGGGTTATATTACTGTATACAGTGCTGGGGGTATATTACTGTATACAGCACTGGGGGTTATATTACTGTATACAGCACTGGGGGGTTATTACTGTATACAGCGCTGGGGGTTATTACTGTATACAGCGCTGGGGGTTATATTACTGTATACAGCGCTGGGGGTTATATTACTGTATACAGCGCTGGGGGTTATATTACTGTATACAGCGCTGGGGGTTATATTACTGTATACAGCGCCGGGGGGTTATATTAATGTATACAGCGCTGGGGGGTTATATTAATGTATACAGCGCTGGGGGGTTATATTACTGTATACAGCGCTGGGGGTTATATTACTGTATACAGCGCTGGGGGTTATATTACTGGATACAGCGCTGGGGGTTATATTACTGTATACAGCGCTGGGGGTGATGTTACTGTATACAGCACTGGGGGGTTATATTACTGTATACAGCGCTGGGGGTTATATTACTGTATACAGCACTGGGGGGTTATATTACTGTATACAGCGCTGGGGGTTATATTACTGTATACAGCGCTGGGGGTTTTATTACTGTATACAGCGCTGGGGGTTATATTACTGTATACAGCGCTGGGGGTTATATTACTGTATACAGCGCTGGGGGTTATATTACTGTATGCAGCGCTGGGGGTTATATTACTGTATACAGCGCTGGGGGTTATATTACTGTATACAGTGCTGGGGGTTATATTACTGTATACAGTGCTGGGGGGTTATATTACTGTATACAGTGCTGGGGGTTATATTACTGTATACAGCGCTGGGGGGGTTATATTACTGTATACAGCGCTGGGGGTTATATTACTGTATACAGCGCTGGAGGTTATATTACTGTATACAGTGCTGGGGGTTATATTACTGTATACAGTGCTGGGGGGTTATATTACTGTATACAGCGCTGGGGGTTATATTACTGTATACAGCGCTGGGGGTTTATATTACTGTATGCAGCGCTGGGGGTTATATTACTGTATACAGCGCTGGAGGTTATATTATTGTATACAGCGCGGGGGGGTTATATTACTGTATACAGCGCTGGGGGTTATATTACTGTATACAGCGCTGGGGGTTATATTACTGTATACAGCGCTGGGGGTTTATATTACTGTATGCAGCGCTGGGGGTTATATTACTGTATACAGCGCTGGGGGTTATATTACTGTATACAGCGCTGGGGGTTATATTACTGTATACAGCGCTGGAGGTTATATTATTGTATACAGCGCTGGGGGTTATATTACTGTATACAGCGCTGGGGGTTTATATTACTGTATGCAGCGCTGGGGGTTATATTACTGTATACAGCGCTGGGGGTTATATTACTGTATACAGTGCTGGGGGTTATATTACTGTATACAGTGCTGGGGGGTTATATTACTGTATACAGTGCTGGGGATTATATTACTGTATACAGTGCTGGGGGTTATATTACTGTATACAGCGCTGGGGGTTTATATTACTGTATACAGCGCTGGGGGTTATATTACTGTATACAGTGCTGGGGTTATATTACTGTATACAGCGCTGGTGGTTATATTACTGTATACAGTGCTGGGGGTATATTACTGTATACAGCGCTGGGGGGGTTATTACTGTATACAGCGCTGGGGGTTATTACTGTATACAGCGCTGGGGGTTATATTACTGTATACAGCGCTGGGGGTTATATTACTGTATACAGCCCTGGGGGTTACATTACTGTATACAGTGCTAGGGGTTATATTACTGTATACAGCTCTGGGGGTTATTGCATGTACTGTGGATTTTAAAGGCTATTAAGCCCCACTTATTAGAAGTCCATATATTTTCTTTAGCTTTAAGCGCAGGCGATGATGCGGCCGCTCTATTGACCGCGCGCTGCGTCTCGTTGTTCCATCACCCTGTTGGACAGTTGGAATAATTTGCCGTTATCCGAGAAAATCTCCATAGGATGTGAGGACAAATGACTTGTTGAGGAGTTCGTCTCGGGGATGCGACCGCCACGGAAAATGTCAGCTGAAAGATAAGCAAATCTTTCAGGGAAGTCGCGGAGAGTCAAACAGATTCTCCGAGTCACTGGAAAGGTCATTCAGTAAAAGGTTTCCGCTGAGAAGCGCTCGGAGACGCGGCGGCGCAGGCCAGCAGTCTGACATGCAATTAATTCACGAGACTAATTTGTTCTGCGGATCTATAAGACAGGTGGACTTTCACGCCGTGGTTCTTTCTGTCCGCTTTATGTGAGGAATGACAAAGAAAAGACCGGGGTCCGTGTATAACAACCCCACTGGTAGAAAAAGAGCAATCTTTCGGGGCATTCTATTGGTTAACTTAAAGTGCAACCAGTTTTACAAACAAAGAACTTGTCGGCACATCGGCCCCATTCGGCCCCCGTCTAGTCGCCCGTTTCTCCTGTTGTAAAGACTCAAACCTTAATCAGTCGTTGGTCTCGTCTTAGATTCAGGAGCCGTATGTCTATCCCATGCATGTTTAATCCCCTCACTCTATTACCCTCTACCACTTCTGCTGGGAGGCTGCTCCTCTTATCTACCACTTCTGCTGGGAGGCTTGAATGTCCCAGTAAAGTAATATATTGTGAAATGTAACATTGTACCTCCCTTTATTTCTGTCTACGTTGTTACATTTGCTGGATACATTGTATCACGTCAGGTTCTGACTCATTCTTCTTCATTCCACCGAAATGACATTCATTCACTTGGCCTTCTCTCCGATTCTTCATCTTCTCATCGCTTTGCTTTTTTTCTGGTTTTTTTCAGAGGAGGAAGATCTTTTTGTGACTCGATAATTGAGATAATGCATTTTAGGCTCTGCGCCACAATTCTCAGGGTATCTGTGCGGGGAAACCTCTCCCCTGGATCCACTACACTTTAATGATCCGCACAATACTGAGAAGGCCGGTCATTTATTGCCAGACATTAAACATTTTATCAGTTCATTTCCTATTTATGTTGATAATTTTCTTTAATTCCCTTGTGCATTTTTTAATTTTTTTTTTTTGTTTAAACCTTACGTTTTTACAATTTGTGAATCAATTCTTATGGCAACTGGAAAATCTAATAATCCCTAATAACACACCTTTTTTTTATAACGTATATTTCTTATCTTGCTTTGCTTTTAATAAAATGAAGTTATTGCTTTTGCTTTTCCGGCATTTTCCTGTTTTTTATATATATTCTTGGCAGATTTGATGTAAATTTGAGTGCATTCTGCATATAAATGGCAACAGAGCGGTAAAGATGGCGTCTAGCTGGCTTAAATCTTACTTTATTACTTCGCCAAGTCATTTTTATTGTAACCGACCGTTCTATAACGTCTTCGTCTTAAATTTATCCACACGGAACCATAAGGTTTGCATAAAGTGTGGCTCTCGGCCCCAGCTTTAAACTTTTCTCACCTATATTCACCGAATGGAAGAATTTATTACGAGGGAAATAATACCGTCTTATTTTCCGTAACAAACACCCTTTTTTAATGTTTTTGAGTCTGGTTAATACATTTGTGTGAATTGCCAAAGAAAAGAAGAATTTGTGATTTTTTTTTTAAATATTGCTATGAAATGCTGTAGTTTTTATATGGAAAATAACAATTATTATTGCTAAATAGGTGTAGATAACAGCTGCGTGGTTACAGATAAACCTAATATGTTACATGAATGTAAGCTCACAAGCCGAGCCATTTTTCCCTAATGTATCGGTTAGTCTGTAAGTTCTAGTTTTGTCAGACCTTTTAAATGGAGGGACTGTAAGAACAGTTTTGGGAATCGTTGGCACTTTATAAATACAAGATAATAATAATAATAATAATAATAATAATAATAATAATAATAATTAACAATAATAAATAAACCCCAAAAATGCACTGCATAAAATTATACAGTCCAGAACGCTGGTTCCTGTCTGAGCCAATAGCCTGCAAGCCTACTGAACGAGAACAAAAGGGGCGGAGCCAAATGGCTTTGCAGAGTGTTTCACATAGAGCCATTCTGCGGAGTCGGGAGACGCTGCGAAACTTTAAATTTAAACAAATGAGCAAAAAACATACAACCGTTCCTTTTAATACAGCACAAAATTTGCAGAGTGGTCTAGAGCTACCAATTTAATCGTCCAACACGCAGGACCATTCAATTAGTTGCTATGGCGATAAGACCACTTTTTGTGCGTTGTAACTGAATCATTTATAACATCATTATTTTTCTCTCTCTCTCCCTTTATTTCTCTTCCTCTCTCTATCTATCTCTTTTTCTCTCGGTACAATTTGGATCCCAGTCTTTTTATGGCATTTTTATGGAAATTTTAGGTTTTCTCAAGTTTCATTTTCTTTGTATGCTCCTGTAAACAAACAAAAAATGTTAAAAACTGAAAAGTAGGAAATTATTTTTTAACATTACTAATTCTTTTAATAAAAATATTGGTTGCATTGTCCGGGGAGGATATATTGAAATATTATTTTATTATAATTCTTTTGATATTATTTATAATAACGTTGCAAAAAAAAAAAAAAGTTAAAAAGTTTTACCGTTAAGCCAAACAAAGGCAAAAGAAATAGAAATGAAAAAATAAAACCAAAATGTGAAAGTCCTCCGGGATTTCACACGGCGCCAGTCCTGATTGCACGTCAGTGATTAATACAAACCGTGCGTTTTTATTATTAGTATTTGAGAAATGGATTTAATTTAACTACCGCCCCACGTTTACAGCCCAAAAAGTATAAATAGAACTGCATTTATTTAAAACATTTTCTATGAAGGTCCCGGGAACACTTTTTTTTATTGCGGTTTGTAATGAGGATGTATATTTTTTTTATTATTCCAACTTAAAGAGACACACATTGATGCTCTCAAATAATGATAATTATTAATGGTCATTTTCACCAAGCTGCCTGAAAGTACACAAATTTGATAATTTATTCCATATAAGGTAAATTACAATTTACAAGGTATGACTGGGGCGGGGCTTAAATACAACTTTTTTAGTGACTGGCGATCCTCTCCGCCAATTGGAGGCCATGACACTTCGCAGGCTCCTCTGCCGCTGCCCTGGCTTCCTTGGGCACTGTGGTCAGCAGTAGAGATATCTGTGGGTGTGATGTCACAACACTTCGGCCTAACGTCTGATGTCATCACTTTTGAAATTGGCGCCAGAGAGCGTTTTCCTGTAGCCATGCAGCCAGCCCATTTTGCCCCTGATTGTTGTACCCGTGCCAATCATAGCGCATTCCTCTATCGTATTATTCTCGTGTAACCTCCGCTTGACCTTGGGCTTCCCGACTCTGGCGATGACTATTCTGACCTCCGGTTTCCCGGCTTGTTTCTGGGTAATCCTGCCTGCGCTCCCTGGGACTCTGCCCTCGGTCCTTGGAGGATCCTAACAAGTCCCAAGTCCGCTTCAACCCAAAGGCTCAACCCGACGGGGAACCGTTTGGAGGGTGAAGAACGACGGGCTCTGTCTTTTGGGACACAGTGTCCTACCCTGCTACGCTGAGCACGACAGAGCCACTTTTTTGGGCACTCACTCATTCGCACACTTACACTCTGACACTCACACTGAGGCCAAAATAAAAGACGATCTTGATTATAAGACAAAGTTGTTTTTTGAGATGAGTAGTGCATAAGTGGAACAGCCACCCAGTAGAAGCAGTAGGTGTTGATACAGTAATTGAATTTAAACATGCATGGGATAGACATAGGGCTCCTGAATCTAAGACGAGACCAACGACTGATTAAGGTTTGAGTCTTTACAGCAGGAGAAACGGGCGACTAGACGGGGGCCGGATGGGGCCGATCTGCCGGCAGGTTCTATGTCTCATTAATTGGGATGACTGCTGACCTGCTTAACATGTGAAGGTAGCTCAGAATTCAATCACGGATGATCCAGAACCGGCAAGCGGTCCGATTCATAACACTCCTTAAATCGTTTCATTCTTCCTAAATGTAAGGGCTCACCTTATACATTTCCTTAACCCATTAACATATGCGACTAAGCTATCCAAGATATCATTTAGCAAATAAAAGCACCGGGTAGGCTGGAGGGGACGGGGTTAACCCTTTAGGTGCCAACGAGCGAAGCAACGCAGGGGGGGAGGCTGCGGATCCGATTATCGCTCAGCGATGGAAACCCGCCGACTTATTTTTTTAATTTTTGAAGCTAAATGAAATGTGAAATTTCCTAATTCCCGAGTGTTCTGCTAAGAAACAGACGATGAAAGAGATCGTGACATTGCCAGTGGGGATGCGATCCAATGAACGTGCAGTAGGTGGAGGCAGAGCTACTTGGATGAAGAATTCTGAATGAAGAAGGGCTTTTATTGTTTGTTTTTTTTTCCCTCCTCATTCTTGCGCTGCTAACCAGTCAGACGTATTGCACTGAAGGGCATCGTTTCCGAAGCATTCACTATTTTGTTTCCCTCGACTCCGGATCCATGAGATTCTGGCTCTTTTTTTATTTTTTTATTGGCATTTCTGCGAGCGGAAAGAGCTTGGAACCGGGATGGATGGAGAATGATCTATGAATATTGCATGAGTGATACATTTAGCTGAGTTAATCCAATGACTATCATTGAGTAGCTGGCAGACAATGCAGACTCGGAACAAGCTAGACTGATATCCAGAACCCTGGAAGAACCCGGGATACCTAGAACCAAGATCTCCTTCTTCCAGCTTTGGCTTAGTCATCCCACCGCAGTCCTCCTCTTGATGCACCAAGGAAGCTCCTTCTTCTAATCCAAGCTTCTTCTTCCATTCCGTCCCCGCATCGTTCCACCCGCAACATTGTTTCGCTGTTATGATTTTGACCAGGAGACAGTGACGGAATATTTAAGAGCATGACCTCAAAAGAATCTTCCAACGAACTCTCCAGCCCGGATTCCGAAGTCTACATAAAGACTTTTAAAGAACATATGCATCTAGAACTTGAACTGCCCCGGCTCTCGGGGAAAAGGACAACCACGTCTCCGAAAATCTCCCCTCGCAGCTCTCCTAGAAACTCTCCGTGCTTTTTTAGAAAGTTATTAGTGAATAAGAGCATCCGCCAGCGCCGGCGCTTCACCGTTGCCCATACCTGGTAAGCCTTTTTCGGGGTTCCTTTTATTCTACTTTCAGTAATTCACTTTGATAGCAGGGTTACCTCCAGAGAGATGAGTCCTTTCTGTAATGATTTGATTGGAGTTAAGTGCTCAAAATTGGCTGCTCCATGAATTTTTTTATTTCGTTTTTTTTTCAGTAAATGATTTGAATTTTGTATTTAATATTTTTATTCCATTTATTATATTTATTAATCAGTGCTCAGCTTTATACAGCCATAAGCAAACCACTGACTCACAGAACATGATGGGAGTTGTAGTCCGCAGAAGCTGGAAGGCGATTTATTATACACAGTATATTCTTTGACGCCTGGCTAATGACATTTTTCAGACTCACGGCCCGTGATGAGTGACATATAGATCAATTTATCTCGGTTAATATTCCCCATCAGATGTTCAATTATTTAACGTGGACCTGGAGAAGCCAGTTAGCACTTGTCGGTGATTATTATTGACAGATTTGATTAGGAATCTCCGACGCCTGCAATTATCCAACAGCTGCTTTTTTTAAAAAAAAAAAAATGTAAAAAAGCCAATTAAATAAAGAAAAAAAAAAATTGCATGTCGATGAGTGGAAATCAAAAAATGTATCCAAGTCGTGGGATAAAATGTGATTTGGGAGCTGTCTGCAGATTGCCGATATATTCTGTCTTTACGTTATCTGCTGGCGGCAGGAATCGGGCAGCGGGGAGGCAGAGCGCTGCGCGGCGCTGATAACACATGCGCCGATTAGTGCATTTATACGAGCAAAAGGACAGGAGAAGTTCGTAAATGGAATCATCGGTAATCCGCGTATCTCGGAATCTAGGTTGAAATAACATTTTCTGCCGTTCTGGCTGCCGGAGAAGCTAAAATATCCCGTGACCTTAAGTCAAGGTTAAAGTAGCACCTAAAATGGGAGCTGGAAAGAGTTTGGAGAAAGCACTCATCCTCACGCTCTGAGGATCAACGAGAGGGTGGGATGAAGCTAATCATCTGGAGTAGACATCAGTGTTTGTTTGCCAGATGTCTGTTTACTTTGGCTGTTATTAACCTGACAATTATCACATATTATCCAGACACGGATACTTTTGTATCGACGTATAACGAGGAATTATCGCTAGGTACGAACCTCAGCCTGGTAGTTTCCGGTAGGTCAACGCTGGTCGTTTCGTGGAAGAAAGCTCTGAGTGTCTGAGATCATTAACCCCGTAAGAGAATCTGTAAACGCTGAGATATCTGATATTCAATAAATAAAGGAAGCGTTGGTTATTGGGAGTTGGGTCGATGGATTGGGTGTTGAGATCTAACGGCGGTTGGATATGTAGAGTCATCGCATAGGAAGGATGAAAATAATCTAGAAAAATAGAATCCCTTTAGATATTACACCTTGAGGGTGGTTATAGGGACTCTGAATACAGGTGGGCAATAAGGCACCTAGGTGGTGCAAAATGAGCTCGACCGCAGGCTCCATAACAGGAGGAAAGGGCCAGAAACTTGTTGAGAGGAGGACCTTGAGCTGCTTCGGGTCAAATCTGTTCCGAGCCAGCCCAAAAGTATTATGGAAATCATTATTTGGGAAAGACACTGAAACAATAACTGGGAATTGCGAACCTGCAAGTCTGACATCATCAATGGGGAAAGTACGGTAGGACTTAGAATAACAGAGTATCCTGGAAGGGAAATGTTTAGATGAAATCATTCAAACCACCTGTTTCTGCAAGACAATAAAAGCGACTACACCCAGGAGCCTTATGTCGCCGGCGATATTACCTGCACACGTTAAACCGGCAGAGGGGTTAACACGGAACACATTTTATAAATGTAGATTTACCCGTCTTGTCTTTTTTAAACCTGTCTTTTTTAACGAGGAATCGCCAGCGCGAACGGCAGATGGGCTCGGACGCTGGCCGATGATACGGCTCTGCAGATCTGACGAGGCAGACGCCTTCCCGATGACATTAAAGGGTTCATTCATATGTGAATAGCTGGATTATGAATGAAATACTTCACACGCCTGTTTAACCCGCCCGGAGGCACGCCTTTAGCCCTGAAAGGGTTAAACCAACATTTTTTGTTTCTCATTTATTTCACCCCACTACTACTATGTACTTTATATGAACAAACAGTAGGAGCCGTATCCTTTATGTTTACCCAAAGAGGACTATGGTCAGATACACATTCTTAAGTATGCAAATAGTAGGTTTTCCCACAATCCCACCCTGCTTACGTAATTAAGCCCGTATTTCTCCTTTCTACAGCTTTTTCTGTTAATAATGTGTTTTTTATTACTTGGCAAACATGTCGAATGTACTTATTACCCTAAGTGAATCCTGATCACGCACACGGCTCATTCTATACTAACATCATACAAATAATGATAATATTACTTATATTATTATCATTATTATTTATATTATTATTATTTTTATTATTATTATCATTATTATTATTATTTTTATTATAATTATTATCATTATTATTATTATTATCATTATTATTATTATTTTTATTATAATTATTATCATTATTATTATTATTATCATTATTATTATCATCATTATTATTATCATTATTGTTATTATTATAATTATTATTATTATTATTATCATTATTATTATTATCATTATTATTATTGATAATGACAGCATAAATGTTATGTTTCTGGGGAGCCCCTTCTATGACATAAAAAGGAGCCTTTCTTTAACAGATTAAAGTAGCCATGCAGTTAAAAATAAATGAAACATAGAGATACCTGCTAACTTTCTAAATAAGGTGACCCAGAGACCCTTTAAATATTAACCCTTTAATAACCCATTGTGAAGATTCTATTATAGCGACTCGCCAAATGTGTTAACCAAACGGCCCTCTTGGAAACCTTGACTTCTCTTTATTTAAAGATTACACTTCATTGAGTCACCTGCGTTCAAGCAGGGCTATCAACCAATTCATGCTGGGAGCAACAAGCTTGGGAGTTTTATATATGATCCTAGCAGGGAGGGATTGCAAGGAGTCAGCTTCAGACTGGGGCAAAAAATTGAGAAGTTTCCAGGAGTGGATCCAGCATTGGATTGCCCATCCTATTGATCTTTCCGCCTATGTATCACCTATTTTATATAGGGCCACGTTCCATTCTATACGGGATCAGGAGTCTGCCAGACAAAATACAAAATGACATTCAACCAATTCCTTTAATTCCGCGCCCAAAAAGACTCTTTTTCCGTGTGCTTCCTGGAACGGTTGCCTTTTCTGAGTGATTGATTTCATATGCTACCCGAACCGTTCCGGCCAAGTTTTGCGTGCGAACAGATTGTACAAATAATATATTTTAGCGTTTTTTTTAAATAAAGTGCCGCCTTCTGTTTCCAATAACGGGATGTTCCTTTTAATAAGGGGATTATCTTTTAAACGGCCTCGCTATATATTTCCCGTGGATCTTTTGTCCTCTGCCATAGAGCACATTATCCAGACAGTAAAGCCGTGTCTAGCATCCCCTCCTCCCCACTCCTGTCATCCTCAGGCCGCGGGGCACAAAACGCAGGAGGTCACTGCTCTCTACGTTCATACAAAACGCTCAGAATCCGGCATGAAGAAGCGATGCATTGATACATTTTCATTTATATTTCAGGATCATTTTTAAATATATTTATTATTGGCGTCATACAGCGTAAATCTGAAATGTAGGTATTATCAAAAGGCATTGATAAAGCACCAACATATTCTGTAACGCTGTATGGTGGGTAAACACGATCATCCAATAACCTTACCTGGGGGTCAGCCCCAGAGGTTCTGGGTATCACAGCTGGTTATGTATGCTGCAGTCTGAGAGCGGGGGTGTGGCTTTAAGCTCTTCACCACTCCCCCGCAGAGCATGAAAACCACACCTTTTGGGTATCAGGGCCCATAAGTTCCCTGAACTAATGGTTAGACAGAGAGAACCTGCTCATAAAAGCTTACAATCTAGAGGAAACGAGGGAGTAATATATTTACAAACATGTGTTATTACATAAAAAGGCAGTATCTATCCTCCTCCTCATTAGGGCTTTATATAAAGAGAAGTACATAGGATATTAGTACAATGCCTTCCAAAATGCCCCCCCCCCAATAACATACACGTTGCTAATGGCTAAAGACAATGAATGGAATTGGAGATGTGTTTGTCTGCGTGTCTCTCGGTTCTGCTCAGCGGGTCATTGATTTTATTATAACAGGTTGCACCTCCTGACATTTCTGAATAGCTTCACAGGCTTTCTAATCGATAGACGGCATATGTGGGATGTGAGTGTGACAATCCACAGCTTGTTATCAGTCATGAGCCAACACAGAAAAAAAACAAACAACAACCCAGTAACGGACCCGAAACAAATGAAAAAGAGGTGACATTCGCCAATCCTGGTAGTGGTGACATTTTGGCTCTGTCTAATAATGTCTAATATTTATTGCAATTGAAGGATTATTAGAATAATTTAAACGCCCTGTACCATTTCATTTCCTCGTGAATTCTTTAACATAACGAGCAGCACATAAAGGGTTAATCTATGCATTTAGTATTTAACATCCCAAAATAAACTCATATGCATGTTTAATATTATATTATAATATTAAATATCTATATATATATATAAACACACACATATATATCAATTGTATCAGTTATATTACTGTATACGGTGCTGGGGGTTATATTACTGTATACAGCGCTGGGGGTTATATTACTGTATACAGTGCTGGGGGTTATATTACTGTATACAGTGCTGGGGGTTATATTACTGTATACAGCGCTGGGGGTTATATTACTGTATACAGCGCTGGGGGTTATATTACTGTATACAGCGCTGGGGGTTATATTACTGTATACAGTGCTGGGGGTTATATTACTGTATACAGCGCTGGGGGGTTATTACAGCGCTGGCCTAGTTTAGTAAGAAGTTATGGGACAGAGCTGAATGAGCAGAGCTTAATTTCCTCCTCCTTGGCTTCACCCGTATTTAAAGTGCTGCTTCAAGACTAACCAGGGGCATTACCCCCCCCCAGCCACACCTCAAACTTCCTCCTCAGGTGAGGGCCGTCTTCCTTCAAAGCAAAGGAATATGACATCATATAATATGACATCATATCCTGCCGCTAAGGGTGATGCGGAAACAATACAATGGGGGTCTACACACACCTCTTCGGAACATTGGGAGCCGCGGAGCACCCGTGGGGCCAATCGCCCAACCAAGTGAAAGTGCTCAGGGGCTGCTGCCCTCGTCCTAACTCACCTGGACCGGAAGACACCACCGGCAGGAGGCTCCGCTTGCCTGAACCACTTCACTTAATCTATAACCAGGGCTGGGGTTGAGGGCCCAGATGCTTCAAGGCCAATGGCCGATAAATCAACAAGCATCGCCATCATGGGCTGCGAGCCAGATGGCCGAAGCCCGTCGCCTGTCTGCAGCCACCCGTAATTCACCAAATTCATTCATAAGACCAAAAAAAATTCACAATAAATATTTTCCTTCCCAAAACGCCCCCTGACGGGATCACAGGAACAGAGCGCGGTCGTTTCGCATCCACTTGACACTTTCGCTAACACTTGTTGAGACATCATAATTTCCAGCGTTTTCTTCAGAAATATTCCGCGCCGCCCGCGCACGCACGGAAATCACCGCGCAATTAGGTCGACGGAGGGATTTTTCGTCGAGGGCTTTTGAAAACGTGGAGGGCCCTTTCTGCGCGGGGATCTTGTGAGAAGACCTCTTTGTGAACAGACCTCTCCAAACTTCCTTCATCATCAGCGGAGAAATTGAATTTAAAAAGAGAATTACTAAGCGAGAGCGAGACGGCGTCGAGAGGCGGCTCATTGTTTACCTTTTAATGCAATTTATTGGAGAAAAAAATAACAAGATTTGGATTTTTCTCTATGACGGGATGAGAAAATAATTAGCGGCCAATTAGACGCCTTAATAATCAATCTGCAACGGCGTTAAGAAAAAAAAATCTATAAATTCAATATTTTTATTTTATTTATTTTTTTTTACATCTAAATTGACAGATATTTGTAATTTGTAACAAATTTTAGAAATGTGATCATCATTTATGGAATTTATGGAAATGATGGAAGACGCCCCGGAGATACATTTGGTGGAATGCTCGGGAACGACTCGTTCTTTCAAGGCGCGAGGCTGTGATTTTATGGGATGCGTGACCGCGTATGCGTGTAACTAGCGTGTGTGTGAACATACAAGGAAAGATACCGACATACAAAGTAACAGTCATTAAGATACACCGGCTGAGTCGTGTAATACCCCTGCCCCATCATCATTAAATAATTAAAAGGATTTAGCGATAATGCTGGTATCACGGGGAGCCCTCGGGGTATTTAAGCCCTGGGGGGGCCACGTTGCCAAATGACCTGCCGGCAGATCGGCCCCATCCGGCCCCCGTCTAGTCGCCCGTTTCTCCTGCTGTAAAGACTCAAACCTTAATCAGTCGTTGGTCTCGTCTTAGATTCAGGAGCCGTATGTCTATCCCATGCATGTTTAATCCCCTCACTGTATTACCCACTTCTGCTGGGAGGCAGTTCCATTTATCCACCACACTCTCGGTAAAGTAAACCTTCCTTACTTTACTAAATCTAATCCGATAATGAGCATATAGGCATCTCTTGAGTTCCAATTCCAGTAACCAGCCCTGCTGACGAGCCGCTCAAATCTTCCTTACATTACAAAACTTTGGACGTCAGTATTGTTCTAGCGATCGAAAACACAATGGATTTCCTTTTTTCCAGCATTCTGTTTATTAATGACGCCGGGGAGCGTTCGTTGACTAAAAACACTTTAATTTACAACAAAACATTTTATTTTTCAAGCTGTGATTCTGATAGCAGAATTTTGGGGATAAATTCTCCTTTTTTCACATTGTTTCGCAGTGAAGGTATCGTGGAATTTGCGGGTTGATTAGCATAAACCGGCACTCGCTGGAGAAGATATCCCGGGGAAAGGCGGAAGATTCGGCGGTATCTGGGTCAGGCGTCTGTGTGCGCGATGCTTTTATTCTATATATCTGTGTGCGTCGCTGCATTATTCACACTTATTATTGATCTTTTGTGGGTTTTTTTTTTTTTTGTGGTGTTGTCCTGTTGGAGCGGCTCGTTAGCAGGGCTGGTTACTGGAACTCAAGAGATGCCTATATCTCCATTATCGGATTAGATTTAGTAAAGTAAGGAAGAATTACTTTACAGAGAGTGTGGTGGATAAATGGAACAGCCTCCCAGCAGAAGTGGTAGAGGGTAATACAGTGAGGGTATTAAACATGCATGGGATAGACATACGGCTCCTGAATCTAAGACGAGACCAACGACTGATTACGGTTTGAGTCTTTACAGCAGGAGAAACGGGCGACTAGACGGGGGCTGGATGGGGCCGATATACTATGTTTCTATGGTTCTTTTGGAGCGTGAGAACCCTGATGTGCAGAAAAAGGTTAAAGATCGCTGAGTCGGAAGGAGGTCCAGGAAGGTTTTATAGGCTGGAGCCCTGGTGGGAAAGCATCTGACAAACCTACATCCCGCAGCGTGAACAACTCCCACTAATCACTCCCACGGCATGCGGCAAATGACGGAATTGTTAGGACCCGGACTCGATAGCGTTAATATACATTTATCTATTTCTAAAAATACTTAATTAGCTGGAAAGGGGAATGAAAGACGCCAGAGAAATGATTTAGGACGTCGTTAACAAAGTGAATAATACTTGGGAGCAAAAAAATCTGTTAACGTTATTAAATATCGAGATATATAGCGGTGCGGATTTATATAACGAAATCACACTTACCCCATACACTAATGTTCAAAAGTTTGGGGTCACTCAGCTGTTGTCATGGGAAACAAAGACATTTCTGGCTGTAACATAATTACAAAAGGGTTTCTAACCATCAATTAGCCTTTTAAACTTAAGCTTGGATCAGCGAACACAACGTGCCATTGGGACACAGGAGTGATGGGAGTGATAAAGGGCCATTGGAACACAGGAGTGATGGGAGTGATAAAGGGCCATTGGAACACAGGAGTGATGGGAGTGATAAAGGGCCATTGGAACACAGGAGTGATGGGAGTGATAAAGGGCCATTGGAACACAGGAGTGATGGGAGTGATAAAGGGCCTCTGTACGCCTATGAAGAGATTCCATTAAAAATGGTAGTAATTTACAACATTAACCCCATCTGCGCTGGATTTCTGTGCTATTTCATGTTATTTTAATGGACAAAAATTACTTTTCTTTCAAAAACAAGGGCATTTCTAAGTGACCCCAAACCTTTGAATGGTAGGGTGTAAAACTATAAACAAAGGTCTATATTGTGGGGTTATATTACTGTATACAGCACTGGGGGTTATATTACTGTATACAGCACTGGGGGTTATATTACTGTATACAGTGCTGGGGGTTTATATTACTGTATACAGCGCTGGGGGTTATATTACTGTATACAGCGCTGGGGGGTTATATTACTGTATACAGCGCTGGGGGTTATGTTACTGTATACAGCGCTGGGGGTTATATTACTGTATACAGCGCTGGGGGGTTATATTACTGTATACAGTGCTGGGGGTTATATTACTGTATACAGCACTGGGGGTTATATTACTGTATACAGCGCTGGGGGTTATTACTGTATACAGCGCTGGGGTTATATTACTGTTTACAGTGTCGGGGGTTATATTACTGTATACAGTGCTGGGGGTGATATTACTGTATACAGCGCTGGGGTTATATTACTGTATACAGCGCTGGGGGTTATATTACTGTATACAGCGCTGGGGGTTATATTACTGTATACAGCGCTGGGGGTTATATTACTGTATACAGCGCTGGGGCGTTATATTACTGTATACAGCGCTGGGGGGTTATATTATTCTATGCAGCGCCTGGGGGGGGGGTTATTCCTGGATACAGTAACAGTGTATTCTATGGAACTTGCCCCAAAAGCCCACCTTTCCCAGGTATTTCTCCCCTGTGACAATCAGAGAGTTAACTGAAAGCGCTGATACCCCCATCCTCATTACATTCGGCTTCAAGAGAACGGCGGGCGTTTCGTCTGTTAAATGCGTGTCAATAAACGGGGGGATTCTGTGAGAGACCCTGCAGTTTCTCCCCGTCTTCATTTTCTCTGCAATTATGACTCAGAGTGAGAAATGCCCGGGTCGCTTCTGCTTTTGTCGGCTGTTGTTTGTGTTCCCCTGTTGCGTTTGCTCGCTTTGTCAGCCATTTATTCTGGTTTTACAAATGATGTCATCATTTTAGTGAGAAAACAAATTTGAGCAACTCATGATTTTTATTATTATTATTATTGGTATTATTATTATTGGTATTATTATTATTATTATTATTATTGGTATTATTATTATTATTATTGGTTTTATTATTATTGTTTATTTAATAATAATGATAATCATATTTAAAAAGCTTAAAATCCTTTTAATATTTTCTGCGTTTTCTCAGTAGTCTTTTAAGGGTTAAATTTCCAGTAATGCACTCATTAAACAGCCATACCTCTCATCCCATCAATTCTCTTCCAATACTGCTCTGGCTGCTTTAGCGTGATAGGAGTTGGTAATCATAGCTTGAGCTGCTTCCCGGCGCCCTTGGGTTGACAGATCATTAGGAGTGCTTTAGTGTAATGTGATCATTGCAGAAGATACCAAGAGTAATGGGAGTTGTAGTTCTGAGCAGTCATAAAGATCGCTCATCCCTAACTGTCATAAGGTTGTTGTGAAGTCTCTCTCTCTCTCCCTCTCTCTCTCTCTCCCTCCCTCTCTCTCTCTCTCTTTCTCTCCCTCTCTCTCTCTCTCCCCCCCCTCTCTCTCTCTCTCTCTCTCTCTCTGTTTGCTTTGGAAATAACTGGTTTAATTCCTTAACACAATTGACATTCCACCTTCTAGTCTAAGACGTCACGGCATGTGTCTGCACAAGTCTCTGGGTATCTGTCGGGCTCTGTGGCTCCGTCAGATCACATACGTAAAATCCAGGGCAAATATTTGCCGACTTCCTCCGCAGAAACCCCAGTCATATCTCTACTACATTACGCAAATTCATTCAACCCAAAATCAACTTGCGCATTGATTTCCAGGAGTTGCTGACGGCGGAGAGAATACTTAAGTAAGTATTACCCGCATCATAACACCCTTGACAGACATGGAGCATCTGAATTCTGTTGCTGTCTGTTTGAAGACTTTAAATAAACGACATATTAATCAATTCTGGGGAATATACTTAAAAAATGTAAGTGTGGATTTAATAAGGAGTTTGTAAAGGAATGTAATACTTTTCTATATGAATTTAATGAGAAGTTTTACTTTACTGAATGGGTGGTAGATAAGTGGAGCAGCCTTGCAGCAGAAGTGGTAGAGGGTAATACAGTGAGGGTATTAAACATGTATGGGATAGACATACAGCTCCTGAATCAAATTATCTGTCTCGTCTTAGATTCAGGAGCCGTATGCCAATCCCATGTATGTATAAATCCCCTCACTGTATATCCCTCTACCACTTCTGCTAGGATGCTGTTCCATTTTCCCACGACACTCTCTGTGAATTAAATCTCGCTTATAATTCATCTAAGCCGCTTAGATGGAAAACGAGTTGGTCATTATCGTCTAAACGTTGCTTTCGTATGACTATTAAACACGTTTTTATTTTCCACGCGGATTCTCTAACATCCCGTCACTGATATTATATACAATTTAATCGAATTCAATATAGAATTGGATCATTAATAATAAATACATTTGTAGCGAATCGTTAACAATAACGATGCAAAATGGCCATCAATTATTCACGTGTTTGGTGTATGACATCCGTGTAGCCGGTGCGTGTTGTAATATTCCCGCTGACGCCTGAGCTCTCTTTGATGCGGCCGTTTGATGTCTCCTGTAAAAAAAAATCCTCGGGATGAAAGAACGATTTAACTTCACAGGACCGGAGTCACAAAGAGCTCGAACATCAAGGGGTTTAAACCGAGTTATTTGTGTTGCGGAACCGGCTGCTCCGGGTAACGTCTCTGATACCCACTACTACTTTCTATTATTACTTCCATTGAGAAATACGCTATATGGACGCCTGACCGTTACACCAACAGGGACGTTGATGACATCACATTCTAAATACACAGACATTAATATGATGTCGCCCCCCCCTTGCAGATATAACGGCTTCCGCTCTTCTGGGAAGGATTTCCACGAGATTTTGGGGAGTTTCTGTGGGATTTGTTGCCCGTTCATCCAGTAGAGCGTTTGTGAGGTCAGGCGCAGGTGTTGATCGATGTCTTCATGGACCTTGCTTTGTGCACCACTATATGGACAAAAGTATTGGGACAAATCTCTTAATTATTATAATCAGGGTTTGGGCCCCTTACTTCCAGCGTACCGAGACATTTTGGACGATGCTCGGCTTCCAACTTTGTGGGAACAGTTTGGGGAAGAGCCTTTTCTATCCCAGCGTGACCCCGGCGCACAAAGCAAACTCCATAAAGACATGGCTGGATGAGTTTGGGGTGGAAGAACTTGACCGGCCGCACAGAGCCCCAACCTCAACCCCATCCAACACCTTTGGGATGAACCGGAACGGAGATTGCGAGCCGGGCGTCTCGTCCAACACCAGCGCCTGACCTCACAGACGCTCTACTGGATAAATGTGTTAGAGTGTGTTAGCGTGTAAGAGTGTGTGAGTATGTGTGTCATTGCACTGCGTAGGGGGGCAAGGGGCTGATTGGGCTACCTGGCTTTCCCTGCTGTCTGGGCCAGACCCAGTATATGACAGAGAGAGAGAAGTTAAGCCGGACGCGTCTCCTCCGTGTACGAAAGCTGGTGGGGGGGGAATGGGGTAAATGCATATGGGGGGATTCCATAGAATCACCTTGCGCATTTGCAAGGGGGGCAACACAAACATTTTAAGGAACCATCATATGCATCAAAGTGTTATTTATGCCTCATGCATCGCCACACAGTGTCGCTTATAGCGGGTATGTATAGCCGGGCTGCAACAGATTATTAACTTTAGAATTTAGGCCAATGTTGAAAAAAATATTAGTTCATTAAAAAAATCGATTTAAAAAAATAAATTCCTGCCGCCTTCCTATCATTTTTTTTACATATCGAATATAAATCAATGAACATAGCAAAAATAATGTATTTTCCACATTTTATGTATCAGAGTAAAATTTTGTGTTTCTCACCACATCGCGTAGCTTTTTTCAAACAGAAACAACGTAGATTTATTTATTTATATTTTGGGGAGGGGGAGGTGCAGTGTTACAATGTAAATTGGAGCCTATGTGCTCATTATTTAAAGTCAGAAATCTAAGCCTGTGATTGGCTGAGCCTGGTTTGGGTTGCTAGGGGCAACAGGCAACTAGACTGCATTTCCCTGAAAATGCCAGATGCCCCGTATATATTGATGTGCGTATCAGGAAATTCATAGAAGGGATCCACAAACCCCCCCCCTTGATATTTTTTTTAAAAAAATCCACAGATTGATAACTAAATGCAATAAAAATCATTAATAAAAATAACAATAATAATAGCTAAAAATATTAATAAAACTGCATTTTTTTAAAAAAAATACATACAAAAATTAAAAAATGCTTGTTTTTTTGCTAAGGCGAAGATCTGTGTTTTTGTGGTTGCATTACTTTCAATCTATCTGAAAAAGAGACCACTGAGGTCCGAAAGCTGGTGTAACGTTACATTATTTTCTATGGTGGCCCAACCAACTAAAGACTCCTAAAAAGTATTTTAAGCTCAAAAAAGTAAAATATTTAGATAAAAAGAAACAAATATTTATTTTGTTTTTGGACTCTGGCTTGTAAATCACTCGCTCATTTGTTCATTTTTCTGTTGATGTTATGCATGCAAAAGTTTTTTTCTGGAAGTTTTTGATTGTTTACTGAAATTAAACAAAAAGGGTTTGTTGAAAGCTTTTTTTTCTCAAAATGTTTGTTTTTTCTTCATTTGTAGCAGCTGGTAATTTTTCTTTGTATCGTCTGTCTTTATTCTTTTTTTTCAGTTCTTTATAAGCAGTAAAGAATTAAAGAAATAATAAATGCAGGATTTTACTAGCACTTATAATATACGATTTTACTTTACTGAGATGTTAAATAAATGGAACAGCTTCCCAGCGGAAGTGGTAGAGGTTATGTTAAATAATATAAAATAATGTGAACATTTTTCAGTTGGTTCGGTGGATATTTTTCTAATTACACATTTGCGCTGACATTCCCAGGTCTTTTGTAAATAGAACATAATAGAGCTATGTCTCTAAAGGTCAGTTCCCGGACAGAGTTCTAAATATGGAGCAGTCACCATGGAAACCAATGAAATATTCCTGCCAGTCGTTTCAGAATTGCTCATTATTAAAATAGCCTGATTTATTCCAGTATTTTTCTTACATCCTGCCCTCCATTCCTTATTTTAGATTTATTATTATTTTTTGGGGGTGGGTGGAGATGATGCAATTGGTGGGCGGGGCTAGCCACATCTACTTTACATTTGTATGGTGGTGGGGAGTCATGGGCGGGGAGGTGGGCGTGGCCCGGAGATTTTGGGCCGTGGCCCGGAGACCCGGAGAAGCAGCTCTTCACCCAGGGTCTCCGGGCAAAATGTGGAGAGTTTCCAGGTAGGGGAATTAGAGCGCTTTATAGATGTGTTATAAAAAGTTCATTTGTTTAAAAATAAATTCTGCAAATAATTGAACTAGCAAAAAAAAAGAATAGTTGTAAAAATTACGTTATTAATAAAATGCCAATAAGTATTACAAAAAAATGAAGGAAAATGCAATGATAAAGTAAAGCCCTTTAGTGCTATTTGCAGGTAGCGTCGTCCCTCTCATGCAGGTCCAGGCTTCAAAAACAGCCACGGAGATTAAAGGGTTAAACTGCAGCTCCTTCTTCTGAGAGGCAGCATTCTGGGAAGAGATTATGGCTTTTCGGGCTGTTTTTTTTATGATGTTGCTAATGTACATCTTCTGGTTTGATGGTCGCAGGGGGATTTCTGTAATTGGTTTACTATATTTCCAATCTATAATCTCAGGCGTGAGGATATCACGTGGCGAAGCTACAAGCGCACCGTGGCTCTTAGGTAAACGTCCATTAACCAAATGTACATTATTCTTAATGGAATCATTTTGTCCGCACATCCCTGTTAATAATGTAAAAACATAACTCTCAGGGATCCAAATCTCAACCTCCCGCGGCTTTGCAAATCATTCAGCAAACGCTTTGCTGAAATAAAATAAAAAGTCTTCATTACTTCCTATCGTTTATGTCACAACACAATTTCCTTACCGGCAACTCAAGCTGATCTGTCCTATATTCAGCAGTTACTATAGTGCTATAGATAGTGTATAGTTATAGTAGTATAGTATACAGTTATTGTATAGTGTGTAGTGTATACTTGTAGTAGTATAGTGTATAGTTGTAGTAGTATAGTGGGTAGTTATAGTAGTATAGTGTGTAGTTATAGTAGTACAGTATAGTATACAGTTATTGTATAGTGTGTAGTGTATAGTTGTAGTAGTATAGTGGGTAGTTATAGTAGTATAGTGTATAGTTATAGTAGTATAGTATAGTAGTATAGTGTATAGTTATAGTAGTATAGTATACAGTTATTGTATAGTGTGTAGTATATAGTTGTAGTATAGTGGGTATTTATAGTAGTATAGTGTATAGTTATAGTAGTATAGTATAGTAGTATAGTGTATAGTTATAGTAGTGCAGTATAGTATACAGTTATTGTATAGTGTGTAGTGTATAGTTGTAGTAGTATAGTGGGTAGTTATAGTAGTATAGTGTGTAGTTATAGTAGTACAGTATAGTATACAGTTATTGTATAGTGTGTAGTGTATAGTTGTAGTAGTATAGTGGGTAGTTATAGTAGTATAGTGTATAGTATAGTAGTATAGTGTATAGTTATAGTAGTATAGTATAGTATACAGTTATTGTATAGTGTGTAGTGTATAGTTGTAGTAGTATAGTGGGTAGTTATAGTAGTATAGTGTGTAGTTACAGTAGTATAGTATAGTATACAGTTATTGTATAGTGTGTAGGATATAGTTGTAGTAGTATAGTGGGTAGTTATAGTAGTATAGTGTGTAGTTATAGTAGTATAGTATAGTATACAGTTATTGTATAGTGTGTAGTGTATAGTTGTAGTAGTATACTGTATAGTTGTACTAGTATAGTGTATAGTTATAGTAGTATAGTGTTTAGTTATAGTAGTATAGTATAGTATACAGTTATTGTATAGTATGTAGTGTATAGTTGTAGTAGTATAGTGTATTGTTATAGTAGTATAGTATAGTATACAGTTATTGTTTAGTGTGTAGTGTATAGTTGTAGTAGTATAGTGTGTAGTTATAGTAGTATAGTGTATAGTTATAGTAGTATAGTGTATAGTAGCATGGTGTATAGTTGTAGTAGTATTTATATAGTAGTATGGTGTATAGTTGTAGTAGTATAGTGTGTAGTTATAGTAGTATAGTGTATAGTTATAGTAGTATAGTGTATAGTAGTATGGTTTATAGTTGTAGTAGTATTTATATAGTAGTATGGTGTATAGTTGTAGTAGTATTTATATAGTAGTATGGTGTATAGTTGTAGTAGTATAGTGTGTAGTTATAGTAGTATAGTGTATAGTTATAGTAGTATAGTGTATAGCAGTATGGTGTAGAGTTGTAGTAGTATTTATATAGTAGTATGGTGTATAGTTGTAGTAGTATAGTCTGTAGTTATAGTAGTATTTATAAAGTAGTATAGTTATAGTAGTATGGTGTATAGTTGTAGTAGTATAGTGTGTATAGTAGTATTGCTATAGTGTATAGTTATAGTAGTATTTCTATAGTAGTATAGTGTATAGTAGTATGGTGTATAGTTGTAGTAGTATTTATATAGTAGTATGGTGTATAGTTGTAGTAGTATAGTCTGTAGTTATAGTAGTATTTATATAATAGTATAGTTATAGTAGTATAGTGTATAGTTATAGTAGTATAGTGTATAGTTATAGTAGTATTTCTGTAGTAGTATAGTGTATAGTTACAGTAGTATGGTGTTTAGTTTATAGTTATAGTAGTATAGTGTATAGTTACAGTAGTTTAGTGTTTAGTTTATAGTTATAGTAGTATAGTGTATAGTTATAGTAGTATAGTTCTAGTAGTATAGTGTATAGTTAGAGTAGTATAGTGTTTAGTTTATAGTTATAGTAGTATATTGTATAGTTACAGTAGTATAGTGTTTAGTTTATAGTTATAGTAGTATAGTGTATAGTTATAGTAGTTTAGTGAATAGTTGCAGTAGTATAGTGTTTAGTTTATAGTTGTAGTAGTATAGGGTTTAGTGTATAGTTATAGTAGTATGGTGTATAGTTGTAGTATTATAGTGTGTAGTTATAGTAGTATTGCTATAGTAGTATAGTGTATAGTTGTAGTAGTATAGGGTTTAGTGTATAGTTATAGTAGTATGGTGTATAGTTGTAGTAGTATAGTGTGTAGTTATACTAGTATTGCTATAGTAGTATAGTGTGTAGTTGTAGTAGTATAGGGTTTAGTGTATAGTTATAGTAGTATAGTGTATAGTTACAGTAGTATAGTGTTTAGTTTATAGTTGTAGTAGTATAGTGTTTAGTTTATAGTTACAGTAGTATAGTAGTATAGTGTATAGTTATAGTAGTATAGTGTATAGTTATAGTAGTATTTCTATAGTAGTATACTGTATAGTTACAGTAGTATAGTGTTTAGTTTATAGTTATAGTAGTATAGTGTTTAGTGTAGAGTTATAGTAGTATAGTGTGTAGTTATAGTAGTATAGTGTATAGCAGTATGGTGTATAGTTGTAGTAGTATTTATATAGTAGTATGGTGTATAGTTGTAGTAGTATAGTCTGTAGTTATAGTAGTATTTATATAGTAGTATAGTTATAGTAGTATGGTGTATAGTTGTAGTAGTATAGTGTTTAGTTTATAGTTATAGTAGTATAGTGTATAGTTATAGTAGTATAGTGTATAGTTATAGTAGTATTTCTATAGTAGTATAGTGTGTAGTTACAGTAGTATAGTGTTTAGTTTATAGTTGTAGTAGTATAGGGTTTAGTGTATAGTTATAGTAGTATAGTGTATACTCGCTTTGTTATCTGACCCTCAACCTACTAAACACCTCGACTCCTTATTATGATGCCCGTGGGAAACAATAGAATGTCTCAGTCTCAATCACACAGCTCTTCACTGACCTTAGCTTCCCTGACTTATCAAACCTAAGCTTGTTAAGGGGGTATTTGATTTTACTTTTAAATCAAATACTCCTGAAGATATATATATATATATACAAAGCTACACATTCTGGGGTTAGGATAGACAGTCTTGATTTTAGTCCCTAGTCCTGCTATCCTAAACTGCTGCTCCAGTGTGCCGGAGAAATAAGGGAGTTAGAATGATAAAGCGGCTCCAGAGCCGCTGGAAACGTTCATATATACAGAAACTGTTTTTAGATTCCATTGATTAATGTCGAGTCTTTTTTATGATGGGTCTCCTAAATACTGAGATCCTTTTTTCCACGATCCTTCAAGTTTTACAAAACACCCAAGTATAAATATTATTCATCATTTTCTTCCCATCCGTCTTCCTTCCTGTCTGATTCTGGTAACGGAACAGAGAAAGAAAAAGTAACAATAACAGTCACAGAAATGATTCTTTAAATATTAGTCTTTGATAATGACATCGTTACGGATGGATGATGTGTTAAACCATTTTTTTGTTTTTATAATAAGTGTCATCTTCCTGTGTCATAGATTAGGATGATATTGGGGTGCAGTTTGTAGAAACAGTTTACACATTGACCTCGCCTGCTGTAACTCAAAATGTTCGCATGCCCTCGCAAACGTTTCGCAGAGGGCTTTTGACCTAAGTCAAGTCAAGATGGTTGAGTTACCATTGCCTCGACTTCTTAGTGAATGGACCCAAAGGTTACAGTAATAAAAAATGGTTGCCCATGAGTTGCAGGTCAGTAGTCACACAGTTTGCTCGACTGGCTGGAACGGGGGACAGCGGCCCCTGTGCCACCAAACCAGGGGTATATCGTCCATTTGGAAGATCAGCCCCCCACCCACGGTGTGTCGCTGCCAATGAACTGCTTTCAAAAGAGATAGAAACAAAGAATCTGAGGGCAGATCGGCCCTATTCGGCCCCCATCTAGTGCGCTTGTTTCTCCTGCTGTAAAGACTCAAACCTTAATCAGTCGTTGGTCTCGTCTTAGATTTAGGAGCCGTATGTCTATATCGCGCATGTTTAAATCCCCTCGCTGGGAAGTGAGGTCTCTGATGTCCCCCAGAGCCCATTTTCACTACAGGGTACTTTGCCAAATCGGCACAGCCTCCATAGCGCGTCGTTCCCTCGTTCTTAAAAGGAAGAGCGCCGGGATGTGATGTCATATCTCATCGCGCTCAGAATAATGACAAACCTCTATATGTCCTCACACCGAGAGCGCTTCGGATATGAGTTTCCACCCGATCTGCAGCTCATGGCACAGAAGGCCGGTATTTATAGTCGTCTAATGTTTGTATTATGCTTCAGACGGGATATGAGTGTTGGCCAATTTGTTTCAACTCACTGATCAACAACGCTAATTATACCCCAAAATCAGCACAGAATGTAAATCACACGCATTGTGTGCCAGATAATTGCGACGTGCGCTGCCAGCAGATTCTTCAAGAAAATTACAAGATCCTTAAATACAGCGATGCAGATGTAACGAGAAAAGGCCAAAAATAGGTGGACAACTGAAATGCCTGCGGAGAGGGAAAAGGGAGAGCATCATTCCAGGGGAAATTAGTGTAAAATATGATCATTTCCATTTTCATTGGGGGGGGTCTGGAACGGTCTGGGGCCACACATGGCTCTTTAGTACAACATAAAACATTGTGATGGGGTAGAACTGTCTGTGAAGGGGTATCTAATAATAGGTGGGAGGGAGAACCTAAAGCGAGAAGTAAATTGGGGCAAACCCACCATATTCTCAGGTATGGATATGTAGCATTCATCTGAACGTGGCTTCGAAATCGGCCCCATCCGGCCCCCGTCTAGTCGCCCGTTTCTCCTGCTGTAAACACTCCAACCTTAATCAGTCGTTGGTCTCGTCTTAGATTCAGGAGCCGTATGTCTATCCCATGCATGTTTAATCCCCTCACTGTATTACCCTCTACCACTTCTGCTGGAAGGCTGTTCCACTTATCTACTACCCTCTCAGTAAAGTAAAACTTCCTTACATTCAATCTCAGTCTCTGACCCTCTAGCTTTCGGTCTCTTTTCTCCTCCTTTGGAATAAACTTTTATTCTGTCCTTTGTTAAATCCCTTTATGTATTTAAATGTCTCTCCCATCCTCCCCAAGCCGGACATATTGAGATCCCTAAATCTTTCCTATTATATTGGTAATATTTGCCAAGTTGAAAGGGTTAATCCGTGTAGTTTTTGTATACGTTTAGATCACCGCTGGATTTAGTGCCATTAATCATTTCTGTAACATGATTGTGATTTTAGGATGATTTAGATTCGTTAACGAGGAGTTAAAATCTCGCCCCCCGGAGCAAACCTTTTGTCTTCATTTTAGGCTTCAAGATCGCCACAAAATGAAAATATCCTCATATATTTCACAGACGATTTCTACAAAGTGCTGAGAGACAGCTTGCATTTTTAAATAAGGAAAAAAGTAATTCTCGGGTCTGTTTAACGCTTTTGATTTTAACTTCAAACGCGAGAGTTTCAAAAGGGGCCGACCTGCGATAATATTCAAAAATATATATAATTTATCATCTGGAGTCTTTGGGATAAATTGATGCCTTTTATTGGGCCAACACAGAAAATATGGAGAGTCAAAGAAGTGTTCAGGGCCACAGAGGTCTCTTCTTTATCCATTCGAAGAAGAGACCACTCTACCTACCATGCACATCACTTTCAGCCGCACAAATCCCACTCTACTATACACACAACACTCCCAGCCACGCAAATCATACTCTACTATACACACAACACTCCCAGCCACACAACTCCCACTCTACCATACACACAACACTCTCAGCCACACAAATCATACTCTACCATACACACAACACTCCCAGCCACACAAATCATACTCTACTATACACACAACACCCTCAGCCACACAAATCATACTCTACTATACACACAACACTCCCAGCCACACAAATCATACTCTACTATACACACAACACCCTCAGCCACGCAAATCACACTCTACTATACACACAACACCCTCAGCCACACAAATCATACTCTACTATACACACAACACTCCCAGCCACACAAATCATACTCTACCATACACACAACACTCTCAGCCACACAAATCATACTCTACTATACACACAACACTCCCAGCCACACAAATCATACTCTACCATACACACAACACTCTCAGCCACACAAATCATACTCTACTATACACACAACACTCTCAGCCACACAAATCATACTCTACCATACACACAACACTCTCAGCCACACAAATCATACTCTACTATACACACAACACTCTCAGCCACACAAATCATACTCTACCATACACACAACACCCTCAGCCACGCAAATCACACTCTACTATACACACAACACCCTCAGCCACACAAATCATACTCTACTATACACACAACACTCCCAGCCACACAAATCATACTCTACTATACACACAACACCCTCAGCCACGCAAATCACACTCTACTATACACACAACACCCTCAGCCACACAAATCATACTCTACTATACACACAACACTCCCAGCCACACAAATCATACTCTACTATACACACAACACTCCCAGCCACACAAATCATACTCTACTATACACACAACACTCCCAGCCACACAAATCATACTCTACCATACACACAACACTCCCAGCCACACAAATCATACTCTACCATACACACAACACTCCCAGCCACGCAAATCATACTCTACCATACACACAACACTCTCAGCCACACAAATCATACTCTACCATACACACAACACCCTCAGCCACACAAATCATACTCTACCATACACACAACACTCCCAGCCACGCAAATCATACTCTACCATACACACAACACTCTCAGCCACAGAAATCACACTCTACTATACACACAACACTCTCAGCCACACAAATCATACTCTACCATACACACAACACTCCCAGCCACACAAATCATACTCTACTATACACACAACACTCTCAGCCACAGAAATCACACTCTACTATACACACAACACTCCCAGCCACGCAAATCATACTCTACCATACACACAACACTCTCAGCCACACAAATCATACTCTACCATACACACAAAACTCCCAGCCACACAAATCACACTCTACCATACACACAACACTCTCAGCCACAGAAATCATACTCTACTATACACACAACACTCCCAGCCACGCAAATCATACTCTACCATACACACAACACTCTCAGCCACAGAAATCACATTCTACTATACACACAACACTCTCAGCCACACAAATCACACTCTACTATACACACAACACTCCCAGCCACGCAAATCATACTCTACTATACACACAACACTCCCAGCCACACAAATCATACTCTACCACACACTCCTTTCAGTCACACCATTCGCATGCAGCCATGCACACCTCTCTCATAAATCACAATCTACCGTACAGCCACGCACATCACTCTCAGCCACACAGATCCCATTTTGCTGCACATACAACACTCCAACCATGTATGTTTTAAAGTTTTCTAAAATAGAAAAGCATCGCACATCAAGTCTGCTTTCCCGGAAATCCAGAATTCTAAATACCGTATAAAGTAACATTAAAGTTATAGAATCTATTCAATATTAAAGCTTAGAAAACCCCAGATCTTATATTTATTATAAAAGCAAAACAAACAATATATATTTATTTATAAAATGACAGCAGAAACATCAGTGGAAAGATTTTTTATTTTATTAATGACATTTATTTATTTGTTTTATTAATGATAAAACCTCGCGCTTGTCCCGGCACGGCTGACATTTAGCAGGAAAATCTGACATTCTCTTAGACATTTTTGTGACACATAATATAAATCCAGCTCAAGCTCCTTTTTTTTTTTTCCTCCCCGTCATTCTGAGTTACTATAAATACTATCGTCTGACATCCCCTCTTTATAGATCCCCTGGGATTGAGTGGGTTGACCCAATTATTTTTATTTCCACAAAAGAAAACTCGCGGGTCGGTATCTTGTCTTGCGGAAAATAAACATGTTATTTATTTATTTATTTATTTTGCGTTCCTGTCGTTTTCCGAACGCGATGCGAAGCAATTACCGCGTTACAGATACCAATCGCGCGCGTTCTCATGGCGATACGCACACAACCCTGTCGTCATTGGCCATTAATTAGCAAACAAAAAACAAAAAAAAAAACACTTCTCGGAGGAGGCTAATTATATGAAACGTCTCGATGAAGGAACACGGAAGCTTGGAATATCGGGATGGATGATACCGAGAATCGCACCCAGAGGCAAAAATATCCAGATATTAGTGAAAGTGAGTGGGGCATTTAGAAGAAGAATAATGGGGTTTATTTACCCCGTTTAATTTATAAAGCCGTCTCCTGCTGTTTTTATACACATTATCGGGGCTTTTAGGGCTGTAGAACCCTGCGATCCCCTCATACCCAGCAAACATTCTGACCTCCTAGAAAAGAGGGGCATCGGGGGAGGAGAGGGGGCATCGGGGGAGGAGAGAGGGGCATCAGGGATGTGGTGCCTGAATTGGGACATTTGGGAGGCATGGGAATATGCTGGAAATCTGGTAAATGATGTTTTTTTTTTTTAAAGTGACACAATCTGATAAAAATCCCACAGGACTCCGCCTCGCGTATTTTGGGAAATATAACGGAGTTTGATGGTTTGATGATAAATTTTTTTCAGTTTTTTTAAGGGACGGTGGGCATTATAATTTAAAGGCTGAAATTTCATGGGATTCTGATTATCGGGATTACGTTGCCAAATCTTTTCTTTATTTTTATGATATATTAAAAAGTGGTGTTATTTTTTTTCTAGATAAAGAAAATTCAATATCTTAAGGAGATCGGATAATGAACTATTTCCCGATATACAAACCTCTGTAAACCTGTAAACCCCCCCCCCAACATTTCCGGCAGGCTCACCCTGGCCAAACGGCACACGGGGCATAAACGTAATGCGCGCCTGCCATATCCAGCCAGCGGCTACACTTATGTCATTATGCGGCTGCTGGCCTTAAAGCGCCAGCGCCACCTCGTTATCCCCAGTCCCACAGATACACGCGGCAGATATGCTGTATTAACGACAGTCCGTATATCCTCTATGCACACTCAGCAGACTCGGTGTCAGGATTGTTATTTCTGTGTATTTTAGCAGGTCGCTGACCCACATTTTCAGGCTATTCTTGGATTCCTGGCTTTCTCGGGATCACATATTAAAAGATTCGAGATGCTTTACCGTTTCTGACTATGTGTCAGCAAAAATAAGTTTAACATTAATCAGATATAACACCAAAAAAACTGCCAATATAATATTTCCACTTATTTTAAGAGATCTGTAAAAACAAATTAAACCTATCATTTATACAACTGTGGGCACAGCGGGCACTCATTGCATTCTCTTCCTGTTTCTGATATACAATAAAAATAATAATAATGATAATAATAATATATTTTATTTATATAGGGCCAACATTTACTGCAGACATTCTAATAGTCCCTATGATCCGATACATTAGGTAGAGAGGGTCCGGCTCACAAGCTTACAATCTAGAGTCAAAAACCTTTTCTGTAAAGTTGAAAGAGCAGCCAATCAGAATGGAGGAGACCAGGTGCATGCTGGGATACATCATCATGGCAGCTGCGGAGACGGTATATGTATAAGTGCAACCCATTTTTTGCAAGTATTTGACTCCTGGATGTTCCTGACCCAAAGAGCTTACTGCCAACCACCATTCCTATGGTGAACCCAACAGGGTGTCCCCTATCCCAGCAGCTATTCTCTCGATACTGGCCACTGCTCCTGAGAAAACTATTGATTTTTAATGAATGAGTTAATTAATTAAAAATTATTAGTTGCCTTAAAACAGATCATTTTTGGAAATGGTTTCCTGTTTATTGGAACAATTGAATTGTTATGCGTTACAAACGTGTGGCCCCGTGGGAGCGGCAATGAAGAGCTACGCAGACTTCCATAGATTTTACAGCATCCTCGGCCGCTTAGTGGAAATCTGTGGGTCCAGGATCCCAGCTGCCTGTGAAAGCAGGACCGGGGGGGGGCATAACCCGGGACAGCGGGAAAACCAGGACTGTCCCGCAGAATCCGGGACTGTTGGAAGGTGTGGTGGACCCTTAGAATTTATTATTAAATAATGACATCTGTAGAATGAGCTGCGGAATTAGGAAAGTAGGTTATACAATTTACATCTTTTTATAGAAATAAAATATATCTTTTCTACCTCCCCGACAGAAATCTGCAGGGAGTGAAAATCGTTCTTAAATGCGCCCGTCCCCCGCAGCATGTAATTAGGGTGAAGTTCCCATTGTGCAAACAGGCAATTGCTGAACGTCGCCTAAGAATTAACTGGTTGGCAGCTGCTTTGGCTAAAAATAACATTTTAAACAATATTTCTCCAGTGCTGTTCAGTCGTGTTTGGATTTTAATACCTATAGGGACAAAATGAGGGATGAGGATGATGAGAGTTATAGTAAACAGGGAAAGGGCAAAGAAGTAGCAGAGGCTTCTCATCAATATGAAAGATGAGTTTATTTACAAATGTATTACTATTTTAACTAAAATTGGATAATTGGAGAGCTTCTCCAGCATACATGACAAGTGTCCATTTTTAGTGCAGCCAGTCCTTCGTTGGCATCCGAATTCTTGTCTCTCTTTCCTCTGCTGAGGTCTCTTCCTTAAATGAAACGTTTCTATATCAGATGAGAAGAAGAGACCTCTGAGGTCCTGATTAGCAGTTTAAGGAAAAATGGCACTTTCAGGGGCAAATTGTGCAAACAATTGCTAAAATGGGGGTAGTTTTGTCTTTGCCATCAATATTTCTGAGCTGGTTACAGTATCACTTGTTAATCCGATTAACCCCTAATTGTTCTGCCTGCTCTCCGGCCCCAGCGTCCGGGGCCGTTCTGGAAAAAATATATTTTTAAAATCTCTAAAATTTCTGCCACTTTACAGACTCCAGTATTGGGGGCAGTTCTGGAGACCCCAACTCTAAAAGACATTCTGGAGAGAGAGTACAGAGGAGAGCAACTGACACGGGGAATGGTTTGCAGGATAAAAATTAACAGCGCTACGGAATATGATGGCGCTATTTAAAACAATAAATAAAAATATTAATAATAAGGAAAGACAAAGGAATCTCAATATATCCGGCATGGAGGAGAGAAGAGGGGGGGGGAGACATTTACATATATAAAGGAATTTAACAAAGTGCAGGAGGGAAGTTTATTTCAAAGGAGGAGAAAAGAACAAGAGACCGGAATCTAACACTAGAGGATCAGAGGCTTAGATTGAATGTAAGGAAGTTTTACTTTACTGAGAGAGTGGTGGATAAGTGGAGCAGCCTCCCAGCAGAAGTGGTAGAGGGTAATACAGTGAGGGTATTAAACATGCATGGGATAGACATGCGGCTCCTGAATCTAAGACGAGACCAACGACTGATTAAGGTTTCTGTGTTTCTGGAGGAGAATGGGCCAGAAATATTAACGTATCCAGTACTAAAAAGATGGCCCTGAATGAAAAGGAGGTGAAATATACCGGCAACAATAGCAGGCAAGGATGACGAGTGATAGAGAGAGCGATGGCGTGACTGTCCCACTGAGGCACCATCTGCTATCAAAAAAATCTATATTTATTTTGCTCTGAAACCCGTTAAAAAGTCGAGCGATCGTGCCGAGTCTGCAGAAAGCAGGTGTTTCTCTAATGAAGTTTTAGTCTTTCTCTGTTGCTAGGCAGCACCTAAACCGTCAGTCTCCGCTTCACCTCCACAATAAGGTATATCCCCGACACCCATTTTTTCTGCGCCTTGCGTGCGCAATAACATTGTCTTAATACATGAATGCGGATATAAGTCTGAAGCGTAAGGACGAGTGCCAATGCATTCATCCGCAAGGGACAAATGACATGAATGCGCATGACGACACATCATGCGTGAAGATTCCGTACAAAGCGCCTGCCTTTGTTCCTTTGGAGGTTATAGAGGAAGAAGGTGAAAATGAGAGATTCTGTGGTATTTGGGGCAATTTTATTATTATATTATTATTATTATATCTCCATCCTCTATGTAGGACATAGGCTTCCTTGGCTAATCTTTTCAGCACCTTCCTTAAGGGAGATTACTAGAGACCCAATGAACAGTTCACCTGATGGTTGAAAACACCATCTGGATACATCTTAGTCTTACTGAAAGGGTAGTAGATAAGTGGAAAAGCTTCGCAGCAGAGGTGGTAGAGGGTAATTAAACATGCATGGGAAAGACATGTGGCTCCTGAATCAGACCAACGACTGATTAAGGTTTGAGTCTTTACAGCAGGAGAAACGAACAGTCTAAACGGGCAACAAATAATGGGGGGACAAAATATTTATTTTTTAATTCTACAAAACCTTTCAGGAGCCAATTACTGTCTGACCTACCCCTGGTCTTTGTTATGACATCTATAGTCTTCAATTAACATTTTTTATTGCTAGAGGCCAGAGGTAGACATTAAAGAGTTAATCCCGTTTTGAGCACCCTATACCAAAGCCGTGTATTGGCGTGTACCGGCAGAGTACACACGGAGCTGATAACAATGTATCAAGTGAGCTCACCTGGAGCTGAGACGCAAACATCCTCGTGCCAGCGGGTGAATTCAGGAAGTTTACGGTTTTCATAGTAACTAGGATTAAGGGCGCACACGCGTGTTTATAATGCATGTTGGCAGACACATTAAGCACGTAGTTAACTGGGAATAGATCTCTCTTTGTCAGTTTCTGAAGAAGAGCCATATGGCCGGACTGTATAACTGTAAAGGACTGTCACCGTGCCATGTGTTTAGATAAGGTGACGTCAGATAGCGAGGCTCACGCAGCGTCGGGCTTAACCCTTTGTGGCCTGTGGCGGGAAGAGAAGGGTTTCGCAGTCTGGAGGAATTTTTGGAGGAATATTTTATTCATAGTGGTTAGTGATGTCATAGGAACACCATGCCGCGTAACATTGCAGGCCAGAAGTCTGTGAGGTCATTGGAATCCAGTGAATGGTTAATGGCTATAGTGATGTCATAATGTAACAACATAAATTCTGACAGCTGAAAGTTGATATTTTCCCCTTCGAAACAATAATAATAATAATAAATAATAATAATTATAATAAAAAATGCTTAAAAATATAAACAGTCAACATGGAAATATGTTTCTTAGAATATATATACCGGTATATGAAGAGTTTGAAACATGCTCTTATCTCCATAGCGATCAATGTCTCTGCTGAAAGGACCATTCCATCTGTTGCTATGGGGATAAGACCGGTGTTGATACGTTGAGCCAGAATCATAACCCCATAAAATTGCCTCCTGTTTGGGGCGTTAGTTCTCATTGGTAATACCGGTAACGGGGCATATTTAAATATCATTGTCTCCATAAAGCACCAGCTGGTTGGCATCCTCCATCTATCCGGAATCTTCTATTTTTATCTCCTCCGCCCCCCCCCAGTAACGGTTCTCATGATACCGTTAAGCGGGGGCTCCGGATTAGCTCATTTTAACGACCTGTCGCATTCCTCCTTCCCCTCGGCCGGGGCTACAAATGCAGTCCGAATCTGACATGTCGACATATTCACCGGCCAATTACGGCGATCTAATTAACGCTTTTCCTATACTATTCGGGGGGGGGGGGGTCGCTTAGCAACCTGCCTAATCCTATAGCAATCATATATGTGTCCCTTCTAGACATCTCGATATGCTAACAGTGTACTCGGTGGTACAGGGGGTCTCTTTTTTTAATCTACTTTTCCTATAAACTCCAAGGGTTTAAGGCACGTTCACGGAGGACCGCAGCGAGGTCACATAATGCATAATATGATGTCACGTGACCCTGCTGCTTTTCCGCCATCGCGAGTGGCCGGCTCTATGTCAGACTGAATATTTTAGATCATTTTTTTTGGACTGGAGCTGGTTTTGATGCTCTATTGGACAAGGCTCCCTGTCGCTCCATACCATTCACACACGCACACACATGCTAACACCAATACACTAATACACACACTACTGGGAAAGGGACAGGCGCATATGGGGGTTCCGCAGAATCCCCCCTTTGTATTTGCAACGGAGACTCACAGAAAGTTAAAGGGACCATTAAAGAGCATAGGATGGCTGGAGTGTCCCGTTAATCCATCGGTGCCGCATTCCACATCCCAATGCCATGGATATAATATGTCACATTTATTGGAATAGTGTCCGCAGGAATGCCACGGTAATTGTGCTTCCTCCGTACCGAGTCTCCTTCATAGTTTCCATAGATACCTTTATGAGACTGTCGGATTCTGACGAGCCGGACAACGCTAATGAAATTCCATTACTCGCCACTTAACTGCGGGGCTTTCTATAAACCTTGCAGCATTAGGATATAAATTCATGCATAAAACAATTGATTATGATTGTATATGATTATTAATTGTTCATGTCATGCTTTTATTCTTCTCAATCATTGCATCTTTTAACCCTTTTTTATTAGCTATATTTAGGTGACAACCTTGGCAACAGCTCCCACTTTAACTAGGATAACATATATATATATTATTTTTTTTATTATCATTATTTTTTAAGGACAAGTTAAGCTGTTCATAGATATTTAGTTTAAACCAAATCAAAAATTATTTTCCCCAAAAAATTTTGGGGTGATTTTAGAAAATATAGGTAGAAAATACACTTATCCCCTTTTGGAAGCTACGACTCTCATCACCCTCATCAGTCTCACCATTATTACCCAAAAACAGGTTTGGTGATGTGTGTAATATTTACTCATTCATTTTATATTATTGGCAACTTAATAGTTATAAAAAAAAATCATTCATTACTTTGGCTAATAAAATCCATTCTGTAGACAAAAGATTTTGACAAATGTTACTCCATTAAGAACAGCTCATTAAAGTTATAGATATACTTACAAGATGCCATCATTTTGACATGGGAACATTTTAAGTCTGCGCTCAATCTTAATTAACTGGGCAGCAGCAACAACATGATTTTTTACAATAGTTAATATATTATATTATATAATTTTTTAATGTGTATATATATATATATATATATATATATATATATATATATATATATATATATATATATATATATTATATATATATTATATTATATTAATATATATTTTATATATATTAATATATATTATATTAATATGTTATATATATTATATTAATATGTTATATATATTATATTTTATATATATTATTAATATATTATATATATCATAGAATATATATTATATATATCATAGAATATATATTTTAATATATGATAAATATATCATAGAATATATATATATTTACATATATATATATTTACATATATATTATATTAATATATTATATTTTATATATATTAATATATTATATTATATAATTTTTTAATGTATATATATATATATTAATATATTATATATATATTATATTTTATATATATTATTAATATATTATATATATCATAGAATATATATTTTAATATATGATAAATATATCATAGAATATATATATATATTTAATCTATATTATATATATTATATTATATATATTATAGAATATATATTATAGAATATATAATATTATATATAAACATGGAGATACAATTTTGTCTGCATGGCGGGTGGATGTTAAATCGATGATGTAATACATTAAATTTGAAGGTTGTTTCGGATGACGTCTACGTGTTAAACAGAAGTGATGGCTCTAAGCAGCAGAAGATCTATGCTTCAGGGCCTCGTGTATCCTTGATGGTCTTGAAGGACACACGCAGGAATCATATATTACAGAAAAAGGCCCTTTGTGCACTAAAAGAATTAATTCACAGCTTGGCTCTGAAAAACACCCAGCGTCGCCGATCATTGTTCCCCGAATCCTCGCCGACAGAAATAGGTGGTAATTTGACACTAAATTAATTATTTTGCTTTGTTGTAAAAATGAAAATATAATATTCTGTGTTTTGGAAAATGCCATTCTCATTATTACTGGGAAGCATGAATATTTAATGACACTAAAAATACCAAGAAACAGGAATTATTTTCATAACATAGTCAAATAACGAAATGTAGCAATTTCAAACATCAAATTTAACAATTTCAACACCTAATGTTACCATGTAGCGTTAGCCTTTCCTGGAACAATTTACCAGGTTTCTTTCTCTGAATTATTTCCACTTTTTTTTCATTAATGTGTTTTTCTAATATTTTCTTTTTAACAACAATACCTGCTAAACAATTTATTTTATATTAAACTTACCTTCTCCAAGCCTAATTATTTTATTTTTCATTTGCCTTTTTCCTTCTTTTTTTTGCTTCAGATTTTATGAAAAAGGGGCTTGTTTCTATGGAAACAGATGCTTTTTGCTTGCATGGCAGAAAATGTTTTTTCTTTAAGATTATTCTATAAGGCAGCCCCACCTGGGCGATGCACCAACAGCCAGCAACTATCTTTCAAAAAATACTATTGTGTTTATGTGAACGAAGGCGAATAATAACGTCATATAAAGCAACTCATCTAATGGAAACAGAATTTGCTGACAGATCAGCTCCATTCAGCTCGTTTCTCCCGCTGTAACGACTCAAACCTTAATCAGTCGTTGGTCTCGTCTTAGATTCAGGAGCCGTATGTCCACCCCATGCATGTTTAATACCCTCACTGTATTACCCTCTACCACTTCTGCTGGGTGGCTGTTCCACTAATCTGCCACCCCCTCTGTAAAGTAAAACTGCCTTTCCATCTAAGCCTCTGACCCCTTAGTTTTAGATGATCATACCTGGAAACGTTCTAAATAAACTGACCCGGAGACTCTTTAAATATTTACTTTTTCATAGCCCTTTGTGAAGATTCTATGTAGTGTTTCCCAAATGGCCCTACTACCGGCCCTCATGGAAACCTTGACTTGTCATTATTTAAAGATACACTAAACTGAGTCACCTGCATTAAAGCAGGGATATCAACCACAACATACTGGGAGCAAAAGCACCAACTGGGAGTTTTATATACGATGCCAGCGGGGGGGATAGGAAGGAGTCAGACTGTGTGACCTGCAGAATCTGCCCCTTCACCCTGAGATTGGGGCGAAAGCCCTGAGACTCAAGATCAAATCCTGAGAGTTCCCAGGTATGGACATGATTTGTATGAGGTGAGAAGCCCTAAAGCTATAAGTGCAAGGGCACCATGACCAGGGAAAGCGCCATCATATTCCGTAGCTCTGTACAATGTAGTATATAACATAACGATTTGATTTACAGAAACAACAGGGCTCGGCTCAAAGGAGCTTACGATCTAGAGGGAGTTAGGGTGTTTTACGCAAGAGGTAATGTCTTGTATTGTATTTATGAAACACTAGCAGATTCCGTAGCGCTGTTACAATAGACGGTGGACGGTGAAAATATTTAACACAATATTTAACATTCCAGTAACCGTAACTTGCGTCAGTTCTTTGGGAGTTCTTTCTGCGCATGCGCACAGGGGGTCTCATTATACCTCCCCTCGCAGAACTCTTGCAGAGACAGTGCTGGGAGTGACTGGGGGTGAATATGACGTCAGTGCGGGCAGCAGGAGATGAGTTTGGCCACAAGCCAAGGGACTGGGGGGAATGGAGAAATTGCCCCAAATACATGCAGAATCCCCCCATATACACCTGGAAAGGGGGCCACATCATATCTAGTATGCATTTGGTGTCTGGATTGTCTCTTAAATGCAGGGGGGGGGTAGTTAAAGCTCCACTAGTCATGAATTTTCTTCATTTATATAAAGAAAAACCTGCTTTTATTTTATTTTTAAAAAAAATGAATTATGTATTTAATTTATTACCCAAAATTCCTTTTAAAGTAGACGGTCAGAGACGATCCCCTCCGCCGGGTTTATTCATCCTGTAAGAGTCCTTTGGCGGAGGATGAGGTCATTTCATGTTATGGGGGGGGGATAAAATATGCAATTAACATGAGAATCAGGGTCGCAGGATTAGCTATTATTTATACAATACAGATTATTATTTATATACATTTTCAGGGTTAATCGCAGACACAATGTTGCACGAATGCCATTATATGTTGTTTGTTTTAGAATAGTAAAGCTCTGAACGCCCTCTGTGTCTCGCAGACCAAATGTCAGCCATATTTACCGAGTGCTTGACAAGAACATCGCATTGTTATCGAAACAAATATATTTGTATATAAACTCCGGCCGCAAAGATACGTCAGCGCTCCCTAAGTCTACATAAACAGATCTCTCCCTCCCCGCGTCACGTTGCCAACAATGGGGGGTTATGTTTGAGAACCTTGCAAATTTCTGCAACTAGTCTTATCACCGTGGCAACCAGTTGACATATCCCAGTTCATTGGTTGCTACGGCAATAAGATCACTTTTTTAACTAGAATATTTTTCCCAATGTAGTGGGAGAAGGAGAGCCTTCAGCAGGAAAATTGAATTGGTTGCCATGGTGATTACACAACTTTCATCAATTATATATGCATAACGTTTATACGGTATAATTGGTCAAGGTTGTGCAATCACCATAGCAACCAATTCAATTTTCATGCTGAAGGCTCTACTTCTTCCACTACTCTTTTATGCGAGACAAAATGCTGAACAAAAGACCAATATTTATTAAGGCTCAATTGGATATTGGACGAGGATAAATAATAAACATATTATGCTGATTATTCTGATATTATTTATTTTTACTTTTCTGAGAGGGTAGTAGGTAAGTGGGACAGTCTTCCGACAGAAGTGGTAAAGGGTAATACAGCGAGGGTATTAAACATGCATGGGATAGACATACGGCTCCTGAATCTAAGACGAGACCAACGACTGATTAAGGTTTGAGTCTTTACAGCAGGAGAAACGGGCGACTAGACGGGGGCCGAATGGGGCCGATCTGCCATCACATCTATCTGCAGGTATCTGTCTATTATCGATCCGTCTGATTGTCTGTCTTTGTAAGTTTATTTAGAAACATCCTGTATCAGTAAACAAAAAACAGTTACTTTGTAACAAGAATTCTAGTACAACGGAATGCTCCAACCAGCAGGGGTATTTCCGTTGGTTTCTATGGCGATAAGACCACTTTTAAAACTTTGCAGTGGAATATCTCCCTGTAAGTAACGCCCCAATGCGCATTCATTAGCATCACAATAAACACACAGAATAAGCATATTTCTCTCTGTATTAGTGAATAATAAATCCTCCCAATCCCTTTTTTAACAATACTAGCAATTTGTTTTTATTTCAACAAGCGAGATTTGATCCATGCATGCTTACACCTGAAGAAGGGACCTCCGAGGCCTTGAAACCTTGTTTGACTTCACATCTTGGTCTATTAGGTGCTAAAACTGCTCGTTTAGTTGAAAACATGAGCTCCCAGCGCCTCAGGTCCGTCGAGTCCCGTAAACGTCTCTGTTACCCAGAGAATGGTAAATCAGGTACATGAAAAAGTACATTTTTGGGGTGATTTAAAATCATTAATGTAAAATATAGTGAAAACTGCCCTTTTGAATACTTCCCCCGTCTACCTAAGAATGAAATTACTACGGCTTCCAGGGAAACTGCCGTTTATTTAGTCCCTGGACACAATATATTTGAAATGTACGTTTTTTTAGTAATATCACTAATTCTCGGGCACGTTTATTATGAAAATGTTTCTTTAGGGCTTTTTTTTTTCTTCTTTTAGATTTTTGCAGCAAAGTTACGTAATTTATTGTATTTCACGACGTTCGTTTGGAAACCTTTCATGAAGCTCAGCTTTACCTCTGCGTGGATCCATTTTCCCGAATCCGCTGGAAATTATACCGCTAGGCTTAAATTATCATTGGCCGTATTTAATGTTCTTTTCATGTCCGACATTTCAGAATTTTATTTCTCTGCGTTTGTTTAAAGAGTTTTGTTCTCAACAAGAAACACTTTTGATGATTGTCAGCATATTCATGCTACTTTTTTGCAATTTAGGGTTATTTTGTTCCATTCTTTTTCTTTTTTTCTTTTTTTCTTTTACTGATTATGTATTGCTGGCCTCCGGACCTCTGGAACACTCGCTGCTTAGAACAGGTTATTCACAGGGGTTGGAAAATGAACCGCCGAGTAACTATTTATTTGCTGGTTGGCTCAGAGGAGAAAAGTAACATTTCCTTCCCATGAATGTATTCGGATGCCTTGAGACGCTTCTAATGTTTTGTCGAAGGCAGAGTTTGGGGGGGGGTTGAAAGTCCTGCTCGCTAACAGAATCTAAAACTAGAGACTTTGAAGGAAAATAAGGAAGTTTTACTTAATTAAGGGAGTGGTAGATACGTGGAACAGCCTCCCAGTAGAAGTGGTAGAGGGTAATACAGTGAGGGTATTAAACATGCATGGGATAGACATACGGCTCCTGAATCTAAGACGAGACCAACGACTGAGACCAAACGGGCAGATGATGTCCCAGCCGCTGTGAGGCATCTATCCGTGGCTCATTACTAAGTATGTGGGCTGTGGTTACAACACGCATGATCTCCAACACGGATGAAGCAATGATTATGGAGGATCTTTCTCACCCTCGGTGAAGTCTTGTCCATAGGGCAGTATCTTCTGCCTGTTAACCCCCCCCCCCCCGGCAGACTAGCGTGAGTGGGGTAATAAGGTGTTCTTGGGGAATTTACTGACATTCTATTTCCACGCTCCGTTCCTCTTCAATTGTTGAACATTCCAAGAACGTTTTTCCACTGAATGTGAGATACGGAGACCGGTCAGGCAACCAGCGAAGGGTGCGGCTGGGTCTCCAAAAGTGGGAGGCTAACGTTTGAAGAGTTAACCCCTCTAAGGGTTAAACTCTGCGCTTTTGCAGTAGGATGTTTGCTTTTCGGGATGATGTTTGCCGGGCGCAGGGCTCAATTTCCATGTTAATTCCAACATTTCCTGAGCGTTCTCTGACCAGGATGATGTGACGTAAACCCCCCCCCCAAAAAAAACAATATTAAGCGAATAATTTGCGGTTTGAGGAGAAGCAGACGGATATATATTATATATCTGTCAGGGAGTGAATACAAACCCATAGAAAGCCGAGCCTGGAACGCAGGTGACAACGAACAACTTCATTTGATGGAAGCCCAAGATCAACAACTGGGGATCTCTGCTGGGAGGACGGACGGATAACGAGGATCCGAAAATAGTGATTTACATTTTCCGTAACGTCATTGGAAGCCGGACTCGGGAGTCGGATGTTTCTGGGTGGGGTGAGAAGGGATTTACGTTACGCTTTTTCTTGTCAAGAACATCAACCAGTCCGACGATGTAAACCAAACCGCCTACAGCAGGGGCAGATCGTGGCAAAAAAAAGGACCCATGGTCCCAAATTGTAGTCCAATAGCTGGAGATACAGACACAGGAGTATGGGGGGGGGCTCTGGAATCCCACCAGGTGCAAAGTTCCAATGTACTTTAAAAACTTTGGACGTTGGGGGTCTCCAAAACATATGATCCACCCTTTTAATGTCGAGCCTCAGTGCTTTAAATATATTTGGATGAACCCCCCCCCAGCAATAGTTTTTTTTGATCACAAGGGAACCCTTGATGACTTCAGGGGGTCCCCTCTATGGGGGGTCCTAGAAGATCCAATCCTCCATTGGTTTCCGCCAGGTTTCTGAAGGAGCTGAATGTCCCCCTCTAGGGATTACAGCCCCAGAAGTATTAGATTGGGGGCTTAGTTTCCCACTGTGGCCCCCGGTACTTAGAGCCCCTTTCGGGAGCGGGAAGCGCTCGCTACCTCCAGGGGAAAGACAAATAAAGTCCCCGACGTTCTGTATCGGATTTTTGGGCAAAAATCATTTCAATCTTTTCACAGCGATTTGGCCAATAACCGGCGGTATTTACAGCACAAAGCTGTCCTGTGTCGGATTAGAATTGTTTTTGGCATCCCCTGATCTCGCGCTGCGCGGCCCCCGCTGAGCAGTCAAAGAATCAGTAATCCCGTTTAGTGAATCTTTCGCAGGTCTCTGGGAATTCGGACAAAATACAGGCAGCCAAATCGCCTTCACTAAATCGCAAGCAAATTATCCGCCGACTGCCAATTCACCCCTCAGCGAATACATCCCGAAACCTCACACCGATCATAAAAAAAACATTTTCTGCCAAACGGTCGCACGGAGAGTCTGAGAGCCGGGGGGAGAACCTGACGCGGCCGAAAAATCAGGACTGCTGCTTCCGCCGTTTTCATGGATAACAGAAAAAACTTTTACAAGAAGGGAGAAAGACGAGGAAATTATTAACCCCAGTACTGTATAAATGAATAACCCCCAGCGCTGTATACAGTAATATAACCCCCAGCGCTGTATACAGTAATATAACCCCCAGCGCTGTATACAGTAATATAATCCCCAGCGCTGAATACAGTAATATAACATCCCCCAACGCTGTATACAGTAATATACCCCCCAGCGCTGTATACAGTAATATAACCCCCAGCGCTGTAAACAGTAATATAACCCCCCAGCGCTGTATACAGTAATATAACCCCCAGCGCTGTATACAGTAATATAACCCCCAGTGCTGTATACAGTAATATAACCCCCCCAGCGCTGTATACAGTAATATAACCCCCCAGCGCTGTATACGGTAATATAACCCCCCAGCGCTGTATACAGTAATATAACCCCCAGCGCTGTATACAGCAATATAACCCCCAGCACTGTATACAGTAATATACCCCCAGCACTGTATACAGTAATATAACCCCCAGCGCTGTATACAGTAATATAACCCCCAGCACTGTATACAGTAATATAACCCCCAGCGCTGTATACAGTAATATAACCCCCCCAGCACTGTATACAGTAATATAACCCCCAGTGCTGTATACAGTAATATAACCCCCCCAGCACTGTATACAGTAATATAACCCCCCCAGCGCTGTATACAGTTATATAACCCCCAGTGCTGTATACAGTAATATAACCCCCAGCGCTGTATACAGTAATATAACCCCCCAGCGCTGTATACAGTAATATAACCCCCCAGTGCTGTATACAGTAATATAACCCCCCCAGCACTGTATACAGTAATATAACCCCCCAGCGCTGTATACAATAATATAACCCCCCAGCGCTGTAGGGAAAAGAAAAGATGTCGGTGCGCTAAGCTAGTCTCAGGCTCAAATAATACAAATGTATAATATGAGGCCTACCAAACAGGTGTGAGCATGCTGCAAATACAGTGTGTTGGCTGTACAATGTATACAAAAAACAAAATACTGTCTGCGCTTCTCACCCTAATAAAGTTGGCAACAAATATATAAACATAATATAAATGAGAGGTTTTGGTTATATGAATTGGCCAAAGCATAATTAAGCTCACCCGCCACGTCAAGGCGCACTCTCAATAGGGTGAGAACCGACTCTCACCTCCTACATAGTGGGCACACAAAGCAGTTTATACTGCTACCAAAACCCCCAGCGCTGTATACAGTAATATAACCCCCCAGCGCTGTATACAGTAATATAACCCCCCAGCGCCGTATACAGTAATATAACCCCCAGCGCTGTATACAGTAATATAACCCCCAGCACTGTATACAGTAATATAACCCCCTCAGCACTGTATACAGTAATATAACCCCCCAGCGCTGTATACAGTAATATAACCCCCAGCGCTGTATACAGTAATATAACCCCCCAGCACTGTATACAGTAATATAACCCCCAGCACTGTATACAGTAATATAACCCCCCAGCACTGTATACAGTAATATAACCCCCCAGCACTGTATACAGTAATCTAACCCCCCAGCGCTGTATACAGTAATATAACCCCCAGCGCTGTATACAGTAATATAACCCCCCAGCGCTGTATACAGTAATGTCTGGTTTTATCTCATTTTGTTCCAATAAACGCCCTTTATCTGCAGACCTGGAGCCGCCGTTGCTGTCAGTCATGTGATATTTTGGGTGACTTTCGCAGCTCAAACACCACACTGAGCTGATGCTTTATGGCGATGCTAATGAAGTCCGTTCCTCCATAGACTTTCATTAGTCAGAGAGTCTGCCTGGGTGATCAAGACCATTCTATTGTTCCCCACAGGCAGTATGATAAGGAGTCGGGGGGGGGTTAGTAGATCAGGGGTCAGATAACAGAGCGAGAATCATACAAATGGTTAATATCCAACTGCCTGAAAACATTATATTATGGGGGCAAAACTTCCTAGTTTTTTTAAAAGGTAAACAGCAGAATATTGTATTTTTCATATTCAGCCCTCTTCACTTCTTCATCATCCTTCTTGACGCTTGTCCCTAATTTTTGCCCCATGACTTCACAATAATAAAAATGATATTGATATTATGCTCAATGTTTTGAAGTGGAGAGGTGAGCGTTCCCTCAGGCCCCGGACCATGTATACCTACGAGCATCCGTATCCCAGTGTTCTACCAACTAACGTTTCTTGAAAGCGGCCGTTCCCATTGGCTGTAGCGCACGCGCATTCTAGCGACCGGTCGCGCGGCGGCTCCGCGATACGATGTATCAGCGAGAGACGTGATTAGGATTCCGTGTCTTTTCCGCTTTCGGAGATTATATTTCACTAAATGACTATTTATCTAAACGTAAACAGAAACATCTTAAGACGCCGTATCTTCGGTGTCACCGCGATGGAAAGCAGTTATTATGTCACATTGTTACAGAAAGCGCACAGAAAACGCAAACAAATCGGAATTCCTTTGTGTGAAATTGAAGAAATAATCTTTTTTTGTATGGTTAACCCTATATGTGCCATGGGGATGCCCAGCGCTGATGGTAACTGCGTATTATTACGGTAGTTTTTTTTTTTACATTTTTATTAATTATGTTTTTAATCGACGTGAGCTTTGGGTGACACGAATACTTCAATACTTCAATGCTGTAGGTCTCATAATTAACTTAATTTCCCTTTTTTGATGATTGTAAGCTCTTTGGTAAAGAGGTCCCATTCCTAGAAACATAGAATTTGCTGGAAGATTGGCCCCATTCGGCCCCCCGTCTAGTCTCCCGTTTCTCCTGCTGTAAAGACTCAAACCTTAATCAGTCGTTGGTCTCGTCTTAGATTCAGGAGCCGTATGTCTATCCCATGCATGTTTAATCCCCTCTCACTGTATTACCCTCTACCACCTCTGCTAGGAGGCGGTTCCATTTATCTACCACCCTCTCTGTAAATGACGTCCTGGAGTCTGGAGTCGAGAGAGAAAATGGGGTTAGAATAGAGAAATACCGTCCTGTCCCAAGCCTTCATTGACTACAAAAGGCCCATCAATTCCAAAGATGCAGAGAAAACCATGCAATGCCTGCGCATCAGGGGCTTTGCTCATTCACTTAATTGGGTGGTCCACAGAGCACCCCAGCTTTGCGCACCTTGTTCCGGGAATTGCTTGCTTTGCCACCAGACGTGTCGCCCCCTCTCTGATACCCCAAAAACCGTCAACGATAACAAAACAGGACAATGCTTTGGATGAAATCGGCGGCGTTGTCCCTTTCAAACCATGATAAATGGCAACTCAAGAGGGCAGCCAAGTGTGACGCCTAGAAGGTCACGATTAACACCGGTGGTCCCTAGGTGGTCCCGTCTCATAGTACCGGCTACAACCACATATCACCGAAACACGACGGAATGCGCAGTCCTTTTAGTTTAGAACAAATCAGCGCTCCCCGTTCTTCGCCCACATTTTCTCTCCCATTGCCGCCGGGGGGGGGGATAAACCGCTAAGTTGTCAAAAGACCCTTCAATTAGCCGCTGGAACCCCCGCGAGGAGAGAGGCCTCGGTGTCTCCTTCTCGCAATTATACTCGGGAGGCAGAACAATCGTTTCTTCGTTTCTCTTTTACGGACTTTGCACGGAAAGAGTTAAGCCGGTTTATCCAGAAGCACTTAATACGTAAGGCGTTTTGGAAACGGCTAATCACATTTCGACAGATACTTTTCTGTTTCTCCTTTTTTTTTTTTTTTTCTCGCCCGTTGCACTCAAGCTATGACGATAACCACAGAACGATGGCATTCGGCCCCGGCGCGCTATAGGTTTGCCGTTCAGGAAATTTGATCTCGTGCGTTAGGTGTTCCTCAACTTTTATTCAACAGGTTAAACAATGTAGAACTCGTCAAACAGGAGCCGCCGCAGCGACCTGACGCGAAGCGGAGAAATGGAACCTTAGCTCGATTCATCTCGGGGATGTGGACTTTGGCAAATGACCTCGAAATGCGTCAATTCTTTACTTTTAAGGCTTGTACCTGGAAAAAGAGACAAAGGCGCTAAACTCTAAATTCTCTTTGAAGTTCTTCTCAGTAATCGTCGGGGGGGGCGGATTGCGTCGGACGGATCACGCTCGGATAGAGAAAACGCTCCGTTAAGGTAGACGTAGGCGAGGCGAGGAATTCCAATTGGCGTCCGCGTACCGGGCGAGGAAGGATTCGATGGACTCTTTCAATGGTAAATGTTTCAAGCTAAAAGAATCCAAGCGCAGGTTAGGCAGAAGCTGGGAGGCGGATCAGCTCCCCATGGAGGTTGAGGTTTGACCCAGCGGAACGAGTGAAACGCGCCGCCGCCGCAGCCATGTTGAGCGTTAAAGAGTATCCGGGCCGCCGGCACTCGTGGATATGGTAGGTGATTTGTTCATTTTGCTAAACTGAAGTGTATTTGAGAAATTCTATAGAAACGCGATTATTAGACTTTAATCAGCGAAATAAATGTGAAATAAAGTGAGATTATTTAATGCAAAATGAAGGATTTCCTGTGCGTCAGGAAACGGGGTTTCCATCTTTTCGCAGAGTGACGTTCCAGCCTCGTTTACAGGTCTCCCCCAGTAACCTGGATCACTTTTTTTTTTAATTTAAGTTTTTTTTTATATAGAAATGTAGTTTTCTGTGTGAGACCAAGAACCCCCTTTGGATTCTCAAACAAGGAACAGAATCAGATTATTACAAATTATAATTCCGGATCTACTGGAAAAAAATATATTTAAAAAAAAAATATATATATATATAATTATGTCTATAGGTAACTTTAAATTCCCCCCATTATTTTTGTTGGGGGTGTGGTAACAATTAATTGTATTATTATTATTATTTATTATATATTAATATGTAACCCCCTTAATATATTGGCTCAATCACCCAATTCCTCAAAGCTACTTAAAAATATGATATATAAGTGTACATTGCAAATGATTATTTTTATATGGTAATTAAAATGAAATCTACACTTCAATATATTTTAATTGTTGTTATTAGTATTATTATTGTTATTATTACATTATTATTATTAGTATTATTATTATTGATATTAGTATTATTATTAGTATTGTTATTATTACATTATTATTATTAGTATTATTATTATTGATATTATTAATATTATTGTTATTATTACATTATTATTAGTATTATTATTATTATTGATATTATTATTATTATTGTTATTATTACATTATTATTATTAGTATTATTATTATTATTGATATTATTATTATTATTATTATTATTACATTATTATTGGTATTATTATTATTGATATTATTATTATTATTATTGTTATTATCACATTATTATTAGTATTATTACATGGTAGAATGTAGTATGACATCACAGTATCTTTCTATAATTTATAGATGACTGTTCGGTTTGCCCAGTCTGGGGCATCAGGAATTGGGTTGAAATGTTGCCCTGTAGAGGGAGTTGGTCTGGAAATAGTTAATAGGGTATTTTGGGGCTGGGGCTTTTTAAAGTCTGCACTGGGCCAGAATGTTCATTTTTTACCCATTTCTTTATCAATTAGGCCCAGCTTGTGTTGTATTTCTACAAATGATGTCATTGCCCTTATCATATTCTCAGTGTCCCAGGCTGTCCTTAAAACGATTCAATCCCCCGGCCCCGCGCGGACGGACCGTAAACGAGATTAGGGGGAGAGTGCGTCCTCGCTGCGGGCAGGGCTTATCTCACTAAACAGGTTTTTAGGCCAAAAAAAAACACAACAACTTGGCTTTCAGAGTGTTGATTTTTGTTAAACAAAGAAACAGGTTTTCTGCAGCCGTCCGCTGTTCCCACAACCGACCAAAAAAGCGCCTTGCTGGCTGTGAGTGATGGGAGTTTCAGCTCAGAACTGCTGGAATAGCCGTTTGACTGATGATGATGATGGAAAGTTCTGTCTATAGTTTGTTAATTGAGGGTGATGGGAGTTGTTTCAGACAGTAGCCTAAGGAGCCAAGGCTGCCCAAAGGGACCTACAGAATAATATTTATTATTATCCTATTCACAAACATTCTGACCCCGGCTTAACTCCTTTAATTCCTTTCTTGAAGCCTCTTGGAGACCCCCATACATTGGGGGTTAGTGAATACCCTACCCAAGCAGGTTGTCAGAAACTCATTGCCCCAAAAAATGACGTTTTCATTTAGAAACAAGGGTGTAACGTAGGTATCTACACAGGGGACCCCCAGGGGCCCTTGAGGCTTTAGGGGCACAGGGTGATCTCCTCGCAGGGAACCCCAGGATTTCCCTCATTCCGCTGTAAAAAAATAAAAATAAAATGTAAATATATAAAAAAAATTCTAATTCCTGAAACAGCTCAGCTTCCCGGGAAAGAGATTGATTTCAGCCTCTGAAGGCTTTTCAATAAGGGTTAAATTTCATAACTGCACGCGTAACCCTTTGCTAGCCACACATAGATCAATACAATATTTAAAAAAGAAATGTTGACCGGATCTGAATCCTAATCCTAGCAAATCGCTGGGAAACTAAATTCCCCGACCACTCATTTAATAATTCGAGATATTTCACTTCTCCACAGTCAAGACCTTGTTCATTTTTTGAAAACATGAAATTCAGCGCATATCCCAGATTCGATCTCCTCCGAATAAATATTCGCTATCAAGGGAGTTAATGTGACAGTAAAAACATCATTGTATTAAATGTATCAAAACTTTACGAAAGTAATTGGGATCTTCCACCATGTTTTACTCCTCGTAACAGATAAAAAATACGTTTTCAAAAATATTGCTGTTTTTTTTACCCCAGTTGTAGTTTTTGCCCCATAATATAAAGTTTTCAGGCAGCTGCATATCAGCCGTTTGTATGATTCTCGCTCTGTTATCTGATCCCCGATCTACTAACCCCCCCCCGACTCCTTATCATACTGCCTGTGGGGAACAATAGAACAACTCAGTCTAAATCACTCTGTCGGACTCACTGACCAATGAAAGTCTATTAAGGAACGGACTTCATTAGCATTTCCGTAAAGCGTCAGCTCAGTGTGGTGTTTGAGCCGCGAAAGTCACCCAAAATATCACATGACTGACAGCAACGGCGGTACTGTATACAGCGCTGGGGTTATATTACTGTATACAGCGATGGGGGTTATATTACTGTATACAGCACTGGGGGGGTTATATTACTGTATACAGCGCTGGGGGGTTATTACTGTATACAGCGCTGGGGGGTTATTATTGTATACAGCGCTGGGGGGGTTATATTACTGTATACAGCACTGGGGGGTTATTACTGTATACAGCGCAGGGGGGTTATTACTGTATACAGCGCAGGGGGGGGTATTACTGTATACAGCGCTGGGGGGGTTATATTACTGTATACAGCACTGGGGGGTTATTACTGTATACAGCGCTGAGGTTTTTCTCAAGTAGAACAAATATTTTCTTTTCCTTTGGTTCTTTCCCTTTAAGCACTGCTGAGGCTCCTGCGGTTTTAAAAATGTTTAAAAACATGTTTTTTTGTGCGATTTGTTCATATATACTCGCTTACACCGTAGACCCGCTAATTATCTCCACTGTTATATTCAGCATCATTATCGACTCGTTGAAATGAAGGCATTATAAAAATCAGGAGCCCTTTGCGAGTGACCTTTTTAAATCGATTTTTCGTGGGAAAATGCGTTTATAGGCTTGGAAAATGCTCTTTACCCTTTTAGCGCCGGAAATCATTCAAAAGGAACAATTCCTATATTTGATTTTTTTATTCTTTTCAGTGAATTGTATCAGGATTCTCACATTCAATTGGCCGTCAAATCCAATTAGGGACGAATAATACGCCGATACAATAACCATTCAGGGATTCGAATCTCCTATCCATTCAAATCATATCCATGTTCCTTAACCCTTTAAGGTCACTTTGCTTTTGACCTCAGATGATTAATCACACAATTACTCAGCAGCATGCAGAAAAATAATGTTTTGCACTATTTAAGGGGTTCTTATATATGTATATTTATATTTTTTATATATTAAATATCTCATGATCTTGCAATCTCATTATTATTTTTTTTATATATATATATATATATATATATATATATATATATATATATATATATATATATACCGTGTATATATATACAGTATATATAATATCTAATATATATTTAATATATATATATATATATATAAAATATTAAATTGCAGCCAATGAGGGTACATGATGATGGAGGATATTTTCTTGGGGTATTTTTTAACCTTTTTGTCTCTCAGTAGAATTTGCACATTTCTTGCAAAGAGGTGGAATCCAGCTATTCAAGAATTTCCCCCAAAAAAACCATTGCAGGATATATTTATTTAATAGATTTATTTCGATTTTCTTACAGATTTATGTTTTCTGTATCGCTCCATTCTTTATCGCAAAGATACATTGGATTCACTTTTTTGGTAATTGTAATTCCAGTAAGTGAAGAAATGATTAATGTTTGGAGCATGAGATACGTTAATTCTGGGGTTTGGCATTAAAAAAACCATAAGTGTCCAGAAAAAAAAACCTTTATAAAAAAAGTTGTTATTGTAAAGAAGACAATTATGATATTTATTGTCCATTATTACATCATTTTATGCATTAGTGAGTCCTAATATGAAAGAATACAGCTCATTAGCATAAAGGACACATTCTGTCAGAATATAAACATTTACAGTTTTGTGAAATATTATAATAATAATAATAATAATAATAATAATAATAATAGTATTTTAACAATATAATTCCAAAAGAGGAGAAATGTTAGAACGAGAGGCCATAACCTAAAACTAGAGGGTCAGAGGCTGAGATGGAATATAAGCAAGTTTTTCTTTACTGCGAGGGTGGTAGATAAGTGGAAGCGCCTCCCAGCAGAGGAGGAAGAGGCTGCATCAATCTTGTTTATTGTTCTCGTGCACATTGTTGCACGCTGTCGGGTTTGCAGATATTCTGTATGATTTGGCCCGGCTGTGGCCACGTAGAAGAGCAGCTCGAGAACTTGTTTCTTGTTTGTCTTGTGGGTTGATGCATCACCTTAATACAATCCTGAATGTCAGCCTGTCGGGGAGATGTTAATCAATCCGCGCTTTGTGTGTTAGGTTATCATCGGCCCGTGTTTACAAAATACGGACGTCATGTGAATCCTCCTCTATATGGAAGAGATTATCCTCCGAAACCTGTGATCCGACACGTCACGTGATCTAAATCCTATACGGTGCTGCGGGTTCTTAATCCACATTGTGCAGGAGGTGTGGATCGCGCGTAATACAATGTTACACATATATACGGTATTTCTGCAACTATTACAATACTTACGGGAGTCAGTAAGGCTACATCTGAAACAAAGTGAGCTATTGGATGACCACTCCCAGCACGCAAAGCCAGGACAAAGTGTATCGTACTGAGCGGTGAATTTCATATTACCTGGAGCGTCACAAATTCAACAGAGAGGGGGGATGGGACAGAAACATTTAAATACATAAAGGGATTTAACAAACAGGAGGGAAGATTATCTCAAAGGAGAAGAAACGTTACAAAAAGAGACCGGAATCTAAAACTAGAGGGTCAGAGACTGAGATGGAATGGAAGAAAGTTTTACTTTACTGAGAGGGTGGTAGATAAGTGGAACAGCCTCCCAGCAGAAGTGGTAGAGGGTAATGCAGTGAGGGGATTAAACATGCATGGGATAGACATACGGCTCCTGAATCTAAGACGAGACCAACGACTGATTAAGGTTTGAGTCTTTACAGCAGGAGAAACGGGCAGACTAGACAGGGGGCCGGATAGGGCCGATCTGCTGTTATATGTGTTTCTATGATGTTTACAGTAGAATTTATGGGTGTTTACATCATATTTTATGGATTTCAGCCGTATTACTGGAGTTTCATGTAGTTTTTAGAATTGTTTTGCTCATCAGAAAGGGCCTGCCGAGGTCTGGAAAGCGTATATTTCATTATTCCACTCGTATCAAAAAACTTCTCAGGGCTAATTACCCCCGACATCAATGAAATATCCTTAAAGGTGTAAACGCACGATATGTAGAGTTTTTTGGTGATTAACCTGTCGGCAGCCTCAGCATATAACGGGTCATGTGACTTAACCCCTCGATATCTGCATTCCCAATCTGTGCTTTATTCGGCAATAAACCGGGAAATTAACCCCACGGATTAAATGTTTCCGTATTATTTCAATGTATTATTTGGGGCAAAAGAGGTCATTATTTACAGACCCCTAAAAAACATTGTCTACAAATGTAAGGAAATGAATCATTTGCCCCGATCCCTGCTAGAATCTGGAGTTAGAAATGAGTTGCATTGGATTGCGCATGCAGATCTGCGGATGGAGCTCTAATTTTGGTGGCATTCGAGTGTTCGAGGCGCTGCGGGTTCTGTGCCAGCAGAGGATGATTGATGGTCTCTGTCTCCGATGTCACCCGGGGAGACGCTCTATCCGATGTATCTCGGGGACGGGGCTGCTGTCTCGGTTTGGAGCTCCATTGACGTCATCGTGAGGTTTTAAATCAGGCCACCGTGTCTTCTATCCAGAAAAACGAGCCAAGAAAGAGACAGATTCACAGCCTGGGCTTTCAGAGGGAGCCGGAGCGCTGCAGCTTCCTCCTCCCCGCATAAGCAGTTTACTAAATGAGAGCTTCTTTTTGGGGGGGGGGGGGTATCCCTTTAAACGTATTAAATACCGCTGAGCTTTGAGACGCCGGGGGCGATGGGGTTATTTTGGAAATACTGTACCGAGAAGCGATTATTAAATTGTCACCGAGACATCCGAGGGTTTATTCTGTTTTAAATTTGAAGATATTCTGCGGGGATTTGGACTAATTAAAGTTTTTTTTGGGGGGGGGTGAAGGTGTTGCAGATATGACAGCTAAAGCCTTACACTGTTATTATTTTATTTTACCTCTTCCAGTTAGAACGGAGCAGCAGGGTAACAGAAGTGATCACAATGGGGGCGATTGGGATAAAATCCAGGTTATCTGGCAGCCCCTATGAACCTCCATCTACTGGGATATCCAAGCACCATGTCCCACAGTGCCATCTCTGCCCCCAAACAGCTTGTGAGTGCCACCCTTACCCACAGCGAGAGGCTTTAAAAATGTGGACAAGTGGGAAAAGTGGTCCCCGGGGTTGCCTGGACCCCCTAGAATGGCAGTGATCATGATTGTTAAGCCCGTGCCATCCCATGCATGTTTAAATTCCCTCACTGTATTAGCCTCTACCACTTCCGCTGGGAGGCTGTTCCACTTATCTACCACCCTCTCAGCCAAGGGATATTCTGTGGCCATCCTGAGAACTTGATAAAGTTTTTTTTATTCTTTAAAATCACAGATTTAAAGCCTCATAAGTTGCAAATAGTGGTGATTCCTACACGTATCGCAACGGATACAATTTAAATGAAACATCACCCCGGGTATTAGCGATAGAGGAGTCCGGGATGCCTGCGAGAAACAAAGTAGTTTCATTTCCTGCATCTGCTACTTTCTATAAAAAATAATATTTCAATCAGAACAGCATTTGTTTCCTTTATGCTCCCTTTTTTCTTCTTTACAGTGCGATCAAAATGAAATACCCCGTCTATTTATTACCTGTGACAACATTACGCCGGCTAATTTAAGTCTGCAAGGGAAAAAAACCGTGCCTGCCCCCGGCGACCTTATTTTTCATGCATTATTTGTACTTATCTGAAGGCTGCACAAAAGGGCTTTTTCCAGGAAAAAAAAACCTTTTAAAAAATTAATTATGTCTGACTTATTAAGAAGGTCCTGTTTGCTTTTCTATGAATAGTCAACTCAGTTGTTTGACGAGAAAATGAAGCAGATGTACGCTGTGGGTTATGTTTAAGTGGAGAGATATCATAGTGTCCTTTTTTTCCTCCCCACTATGTGATTGCTATAAGGGCTCCTATGTTGTCAGCTATCAGGGGGTAATATACCTGGAAACCCTGTGGAGTTGCCCCTAAGGTGATTTGTATGAAGGTCGATTACTACTCCTCCTTCAATCTATAAGAAGAGGCGTGGCATTTAGCTCCTCCCACTCCCTACCCAATCCTGGGATTCCTGGATAGCTATGCCCCGCCCATATGGCTATCCCTGTAGGCCCATTTTACAGGACGGGATGGCATGCCTGGGAACTTTTTGGCTCCGCCTACCTGAAGCCGCCACGGCCAGGACTACCCGCTGACGGTGGGCGGTGCCCCTGACATCCCTAGGCATCCCTGCTGATGTCGCAGGCCACACCCCATTTAAGTGGAAAATGGGGTGTGTCATGACCCTGCTCCTGGAGAGTTCCCAGGTATGCGGGACAGGGATTAGTCTGAGTAAAGCCACGCCCCCAAGTCACACCTCTAGCCACACCCCCTAAAACAAAAAGTGCCCTTCTTCAGCCATTTAAAATACTTGGAAATGTTAATTCTTCCTCCCGGAAAAACGTTCCTTTCAGCCTAAAAATATACCCAATCAAAAGATAAAAAGAAATGTAATTACGGCAATTATAAGTTACCGATCCTTAAATCCTTAAATTTCTACATGTATGATTCATGTGTAAATTACACGTCGCATGAAGATTAACCTTTCCGATATGTAAATGTTCATGTTTTGGCGCCAGTTGCTGGTGACTCACCGGAAGACGCGGCAAACGACAGCGGCAAACAGATGCTAATAACGGCGTTAATTCATCGGAAAAAAGACACTGAGAATAAAATCCCCCCCCGGCTCAGACGCGAGGGGGAAATCTATTCCTCATTTAGTTTTATTAAAAGGCTGCTTCAAGGAATAGAAAATCTCATCTGTCACCCCGCACGCCGCAGGATCCCGCAGACAAACGCCGCGATATCATCAACCGGCACGGAAACTCTGCATTCCTCCGAGTATTAATAAAAAAAATATTTAAAGGGAAAATAATTCAAAATATCATTGAAAATATTGAAATAGATATAAGAATGTTTCTACTTGAGCATAAATCCCCAGTGCTATATACAGTAATACCCCCAGCGCTGTATACAGTAATACCCCCAGCGCTGTATACAGTAATACCCCCAGCACTGTATACAGTAATATAACCCCCAGCGCTGTATACAGTAATATAACCCCCAGCGCTGTATACAGTAATATAACCCCCAGCGCTGTATACAGTAATATAACATCCCCCAGCGCTGTATACAGTAATATAACCCCCAGCGCTGTATACAGTAATATAACCCCCCAGCGCTGTATACAGTAATATAACCCCCCCAGCACTGTATACAGTAATAACCCCCAGCGCTGTATACAGTAATATAACCCCCAGCGCTGTATACAGTAATATAACCCCCAGCGCTGTATACAGTAATATAACCCCCCCAGCACTGTATACAGTAATATAACCCCCAGCGCTGTATACAGTAATATAACCCCCAGCACTGTATACAGTAACATAACCCCCAGCGCTGTATACAGTAATATAACCCCCAGCGCTGTATACAGTAATAACCCCCAGCGCTGTATACAGTAATATAACCCCCCAGCGCTGTATACAGTAATATAACCCCCAGCGCTATATACAGTAATATAACCCCCCAGCGCTGTATACAGTAATATAACCCCCAGCGCTGTATACAGTAATATTACCCCCAGCACTGTATACAGTAATATAACCCCCAGCGCTGTATACAGTAATATAACCCCCCAGCGCTGTATACAGTAATATAACCCCCAGCACTGTATACAGTAATATAACCCCCCAGCGCTGTATACAGTAATAACCCCCAGCGCTGTATACAGTAATATAACCCCCCCAGCGCTGTATACAGTAATATAACCCCCAGCACTGTATACAGTAATATAACCCCCCAGCGCTGTATACAGTAATAACCCCCAGCGCTGTATCCAGTAATATAACCCCCAGCGCTGTATACAGTAATATAACCCCCCGCGCTGTATACAGTAATATAACCCCCCAGCGCTGTATACAGTAATATAACCCCCAGCATTGACAAAAAACAGTTTTTTCTGCAGACCTGGAGCCGCCGTTGCTGTCAGTCATGTGATATTTTGGGTGACTTTCCCGGCTCAAATACCACACTGAGCTGATGCTTTATGGCGATGCTAATGAAGTCCGTTCCGCCATAGACTTCCATTAGTCAGGATGTCAGGCTGGGTGATTAAGACTGAGCCATTCTATTGCTCCCCACAGTCAGTATGATAAGGAGTCGGGGGGTTTAGTAGATCGGGGGTCAGATAACAGAGCGAGAATCATACAAACGGCTGATATGCAGCTGCCCGAAAACATTATATTATGGGGCAAAAACTACAACTGTTTAAAAAACAAAAACAGCGCAAGATCTTTAATCTGGAACAAATGGCGGGAGATCCCGTTTAAGTGGAATTATGTAAAAATAATGTATCAAGCAGGAAGGTTCGGCTCCAGTCCCTTCTCTGCGATCTATAAGACAACCAAGGAAAGTAACGTTCATCAGACACATTTAGATGCAATTAAGCCTTTTGTGTAGCGTAATATAACGCATCTGTCCCTCATTTATCACGTCAGTATTTATTAGCTTCAAGTTAACGTACATTGACAGTTTAACCCTTCGAGCACCAAAGGGTTGCGCGCTGGCACTGCATGAAGCTTTGGGAGCGCCGAGGCGTTGCGTTACGTTGTATCTGCGTTGTGTTTTCACGTATCCTGCGGTGCTGCAGAGTTTACCTGGAGCATAATAAATGCATGACTTGTAATGGTAAATTGCTTAATTAGGGCATGTGATCATGTGGAAAACATGACAGCCGTGCAAAAAACACGACTATTAATACACTGCATGCGCTCGCACCGCTCCTGGGGGCAGGGTAGCGCAGGACGCGCTGTGCCGCGGCACTTATTAAATATGTGTTAGCGTGTACAGGTGATGTTGTAGATTACAACACGGATATCACTTGGTGTTACCTCTAAGGTGCACAACCTAAAGCTCTGTGACAATGTATCTACACAGACTGCATGTTTAAATCCCCTCTACCACTTCTGCTGAAAGGCTGTTCCACTTATCTAGCACCCTCTGAGCGAATTAAAATTTCCTTACATTCTATCAAATCCGTTGAGGCTGTTTTGGCTGCTTTTCTATCCAAACACCTAACAATGCGAGCGCCGATCTCCATCCATTTTCTTTATTAGTATGAAACCTGTTCTTTTTTTTATCCGTTTTTGGAACCTGTGATAAGGCTCATTGTGCTTTTCTGCCCCCCTCCTCCTCATCTCCGTGGAGTTTCTCCCCCGCTTGGTACCGACCGGCACTGGTTTTATACAATGAGGAATGTTGAAAGCGGCTTTCAGCAGGATCAGGACACGGATCCCTGACACATTCACAATGCAGCTTCCTAAATGATTTACTCCAAGCCAGGGGGGGCTGGCACCATTCGGCACAGGATGGGGGTCCCAAAGTAAATGCCCATTAATACTGTGTCACAAAACATTTGCTTAGCAAGAAATGGCTTCTGGTAGAGGCCCAAAAACCTTAAAAACAAACGGCCAATGGGGGAATTAGAAGGCTCAGTATGCCTGCATAGCTACCAATTTTCAGGATGATTTCAGCATTTATCAAAGTGGGTTCCTCGGGGGTGTGGCCTAATGGGCAGCATCATCCATCTGTGCTTACACTCTGATCTGAGTTCTAATCCTACCTATATTTCTGTAGTTGGTTGTATATGCCCATTCCTCTCAAATGTCCCTATTTAGTTTACATAGTCCCTTTTTATGCCCAAAATCCCTAATGCCCCTCTCTCCTCCCCTGATGCCCCTCTTTTCTAGAAGCTCAGGATTTTTGCTAGGTATGAGGGGATCGCAGGGTTCTACAGCCCAATAATGTGTATAGAAACAGCAGGAAACGGCTTTATAAATTAAACGGGGTAAATAAACCCCATTATTCTTCTTCTAAATGCCCCACTCAGTTACACAAATACCCAGCGATAGGGCACATAAGTCACATAAAAGTCTGGGTAAAGCCCCATCTCTAACAATGAGGTTAGAGTTAAATGATTCCAGGTTATTTTACCGGAATGTAGTTTGCCGGTTAGGGTTGTGGCTGTTGTTGCAGGGTAATAGCGGGGCGTGAAACCAAACTATGTGTCAATATATGCCTTTGTTGTAATAGCTTCTGAATGAGAAAGATGAATGAATGAATTGCATCAGGGATCCATTATTTTAGCAATTTAGTAGGCGCAGAAAGCACTTCCCTGTCAGATTATTTTCGTTGAATTGAGTGGCACTCCTAAAGGGTTAATGGCCTCCAGAAACTGGTTGTTTCGGCTCGGTAGCCGCAGCCCCAATTTCACCAGATTTTGCTGTCAAAGTAAATTGTGACGTTTCTTAGGAAACAAACACAAAAAAATGTAATGTTACACGGGCCAGATTTTACAGGATGATGTCATATTTACTTTCTGCAAGGGATGATTGGCACACAGAACCCTGCAGCTGTGATGGACTACAACTCCCATGGCACTCAGCAAGGCTTTGACAGTGTCATTTTTACATTCTAATCAGCCAGCGATAAAAAATATATATATATATTTAATAAATATATAATAAAAATAATAATAATTAAATAATAAAATTTAATTTAACTTTCCATAAAAGTTTATATGATTGAAGCTTACTGATGTTTCCACTTTGGGGACGAAGTCTGTGCCCATGAGAAAAAAAAGGCAATTCACTGCGTTTGAACTATCCGCTGTCCCTAGGGCCGAGAAAAAAAAAAAACTGGAATGCGGCTAAGATTAAGCGAGGACCTCTGAGAGAGCAGCTGGAAGTTGGACAGTGAAATATGTGTCATTAGTTCCCTATCATATGGTCGGGTTCAGTCTAGCGCTCACACACACACGCACACACACACGCTAACACCATGTACCAACACATGCATACCCACACAATCCTCTCCCTCTATCCCTTTCCCTCTCGCAGGCACCACTAACCCTGGGCTCACCCTTGGCATTCTAGCACTGAAAGCTGACAGACATTCACGCTAACACTATACATTAACACCATGTGCCGACACACACTCACACTAACACCAGAGAGTAACACACTAATGCCGTACATTAACAAACACTATAAGACCAAACATACTAACACTGTACACACACACTCACTCTAACACCATACACTTACACACAATCTCTAATATCATACACTAACACACAGGAACTCACTCTAACACCATACACTTACACCCTACACACCAACACCAGACATTTATACACGCTCACTCCACCACCATTCATTGACATATATATATATATATATATATATATATATATATATATATATATATACATATATACATGTCTACTCTCCCTCGCCCCCTCCCCGTCTGCCTTCACTGCTTCTTAAGTGATTATAATAACTACGTTAGACTTGGTGTGATGGCGGCGCTTCCCCTTTAAACGATTTTTTGTTTCACCGACCGCTGTCACATACAAGCGATTTTTGTCAAAAGCACAGAAACGCTTCCCTTCCAGCTGCAAATGTCAAGTTGTGACGGGTGACGTTTGTTCAGCAGGTGTGTCCCACAATGTGCAGCGAGCCCTCGGCTCATAAATGATTCATCGTATTCTGCGTTTTTTATTTATGACAGTAATCGATCGCTTGACTTTTTTACGGGATTGGAGGAAAATACACTTTTTATTTCATTTTACAATGTCTCAGATGTCAGCCATACTGATGCCCGGAGCATTATTTGATGGTTCTACTCGTTAGCAGTGTGAGGCTTGGGGGTGCAGATTAGAATATTAATACCCCCCCTGGTGGGTTGGGGGTATTCCTTTCCCAGGCTGATGGGGGTCACAGCTGGCCGACTGCCCTCCAGCTCTAAACATCATTAGAGATATTCTGTTACATTCGGAGACGGCCGCAGATAATCTTTTTCTCTTTAGTTCCTTAAAGGGGCCGTCCCGCCATCATTCTCACTTTATCCCCCCCTGCATTTGCCCCTTTGCCACCCCAGCTTGTTTCTGTATCTCCCCCTGTGTGTATGTACAGAAAACGCTGCGATTGATTTCAATGAGAGCACTTTCCTGCCGCCAATCAGCCAATCAGAATCTTCCGACCTCTGTGGTGGCTCCAGAGCTGCAGCTTCCACCTCCGGTTGTTTCGGAGGCTGCCAGGGGCAGTACACCGTCCCTTTAAAAGTCACAATTCATTTGTGGTATTTTGGGTATTGCGCCGGGTCATATAATTACCGTCATTTTGCATCAAATTGGCTGAATTTCCTCGTTTCAGGTTCTTAGATTCTTTCTTCACGTGGTTTCCTACCCAGCACCCTGTATAAAATATTTATTTAGTGTCACTTTACTGCGCTGGAGGACACCCAAGTGTCAGAGACGCCGAGTGCCAGAGAACCAGACGTTTAGTGTAATTCCACGCAGCCGATATACCCGGTTTTGGATGCCGTTGCACATGCGCGATTAATTCCACCTTTAGTAGATCGCTCTTTTTTTTAATTATTATTTTCACTTATGTTTTAACCATATAAGAGCAACACAGAAACCTTTCCCCTTTCAGTACGGTAGCAGCCTATCAGTGACTGCGCTCGTGTCACGTGACAATTAAAGGTTCCCATCAAAAATTCTGAATTAAACCAAATTTGAAGAATTATTCCTAGTAAAGTTTTGGTGCTGCATTTAGTTACAAAAATAAGGCCTTTTCTGTTTGTTTTTTTATTGTTTGTAAGTTTTTAAACATGGCCGCTTTAACCCCTGTAAGGGAAGGAGAAGAGCGTGGAACCAGGTGTAAAAGCAGTGATAATAAACCATCGGAATCTGATCCGTTCTCTTTTTTTAAATATATTTTTTAAATAATTTAACCCACGCAGAGTACGACTCTGAATTAACCCTTTGAGTGCTGCCCTTCTCTGGCACTTAACAGGGTTAAATTTAGTAACCTTCATTTTATGTTTCATCCTCATTAGCTCCTTTTTTTTCTTTCAATTAGTTGCTATTTGGGGAATTGTGTATGAAATCCGCCGCCTTCCTTATAGCCTAATTTGCATTTGTTGTTTTGTTTTTTTCTTTTCTTTAATCTTCATTTTCTTTAATCTTTTCTAAATTCTTCACGATGATATCCTTTCTTCGGGTTATTATTTGCTGCAGGTGCTTTGCCCCTTGTCTGTGAAGCGCCTTTCAGTGACGGACAGGGTGAGCAATGCTGCTGGCACTCAAAGGGTTAAAGGGCAGACTGAGTAACAGCACCCAAAATGGAAACAAGTTTTATTTCCCTAAAAAATTCAATTTTTACACAAATTAAGTTTTTTTTCTGTCCTGCCATCTATAAGCCTCTAAATAGAAGACTTGTGATGAAATATTAAAGTTTGTGGCCTTCAAGTACTTTCCATACCAAGTGTCCCTGATTAGTTTAGCCAGTCCCTCTTAGTCCCTGTTGCCCCTCTCTCCTCCCCTGATGCCCCTCTCTCCTCCCCTGTTGCCCCTCTTTTCTAGGAGGTCGGAATGTTTGCTGGGTATGAGGGGATCGCAGGGTTCTACAGCCCTAAAAGCCCCGATAATGTGTATAGAAACTGCAGGGAACGGCTTTATAAATTAAACGGGGTAAATAAACCCCATTATTCTTCTTCTAAATGCCCCGCCCAGTTACACAAATAGCCCCACCCCAGACACGCCTATAACCATACACACCCCAAAAAAGTACCCCTATCATACTTAGAGCATCATGTTATTAGCGGAAATGCAGACGGCGATAGGGAGGAGTTTAATGGTAACCCCGCCCACTTCCTCCTGTCCTTCATCCTCCCTCTTTTTTCCGGCTCTTAGATGGAAATCCCAGTAAGTTTTCGAGTTATGAAAAAGTATTTTACCAAACGGCGCCGCTTTCAACTTGGAAAAGTTATTACTTTTTATTTCATTTCTAATTTAAACGCTCGCACCGACTCTATTACCTTTCCTGCGGATTAAGAACATTGTGCCGAAACGCGCGGGGGAGGGGGGATCCGCAGGAGGCAACATTCAATTAGTTCTTCAATATCGCTACTATTTAAAAACTAATTATACGGCAACAATGAGGTGGAAGGATAGACAGACAGATGACAGAGAGAGAGAGAGAGCGAAGGAGGTAGATGAGAGAGAGAGAGAGAGAGAGAGAGAGAGAGAGAGAGAGAGAGAGAGAGAGAGAGAGAGAGAGAGAGAGAGAGAGAGAGAGGGAGAAAAAAAAAGACAGACAGATAGATAGATAGATAAATAGATAGAGAGATAGATAGATAGATAGATAGATAGATAGATAGATAGATAGATAGATAGATTTTACCCATTTTGCTCCCAAAATTAACCGCTTGAGAACCATGTATTTTTGTAGAAGCCTTAAAAAATATTTTTCAAAGAGTTTTAAAAAAAAAAAAGAGCAAAATTGAATTCCACAAATACTACAAACCTCAGCCGGAATGCGCTCAGTAATAACAAGACATGATGACAGATCTAAAGTCAAAGCCTAATCAATGTAGGAGCCATCAACAAGGGACTATTGGTGGAGACCTAGGGCAGTTGTCTAGTTGAGTCGTACAGTTACTGGTTTGGGTGGTTTGGTATCAGAGTATCGGTCGCAGCAGAGCAATAGGATTAATGTAGCGGTAACTGGGAGATGCCGGTCCCGGCTCGTGGTCTCTGACGTACTAAGTGAAAGCTTCCATTAATCATTAAAATGCAATAATCATTCATGCAGCTCCCTGTTTCTGGTTCTGCGGCGCCACCTGCTGGTCATTACAATCTCTGCAACTTAAAAAAAACTAAATCTTGAATAAAATCAGCTTTCTCCATTATTTTAGGAACCTTAGAGATAAATATTTATATAAAACAGTGGTGCTCAGCCTGCATCTTCATATCAAGCAGCATTGTAAAAGTAAAAGATCTGGCTGAGGGTGATGGTAGTTGTAATCTGTTGGCCATATTTGGTTTTTATGTATTATAACATTGTGAGAAAAATGCTACACACTCATTGGTTGCTCATCGCTGATGCTGCTGTCCCACTTGGACACAACGCTAATTGCACTTCCTATTTTATGCTTTTCTCTAAAGGATTAATTGCATAAAAAAATTGTTTTTAAGACGTTTTTAAAGATATTTTTCAGTTTCTATGACTGCAACCTATCAGCACCTGTTTTGGGGAATTAAGTGTTCCCGGTAAAAAATTCTGAATTTTGAGTTATAACATTGGTAACTTCGGCAGAGCAGGTAGATTTTAGAGTTTACGTGTAAAATAAATTATATTTGGGAATATATTGAATATTTTTATGCGTTTCATATATTATTCACTCATTGATTTTTATATATGTTGTTTTTTTTTCTTTAGTTTTGATGTGGAAAATGGCCCAGCGACAGGACGCAGCCCGCTGGACCCCCAGGCGAGCCCTGGCTCCGGACTTGTTCTCCACGCCAACTTCCCAAATCACAACCAGCGCAGGGAATCTTTTCTCTACAGATCCGACAGCGACTATGACCTGTCACCAAAGGCGATGTCCCGGAATTCCTCCGCCGCAAGCGAACAGTAAGTGGGCTAAAAACTGGATCCTGAAACATTAATATTACACACAAAAAAATCCAATACATACAAAAACAAAAATGGTGGATTTGTGAACAAACAAAACATATAGATGTGGGTAAACGTTTGGTCAAAGCGCAAAAATATAGTTTGGAATAGATAGCAAGCTCCTGCGCTGCCTTATGGAATCTCTTTCTGATGTGAAATTCTGGATAAGTATATTGAGAAGAAAACAAGACTTATAGGCGACCATCGCTGTCAGTCATGTGATATTTTGGGTGACTTTCCCAGCTCGAACACCACACTGAGCTGATGCTTTATGGCGATGCAAATGAAGTCCGTTCCTCTAAGAGAGTCCAACATGGTGATTATGGCCGAGCCATTCTATTGTTCCCCACAGGCAGTATGATAAGGAGTCGGGGGGGGTTTAGTAGATCGGGGATCAGATAACAGAGCGAGAATCATACAAACGGCTGATATGCAGCTGCCTGAAAACTTTATATTATGGGGCAAAAACTACAACTGGTTTCAAAGAGGAACAGCACAATATTTTCAAAAAAATACTTTAATCTGATAATATGAATTAAAAAATGGTGGGAGATCCCTTTTAAGATCATTCCCCTTTCTGTGTAAGTTTGCAGCTCATCTCCTTCATCTAAAATGCATCAATAAATATCTGCACCCCTAAGAAGCTCCATAATATAGTTTTAGCCAGTTTTACAGGTATCCATGTGTTCAAATGCATATACATACTGTATATATAAATATATTACCCCCCCCCCCCGAATTTATACATTTAACATATTGCTGATGGACAGAGGTAAAGTGCTGCCCCCTGCAGTCTGTAGAATGTATAAACTGGCAGAAGGTAATGCACTAGTTATACACCCTATATACAGCAGGGGGCAGCACTTTGCATGTACTTGAATTATTATTATTTATTGTTTTATATAGTGCCATTAAATTCCATGCTTATAAATAAATTGACCACTTTTAGTTTAATTTAAAAATGGAATTTACCAAAATAGTTGAAATTTCACGTTTTGGCCAACTGAGCCCCAAAAGGCATCGCAAAAGAAAAGCCGGCTAAAATCTCCTGTTTTCATTTATCCGTACTTTTTTTCCTATTTCTGTAGTAATAGAAATTTGTCAAATAATTCCAAAATCCTGGAAAATGGAAATTCATTTGTACATTATATTAATATTGATAATTTTATTATTAAGAGGAGGATAATGGTCTTGTTACCATGGCAGCCAATAGACTTGTATTGCTGATTGGGCCATTCCATCGGTTTCCATAGAGATAAAATTATGTTTAAAATTTTGCACCACAATCACTTTTTATAAACTTTGTATCTCTTTGTGTTAAAATGTGACTTTATATATACATTTTTGATGTTTTTTAGGCATGGAGATGATTTGATAGTAACACCCTTTGCACAGGTATGATTTCTTATATAAGTATAAAAATATGTGAATTCATATATTATTACATTAACCACATATTAAGAAATATTTCCAAATGCTTTTATTTTTTGCTTAGGTCTTGGCAAGCTTGCGGAGTGTGAGGAATAATTTTTCTGTACTGACCAATGTCCACGGAGCACCAAATAAGTAAGTTTCCATCTTTTTTATTAAATGCTTTCCTTGATTTTCATAAATATAAAAACTTTTTTTTTAGGAATGTATGCTATTGGAAAATGTGTTAATTCAAGGGCCAACTGTTGTTAAAGTTACCATTATATGAGCATTTGATATATTTGCAGCGGGGGAAGCAGTTTCATTTTACTCCTTTTAAGCGTTCTCAGGAAGTGCTCAGAAAAACAAGTGCAGCGGAAAATATCTTCCCTCTATCTAGTGGAAACAAAATATCCAAATTCCAATTAGCCTTTGTTTAAGACAATAATATTTGTATTCTTACAAGTAACTATGGAATGCTTTTTTATAGACACTTTATTTTGCAAGAAAAAAATATTATTTATCCAATTGCAATAAGTATAATGCTTAATGCAGAGAACAGCCGGATCTAAAGAGCTAACGCTCAAAAACAAGCTGTAGTAACAGCTTCTGTCCACTTGGTGGTGGAATTTTATTGGCTTTGCCTTATCTCATTTAGAGCTTAGTTTAATGTACCCTAAATGAACCCTATGTGAATATGTATATATATATAAAAAAAAAAATATATATATATATATACAGTACTGTGCAAAGGTTTTGGGCAGGTGTGGAAACGTGCTTTCATAAATATACATGTTACTAGTTGATTTTTATCATTTAACAAAATGCAAAGCGAGCGAACAGAAGAAAAATCTAAATCGTATAAATGAACACTGATTAAGAAACAAAAAAAGCGCAAACTATAATAGGTTTTAATAAGTGAATTTAGTAATCCCGAAATCTGTGTCCGTGATGGACTTTACAGTGCGTTAGAAACTTTGTATGTTTTGGACTTCGTGGCAGGAATGTGACCTCATATGGAGCATTTCTGCTAAAGATGAGGTTTGGTTTTTCTATACAGACATTCAGAATAATCCTTCCTTTGGAGCTGTGATTAAAATGTTCAGTCCGGGGTTTAATTCGGCGGACGCCTCCTGCCCTGCAATGTATGGTATATATATATATATGTCATCACCCTCATAAAAAGTCAGGCATGGAACACTCCGCAGATGCACTCGTGGGATGTATCTTGAAACCCCGGTAATTTGTTTTGGCATCGGATGAGCTCCTCATGGTCGGACCAATTAAGGGATGCATTCAGCCGAGCTCTGCCTGTGACTTTGGGTCTGCTTGCGGCCAATGAAAGGATCAGTGAAGTCCGGGAGATCAGTGGTTTTATCTTAACATTATTAATCTGCCAAATAATAAATGAAAGGTTTATGCTCAGAACGCTGCCGGGTTTTGGGAAACTCCTGATCTCTTTAAGATGCTAAACCCATCGTGTCTGACATGCATTATTAAATGAGATGTGAGAGGTAAAGGATCAGACAGGGTCACCTCTGCTGTGTTGCTCTCCACACAGGGTGGTAACTATTAGCCAGGGACCATCTGTGTCCCTAAATGCCCTTTCCCTGGCTGGGCGTCTTGGTTGATTGGTTGATGTACAGGGCTGGTTAACCCCCCCCCCATGTAATATTTGCATTCCTCCCAAAAGGAGGAGAGGCATAAATGTATACATTATTGTAACTTTCAGGGCTGTAGAACCCGGCGATACCCTCGTACCCAGCAAACATTCCGAGCTCCTAAAAAAAGAGGGGCATCAGGGGAGGAAAGAGGGGCATCAGGAATTTGGGTTCCAGAGAGATACTGGACAAACTAAACTGGGACACTTGGGAGGCATACATTTGGAGATGTGTTTAATAAATGAGATGTATAGAAAATGTATACTATGGGGTCTCATCATTTTGGTGAAAGATGCCAGTGGCTTTAAATCAAAGCTGGCCAACACACTTCTTTGGGGGGTTTATTCCTATATGGACTTTAGAGGTTTCTTTGTTATGTGTTATTTATTGTTTAGAAAATTGGATCAATGCCTCAAAATAAGAATTATCCATTAAATACTTAAGTATAAGTAGCCCGCAGTAATAATGAAAAAAAAAAAGTTAAATAGAGTGAAAAAGCCGCACATAATTCTTACTAAAAAGAATACGAACCGCTACCACTTGGAAAGTTATATTAATTTATTACTAGTGGTAATTTGGGGTCAACCATAAAATATCACTTCCATTCTGGAATTTATTGGACTGATGGCTATTATCAAAGCTGCCACCAGGAGGCGCTCCACACCAACACATGATAAAGCACATCATGGATTTTATCTGTTGGGAAATTGGAGCGTCCGGATTTAATTCACCGTCACAAGGTCAACGCTAAATTTGCCTTTTTTAAAAAAAACAGTCAGATTTAGGCAACGTCCTCGTTTCCATAGGAGTAGCAGGAACCGTTATAGGTCTAGGCTGTACTCACAATTGCGAGCAGGGCCGTCTTTCCCTAATGTATGGGGTCGTCTTAGTCGGTCAGTTCTAGTTTTGTCAAACCCTTTGAATGTAGGGACTGTTAGGAACACTGCAGGTATTGTTGGTGCTATACAAATAAAATATAATATTAATAATAATAATGTGGATATAAGAAATCAGCCCCAGGTTCTGTTCTTCTAATGACCTTGACCTGGGATGCAGCAAACATATAGATATAAATATAATTCACGCAATAATACAAAACTAGGTTCTTAGTAAATTGCATCACCCACTGATAGATTATAAAACTCTATTTTTATATATACTCTATATTTTTATAATATGTTACAGAGTAAAAATGAATCCCAGGATATATAGAAAAAAATATATACATTAACTTAAATGTTAAAGACAAGAATATATAAATAAAATTAGATCTACAGGAATGCTGTGTAAATATGTTGTTTTATGATCATTTATAGGCCAAATAATTGGCAAGTGACTCAAAGAAGCCTCCAAAATTGTCACCAGAGGCTGATCACAGCTGAGATGGCTCAGGGACCCTGTATAGTATATAGTATAGTATAAATATAATGTATCTTTACCCATCCATCCCCATCTCTCCAGATCCATATAAAAAAACTGCAAAGACAGAAATATTAATATGTGAAATGAAACCTCGATGGTACAAAACAATTTGTATATACCACCGTTCAAAGGTCTGAGGTCACGCAGCTGTTTTCATGGAAAACAAGAACATTTGTGGCTGTAACATAATTACAAAACGGTTTCCTAATCATCAATCAGCCTTTTAAACTTAAACTTGGATCAGCGAACACAACGTGCCATCGGAACACAGGAGTGATGGGAGTGATAAAGGGCCATTGGAACACAGGAGTGATGGGAGTGATAAAGGGCCATTGGAACACAGGAGTGATGGGAGTGATAAAGGAGCCATTGGAACACAGGAGTGATGGGAGTGATAAAGGGCCATTGGGACCCAGGAGTGATGGGAGTGATAAAGGGCCATTGGAACACAGGAGTGATGGGAGTGATAAAGGGCCATTGGAACACAGGAGTGATGGGAGTGATAAAGGGCCGGTAACGGACTCCCTTAATGGCACTTGCACTTTACTACATGGAACTATACTTTGGGGCCGTATTACGAGTTTTGGGGCCAAGGGGAGCAATTGCAAGGATGGCGTGGGGCAGTAGGAGAAGCATGCAGCAGGGTAGCGGGGTGGAATGGGGCAAGATGCTCCAGGTTCACTCTAAAAGTGAGGCAAGAACTTGGATGAGATTCATTAGAACTTTAACCATTACTTTACTGACATGCAGTCGCCATAGACCCCCAAAAATTAACATTACTCTTAAAGTACACTTTGCTCACACCCTGCACACACACACATTGTATCTTCTACTTAGAAGATAAAATGTGCTTTTCCACTTAAAATGTTCACCTATACTTTCTGAGATTTGAGGAATTCTGCAGTAAATTGGGGTTTTCAACGCATTGGTTTATTTCAGTAATATTTGTGTATGCGTGTGATGAACTTTATGCATCACTAAGACGATATAACACTATATTTATTAGTATTTAAAAAGTGTCTGAAAAAAAAACCGTTTATCATAGAAATAACAGGAAATGACCACGTGACTATACCTAAATTTGTTATATATATATATTTTTAGATGATTTACATTTTCCCTTTTTCTTCGCAGGAGGTCGCCTATGACCAGCCAGCCTCAGCTCACCAGAGTTAACATACAAGGTTAGTAGCGGTTTATTCATTAGAACGGCCGAACGCCAAACCCTTCCCAGAAGTCATTAATTATGCGAAAATTTCGGGGAATGTTTAATTATCATGTTGCACCAAAGCAGGCAGGGATAGGTTGTTGCCATAGAAACTAAAAAAGCTTCTCAGAAGTTTCTGCATAGTTTTTATGTGAGTAAATATTCAGCGTAAATAACAGAGTGACGGATCTTCCAAGATTTATTTTATTAACATTATAGAGAAAGTAATTACCGTTTTCCGTATGGGGAAATTAACCCTTAGGGCATGCAAGATTATGCGTGGAAGGGTTAAAAAAACTGATTTTCCTACTACCTACTACACAGCCCATTAAGGTGAGAGTAAGCAAAATATTACAGGGTATGCACACATAAGGAGGGGTTACATTTATATAATTGATATAATATTTACATAATATACATTTATATTGTTTATATCGGGGGGGGGTTGCAGCAGTATAGGCACCTGTGACATCACAATCCCTGATCCCTGCATGCCAGCAGGGATTGACTATGGAATTTGATGGCGCTATATAAAACGATAAATAATAATAATAATAATAATAATTGACGTTTTCTACCAGCATGCTGCCGGCCGATTATACGATAGATCAGCTGGCAGCATGTTGTCACTTTAACTTATAATGTATCCACATTGGCTATCATCGTAACAAGCAGCCGCATCTGTTGCCTGCTTTATGGACCCTAACGCTGCCGAAAGGCAGTGATCTGAGTTTTTTATGATCACTGAGAATCTCCTGACCAGCATCCCTCTCTTCTCCCCAGACTCACGTTTAAGAGTAAACTCAAAGCAGTCACCTTTATGAGACGGCAGCCGAAGTCTCTCCAGGGTCTAATTGAGAAGCTCAATGAGCTGTCCTTTTACAGCGCAAAATATGGGCAGCCCAGATGGTCCGAACGGTCCTTATCTGCCTTCAAATTATTTTGTTTCCAAGGCTGGCCATTGGCTTAGCAGCTGGCAGGCAGTCCCACTACACTCTCACGCTCTCTCACACTCTCTTTGAATGTCTCCCTAACTTCTCCGCCGACCACTTCCACGTCCCCGTCTCCTTGCCGCATAGCTCTGTTTCATCTTCTTGTTCGTCGGTCTTCTTTCTTCGCCCGCTGCTCCAAAAAGTCTTCTTTCTTCGTCCGCTTCTCTGTGGACAACTGGTCATGGCCTCCTGGTGAAGTTCCGCAAAACTGTGTTGCCTCCGGACACGGTCTCCTCCGATTGGTGGACTGGGGAGAGATGGAGATATGCCCCCTTGTCTCGTACCATGGGGGACTGTTGCCCCCCTGGACATGCAGCCCTAGTCCTAGGCCAGAAAAAGTCACTGCCTACCTGGCAGATGCTTTAACCCCTTAAGGACAATGAGCGGTCCCTAAACCCATTGAAAACAATGCATTTTGAGCCCGTACATGTACGGGCTTTGTCATTAAGGGGTTAAAACAGCAAAAATCTTAAAATCTATGATACAATCTTGACATTGGATATCAGGCGATCTTCAGGGGCTGAGCAGATGACATCAGCCGGTGTTTCTGCGACACGCCGGCCCCTGGTAAATAACTTTGTGACAAAAGTATTCGGTAACCTGAAATCACTGCAGGGTTATAAGAATTGTGTATAACGTGTTTCCTTATAAGATATGAATGTTTATAATCCCGTCTGTGGAATGTGCCGGGTGATTGTGTGAGAACGTGGCAGGTCTCCGGCTGCAGGCGTTCCACGTAAATTAAGAGGTTTGAAGGTATTCAAGCAGGAGGGGTAACGAGAGGCAGCAGCCTAACACCTAGGGGTTTATTCACTAAATCAGGACCTTGCAGCTTTGTGTACATTATAAAGGACAGGGTCGTCTCACTGATTTAACTATACATTATACAGGGCATCTCACTGATTTAACTATACATTATGCAGGGGCCGGCTCACTGATTTAACTATACATTATACAGGGCATCACACTGATTTAACTATACATTATACAGGGCATCTTACTGATGTAACTATACATTATACAGGGGCCGGCTCACTGATTTATCTGTACATTATACAGGGCATCACACTGATTTACCTATACATTATACCAGGCCGGCTCACTGATTTACCTATACATTATACCGGGCCGGCTCACTGATTTAACTATACATTATACAGGGCATCTCACTGATTTAACTATACATTATACAGGGCATCTCACTGATTTAACTAACTATACATTGCCCAGGAAATTAACCATTATATTGATATAAGCCAATCACCTTCTGATCATCCACAGTGGCTACTTAACCATTTGGAACCCTGACATCATTGAGAATGAGTAGTTTGAGGCTTTGAGAACTAACGTCCAGAGAGAGAGAGTCTTGTTTCGGGGGGCGGACTAGATGGGGCCGAATGCTTCTCATCTGCCCTCAAATCCTATGTTTCTATTTGAATTGAACTTTTTGTTTGTTTGCCATGTTGGAAAACATATAAGCGATGCATTAGTATCTTTTATACAAACAGAACTTTTCTGCCTTTGCATCTGATTATCCCGCCGGCTCGCGGTTGGGAAGATGATACAATACCCTCGTTATACTCTCATTATCATTAATCAAGCGTTTCCTCAAACGATGGTTACTCTGATACCTTTGAAGAGAAACGCGCTTGTGTATAAGTCCTGCACGTACGCCCTGCTTTTCTTCCGCGAAGTCGAGCTGACGGGACATCCCAAGGAACATACAAGACACGTCTTCTGCCAGCGCCGAGGCTTTCCAAGAAATTCTCTGTCTAAACCAACACAAAAACAAACTCCATCCCAACGTAATGCCATCAGACTACGGGCATACACAACAAAAGGCTACGTGGTGCGCCTAGGGTTTCTCCGTGTCGCACGGGGGCCGCGATGATATTTAAAGATATAATTAGCAGGTTGTTTATGGATAGAGGAACATTTCAATCAACAAAGATGGGAAATGCCCCTCTCGGCACGTCCCGGGCAGGCAAATCCAGACATGCCTTTATTTACCGTAGTATGACATAGGAGTTACTGAGCTTCACTTTGGGCAGACGAGATCAGAATGATTCTTTTCTGCTGTCAAAGTCTATGTTTTAAATTAAAATTCGATTCTGGATTATTAGAATAAATATATATATTGTCTACGTATGGGTTAATTCATTCTATAAGAGTTACATCACCGTTTACTTCCCTGGCACGCATGGGTTAATCTACCTGTTCGCTAGACAGGTTGGTAAATAAAACCTTAATGTTCTTTATCGTTGGATATTCTGAAGGATCCAGTTCATACAAGATCCATCAGAAATTATTAGTGTTATTTTTTGTCTCTATATAGTGTTAAAATGACAGATTTTGTCCAGAAGTAATCATTTTTAATCAAGGAGCATCCAAGTTTCGTAGTAAAATCGATGTAAAATCTGCAGTAAATAAAAGTTTGTATAAAATAGATTATTTAACATTAATTTATTTAATGTTTATATAACGTGACCCCCGTCTGATGACGCTCCTCTCATTATCCACGGTGACTTTTATTCTCCAGCCTTTAAAATTCTAAATTATTTTGATATACACTACTGTGCAAAAGTTTTAGGCAGATGTGAAAATACGCTGTAAAGTAAGAATGCTTTAAAAAAAAAAACAGGTTCATAGTTTATATTTTTATCATTTCAAAAATGCAAAGTGAGAGAACAGAAAACAAATCAAATCAATTTAGAATTTGGTGTGACCAGCATTTGCCTTCAAAACAGCATCAGATACACTCACACTCACAAACAGCATCAGATACACTCACACTCACAAACAGCATCAGATACACTCACACTCACAAACTGCATCAGATACACTCACACTCACAAACTGCATCAGATACACTCACACTCACAAACAGCATCAGATACACTCACACTCAGTATTTAATGAACTCGACAGGTAGGTTGCTCCAAACAGTGTTCAGATCGGGGCACTCTGGGGAAAACCCATCACTTCCAGGATTCCTTGTTCTTCTTTACGATGAAGACCGTTCTTATGGCTTTGGCTGTATGTTTGGGGTCGTTTTGATGCTGGAGATTATCAGATGCCTCCCTGATGGTATCGCATGATGGATAAGTACCGGGCTGTACTTCTCAACACTGAGGAGCAGAAATGGAACCCCAAACCTGCAAGGAACCTCCGCCAGGCTTCACTCTTCCTGCAAACCCTCATTCCTGCCCCGCTCTCCAGCCCTTCGGAGAACAAACTGCCTTCTGCTACAGCTAAATATTTTAATTTTTGACTCGTCGGTCCAGAGCTCCTGCTGCTGTTTTTCTGCCCCCCAGTCCCTGTTGAGTCGGTTAGCCCTGTTGAGTCGGTTAGCCTGGCTTCCACATCGCTGATTTGGCTCTTTGAACGCTTTTGACCGGACTTCTCTGGGCGGCTGTACCCGGGTCCCACGGTTTTCTGCCAATGCTGAGCTGCTGGCGCTGCTGGGCATCTTCTGATTGCGAAGGGATGGAAGCACGACGCGCTACACTAGGTTTCTTGGCCGATCATTCTATCTACGGTCCTTTACGGGCTTCTTCAACAGAGCTTGGACAGAACATCTGGAAACCTTGCTGATGCGGTATACCTACCCTGTGGCTTGTTGCTATGCTCAGTCCTGCCATGGTGTATGACTCTTGACATTAAACTGTCTTCAGCAACCCCACCTCGTTAATAAATCTGGCCGCTTCTCTTTCAGTTAATGATTGTCTTTCCGCCTACATATTAAATTGATGATCATTAGCACTTGTTTGGTATAACGGTTTATTCAGAGACGTATCTATATGCTGCGTGTGAATGGACCTAGAAGAGCTGATGCTGTTTTGGAGGTGAAGGGTGGTCACGCCAAATATTGATGTGGTTTAGATTTTTCTGCTGTTTTTTGCTAAATGATAATAATAAACTATTAACATTTCTATTTTAAAGGCATTCTTACTTTACAGCATCTTTCCACACACTTTTGCATAGTCAAGGGTATAGACGTGGAACATCCTCCCAGCAGAAGTGGTAGAGGGAATTTAAACACCATGTATCGGTGAAACTGAGATGCAGAATTGTAGCCTTTTCCCTTTTTTTACAATTCCTTATATTTGCAATCTGCTATCTAAAGTCCAAAATGTCTGGTTTAAAATTAGTAACTTTGGAAGAAAAAGAAAAAGTTTAAAAATGCCATCAACGATTTCTGGGTGTGTGCATAGTTAGCATAATCGAAGATTTTATTTCCTCTGTGAAAGTCACATATTTGCGCATGATCTGTTTGCCCTAGAGATATATTCGCCTGATAGAATGACGTCATTCCGTTTTAAAGTTCTCATATTTCCTGCTTTATAATTGCTTTAGAATTCTTCAAGGTTGAGATGACCTTGTCTCCTTCTAAGGCTGTACTTGCTGGAGACGTTCTGCCATGTTCCTTGATACGTTCCATGGCTTCTAGAATGTCTTCCCATCTGTGTGTTCTTGTTGCGTTACAATGGTAACTTGCCCTTTCCTTACCTTATTGTATTTTTGTGCCGGCCCCTGGGGGCCGAAGGTGTGCTTTAGGAACTGGGGAGCAAGCCACATCCACTGTAATTATTAATCAGTGTCAACTCGTACATGACCCGTACATGACCCGTAACATCCTTGTTACCAAGAATAAATAAATAAATTGGTGAATTACATTAAAATAATTTCTCCAATTAGATTATTTTCTTTATATATTTTTAATTCGGATTGTAAATATTATTTTTTAAACGTTAATAGTAACACATTAAACAACAACAACAAAATGGCGAGGGAGAAAAAATCGCCTTGGAAGTCTGCTTGCTCTCCAGTTAACCCAAATATCTGAAGAAGAGACCTCTGAGGTCCCGACAGCTTATGTAACTTTACATCAATTTCAGCAGAACACAGCGGGTCATTTACAAACACTTGGGTAATACAGACATCTTTCCTATCCTGATATCTTCTAAGCCTTGTCACTAGATGCCAATGGATGACAGCAGCAGCCAAGGCACCGTGGCAATGCCACGAATAGAACGTGTGTACACTGGTAATGAGATATCACCCGGCAGAGGGGGTAGTGATAGTGGGGGATGCTTTCTTGAATAATTAGTAGCAATTCAACATACTGCCATAGGGGGGCGCCAAGAGTAACCTGTCACTCGCACCTTCACCGTGGCTTCCTGCCCCCTGGTAATGGGAGAACATTTTGGATGAATGTCTAGTAAGCTCTGAGTGTTTTAGTGAAGCGCGGGAGGAAATATTTTTATAGACTTTCATCCACTTACCCTTTTTCACGGGTATTCTCAAAATATTAAACCCATCCCTGAACCCCACCTGCCATCCGGACTCCTGGAGAAATACCACTCAGAGGACGGCTGGTACCAAGGGGGGGCAATAGGTCCCAGGCGGGTCCAGAATTCTTCAAACACTTTCTCTGTGGCGGGGGCTCGGTGGGGGGTCACGTAATGCGATGTGAGGCGACCCTGCAATGTGACCTGACCCCACGGTAAAAGCCCAGCTGCTTCCTTCCCATAAGGAAGAACTCCAAGGAAGGTGGTGTTAGAGAGAGTGATGTGTGATGTGGGAGAGTGATTTGTGAGAGTGATGTGTGATTTGTGAGAGTGATGTGTGATTTGTGAGAGTGATGTGTGATTTGTGAGAGTGATGTGTGATTTGTGAGAGTGATGTGTGATTTGTGAGAGTGATGTGTGATTTGTGAGAGTGATGTGTGATTTGTGAGAGTGATGTGTGATTTGTGAGAGTGATGTGTGATTTGTGATAGAGTGATGTGTGATTGATAGCGTGGGGTATGGTGGATTGAGTATGTTTTAGTGTAAGCATATATGTGTAAGTGTGTGTATGTGTTATAGTCAGTGTGTGTAAGTGTGTGTATGTGTTAGAGTCAGTGTGTGTAAGTGTGTGTATGTGTTAGAGTCAGTGTGTGTTAGCGTGTGTATGTGTTAGAGTCAGTGTGTGTAAGTGTGTGTATGTGTTAGAGTCAGTGTGTGTAAGTGTGTGTAAGTGTTAGAGTCAGTGTGTGTAAGTGTGTGTATGTGTTAGAGTCAGTGTGTGTTAGCGTGTGTATGTGTTATAGTCAGTGTGTGTAAGTGTGTGTAAGTGTTAGAGTCAGTGTGTGTAAGTGTGTGTATGTGTTATAGTCAGTGTGTGTAAGTGTGTGTATGTGTTAGAGTCAGTGTGTGTAAGTGTGTGTATGTGTTAGAGTCAGTGTGTGTTAGCGTGTGTATGTGTTAGAGTCAGTGTGTGTAAGTGTGTGTATGTGTTAGAGTCAGTGTGTGTAAGTGTGTGTAAGTGTTAGAGTCAGTGTGTGTAAGTGTGTGCTATTGTGTACATTAGTTACTGGGGGGAGGGCAAGGGGACGGAGAGCCACTAAAAAGTACCTGCCCCCCAGGCCAGAAGGTACCAGTAATCCTCTGGCTAGATGCCCAATAATATAATGTCCAAAACTACGTCAATGCTGGAATTCTCAGCCCACGCAGTGCAGTCCAACACATGTTCGCCCGAATAGACTACATGGAAAATCTACAAGAGGAGCATAAAAAGGATGCAGTCAGAATGTAAATGTCTATATCCCTTGTTACACTTGACCTCCTGGTGGCTGTATGTGGAACTGCACAAAAAACACCTAGAAAAGGCTTCAGATTGTGGCCCAAAAAGCCTTTAGATTACAGCGGCCCAAGGGAAATTGCCCCCCAGCCCCCACCTCCCTTGCCCCCCCCCGACACTCCTTCCCTGATGGCTGATGCTGCTTCTTGGTAACGACACATATTGTTTGCTACAATGTAGCAGATTATCGGGTAAAAACGTTCTTTTTTTCGGGAAGTGATAAAGCTGTCACAGGTATGACTGACTCTCACACGAGAGACGGTTCATAAACCTTCGCTTCCAAAGCCAATTGTCGGGAAGATTGTGTCATTTGCCGTGAGGGTGTGGTCCATACAGAAAATAATAAAGAAATTGCAATAATTACCTACATTTCACACCAAAAAAAGTGCGATGATGTAGAATTGCTCATTTACAACACTCACAAATAAGACTTAGAGGGGCACAATCACCTAAACGATGATTAGACAGCTTTAAGGGCACGGCAGCCGAATGGTTAAAAAGAAAAGGAAAAAATGTCAAATAATTGTTTGTGAAACTCTGGATGTGATGTCACCCTCCAGGAACACAGCAGTTTTTTTTTAATAGCGCTTGGCTTTGCCTAATGAGGTCACAAAGGGGCAAAGCCAAGAATTTTGGACCCAGCAAACTCTTTTCTGGGCGCCAACAAAAAGTGGGACTGTCCCTCCTAAACAGGGACGCTTGGGAGTTATGATCATCTCCCCCATTTTTGCATCCACTCTGTGAATTCTTCTTTCTGAGGATATCCCCCCAGTTATTTAAGTGTTATTTAAATGCCCCCTCCTCCGTTGATGCCCCTGCGAGCGGAGGCTGTAGCCCCGCTCGGCCTCGTTGAGGTGAGATAGTCAGGTTTCAGCTTTCTGCCAGAAAGCCTCGTAATGCTTTGATTCACTTTGCATTGACGTCACGCTGTCAGGAAGCGCTCTGCAGATGACTTTATTTACTTCTCGTGTAACATGACTTATATCCTGTTGTTAAAAGTGTGAAATAGTTTGTCTCCGGCTAATGGCTGGAAATGGAAGGAGTCGCCGCGATTAAAGGGGGAGAACTCCTGAGAATAGAGAAATAGCAGAGAAATAGAGCTGGGATTTATCTGAAATCCGGATCATTTTCTGACTTTTGTTTCATTGAAACGCGTGTGTATAGAACACGGGCATTCTGTGCCAACTTACACCATGTAGCTCGGACACTTAGGAAGATGGGGTAAAAAGCTAAGGGTGGGGTTGGAATAACTAATTCTTTATAAATCTGCCATTTACTTTTACTGGTAACGCCTATCACTCTGTATACAGTAATAACCCCCCAGCGCTGTATACAGTAATAACCGCCCCAGCGCTGTATACAGTAATAACCCCCCCACCGCTGTATACAGTAATATAACCCCCAGCGCTGTATACAGTAATATAACCCAGAGCGCTGTATACAGTAATATAACCCCCCAGCGCTGTATACAGTAATATAACCCAGAGCGCTGTATACAGTAATATAACCCCCCAGCGCTGTATACAGTAATATAACCCCCAGCGCTGTATACAGTAATATAACCCCCAGCGCTGTATACAGTAATATAACCCCCAGCGCTGTATACAGTAATATAACCCCCCAGCGCTGTATATAGTAATATAACCCCCAGCGCTGTATACAGTAATATAACCCCCAGCGCTATATACAGTAATATAACCCCCAGCGCTGTATACAGGAATATAACATCCCCCAGCGCTGTATACAGTAATATAACCCCCAGCGCTGTATACAGTAATAACCCCCAGCGCTGTATACAGTAATATAACCCCCAGCTTTGTATACAGTAATATAACCCCCCAGCGCTGTATACAGTAATATAACCCCCAGCGCTGTATACAGTAATATAACCCCTCAGCGCTGTATACAGTAATATAACCCCCAGCGCTGTATACAGTAATATAACCCCCAGCGCTGTATACAGTAATATAACCCCCAGCGCTGTATACAGTAATATAACCCCCAGCGCTGTATATAGTAATATAACCCCCAGCGCTGTATACAGTAATATACCCCCAGCGCTGTATACAGTAATATACCCCCCAGCGCTGTATACAGTAATATAACCCCCCAGCGCTGTATACAGTAATATAACCCCCAGCGCTGTATACAGTAATATAACCCTCAGCGCTGTATACAGTAATATAACCCCAGCGCTGTATACAGTAATATAACCCCCAGCGCTGTATACAGTAATATAACCCCCAGCGCTGTATACAGTAATATAACCCCCAGCACTGTATACAGTAATTTCAGTTGGTGACACAAAGCAGGTTTTATCTTTTCTTTTGCTCAAATAAACTCCCTTTATCTGCAGACCTGGAGCCGCCGTTGCTGTCAGTCATGTGATATTTTGGGGGACTTTCCCGGCTCAAACACCACACTGAGCTGACACTTTATGGCGATGCTAATGAAGTTGGTTCCTTGATACACTTTCATTGGTCAGAGAGTCTGTTTGGGTGATTTAGACTGAGTCATTCTATTGTTCCCCACAGGCAGTATGATAAGGAGTCGGGGGGGGGTTAGTAGATCGGATGTCAGATAACAGAGTGAGAATCATACAAACGGCTGATATGCAGCTGCCTGAAAACTTTATATTATGGGGGCAAAAACTACAACTGGGGTAAAAAGAATAACCGCAGAATATTTTGAAATCTACATCTATCTAATACTAGAAATATAAATATATTTGTGGTGGGAGTTCCCCTTAAGAAGGAGCCAGAAGACAAGGGATATCTGTTCACCTTGAGGGTCAACCAAGACCCTAATTGTTGGCGGAGACTCCCTGAATCCGAGAGCGAAGAAGCCCTCAAATCTGAAGCTGACCACGAACTGACCGATGGTGTTGGTTAGAGACCGATGAGACGCGCCAGGGAAATATATCGCACTGTATAGATAAACACGTTTTCACCGTTCTGGATATTTTTCACTTTGTTTAGAAATCTGACGTAAAATGGAAACTTCCGGATTATTCCGGGGCAGAATCGTACGGAGTGACAGGACTTGACGGTCTGCAGTAGCTGGAGCCGCGACGCGTTACAATGTTCCAGCTGGGGCTGACTTTATGTATCCTCGGATTTATCTCTTCCTCCGCACCGAAATAAATCTGCGGTCATCGCGCGGAGTATAATGTAAATCAGCGACCTCGCAGGGCGAGCGAGGCGGCTGGGATCGCACTCTGCATAAATAAATGACATTAATTCATTTCCATAAGTAGGTAATTTCAATCGCATACCACGGAACGGCTGCGAATATACCCAGCAGCTTCATTCCCAAACGTACTGTGTCCAATGTTAAGAGTGGTAGATAAGTGGAACTGCCTCCCAGCAGAAGTGGTAGAGGGTAATACAGTGAGGGTATTAAACATGCATGGGATAGACATACGGCTCCTGAATCTAAGACGAGACCAACGACTGATTAAGGTTTGAGTCTTTAATGCCGGAGAAACGGGCGACTAGACGGGCAGGTTCTATGTTTCACTGCAATATAATAGATTGTAAGCTCCTAAGAGCAGGGGCCCTCTTCCTCTTCTGTACCTGGATGCCTTATTGACAAATATTATTGTCAATTTTGTACATTGCCAATTTGAATGTTTTTGTTATTTTTTGTAACGCCGCTACGGCATCTGCTGGCGCTATATAAATATATATATATATATATAAATACGATTCTGTCCTCGGGAAATAATATCATTACTTCTTTCCAAGTGAAACCCGACCGAGACGCCCGCTTTGTTCGTCTATTTGCCCCGGACAGCATGTTACGTCTTAGGGTTTTATTTAAATCGGGGTGCGAGCCGGGGTAGAAACGTCAGATGGTGGCAAACAGTCACTCGGGGGTTAAATCCGTAATATATTTTGTAGCCCCCAAGCCTTCAGTGGGGGCCGGTCAGGATGGCGGTTGGGGTATTAGATCTTCCGCCCTCACAAGGAGACAATAGAATTGTTTACGTTTTTGAATGTTAGAATGTATCAAGTCCATGCTTGTTACACGCCTTAAACACGCCTTGAACACGCCGTAAGCTTCATCCAGGTATTGAATCTCATTGGAAGCGCATTCCTCTTCCAGAAACACAATAGAGCTTCTGAGTTCCAGCAGAACCGGCCAGAAACCCGTCAGACGTACGCGTGACCCGGAAAAGTCACCTACGTAGCTGCGCCGTGATCAGGAAACGCGCGTGGGAAACGTTCATGGTGACGGCTCGCTCAGCCGGTCTGTTCAAATGACTTCTTACTTATTAATTCTTTAGGAACTCTTTATGAACATCCTAAGCTTTCTTGGATTCCGTTCTGTATTTGCTTGAATTACACCCACTGGAAGTCTACTCCAGGCAACTACTACTCATTTAATAAAGTAGTATTTTGGCGTTAAAGCTATGTTTTTCCCAAGAAACTGAAAGTATGCATTTTTAACTTTTTGGGCAGAGTTTGTATACTGGCAGATCCTTTGGAAACATGGGTGGACAATCCGTAATCCCTGACAAACCTCTGAGATTACCCAGGACCCCCGACGCTGGGCAGCAAACAGACTCGTGGAGCAGAGCTTTTCACGTTACGCCTTTCGGAAAGAAGCCCCCCCAAAAAAAGCTGTCTGTCTTTCCTTTAATCGGACACGGCTCGGAAATATTGAGATGTCCCTGTGTTTAACCTCTAACATGCCCTTGATGGCATTCAAAGAGTTAACCCATATAACACTGGAGGTTCTGTGCTAATGAGCAATCCTAGTGCATTAATCAGCAGGAATAGCCCTTTGGTTGCTATGGCGATTGCACCACTTCAACCAGAATTAGTCTTTATGACCCCCGCTGTTAGAATTTACCCATAATACAGCTGGTTTGGCAGAAATAAAGGTGTAATTATCGTTCATTCGCTCTCAGCCACAATAATTAGGGACGCGGCACGGGGAGACCCTAAACACGAAGCGCCCGATCTACCCGCAGCCGGCTCGGGGCGGGATTTTATCGCCTACAAAGAAAGCGGCTTCGATGGCGTCCGTGGAGCGGTTTTGCTTTCGCTCCATGCGCTGCCACGTGCCCCGAATCCGCGGCGGCCCCAGATGGAGCATTTCGAAGGAAACCGGGACGGAACTGTAGAGGACAATCGGTGTTTGTGTGACCTTAAGGAAGCCCCTCTGGGAAATCCCTTACAAGCAGCTGCACTGAATTGTAGAATCAGTAAGAACTTCCCAAAGTGTATCGGAGACCCAGAACCTGCCGGCAGATCGGCCCCCATTCGGCCCCCGTCTAGTCGCCCGTTTCTCCTGCTGTAAAGACTCAAACCTTAATCAGTCGTTGGTCTCGTCTTAGATTCAGGGGCCGTATGTCTATCCCATGCATGTTTAATACCCTCACTGTATTACCCTCTACCACTTCTGCTGGGAGGCTGTTCCACTTGCCTACCACCCTCACAGTAAAGTAAAACTGCATGACAATCCATAAAATATTTTGCTTATATTAAAAGAATAAGCTAAAGAAATGAACACCTTTTTACTCGAAGGAAAACAATGTTGATACTTTAAGAGCATCAACAAATGAAACGGCCCAAAGAAGACGTGTCAATTAAAGGTGTTGTTCCACCCGCCGTGTTGAGTCAAACGTTTCCTAACTCTGTTGAACGTCCAAACCCTTCCCAGAAATAATTCCTTGCAATTTCCTAATTCATCATTTTAGTGGGAATGCTTAACTGTCATGTGACATGGAAGCAGGGATTGATAGGTTGTTGCCGTGGATACTGAAGTAGCTTTTATGTGATTTACACTTCAGATGAAACAATACAATCAGAGATCTGTTAGATTTACTTAGTTAGCGAGTGGAACGGCATCTTTAAAGGCGGATTGGGAGCCGCTGATTGGAGCGCTATTGTTTGAGTTAAAATATTCCAATTTCTCTGTAATTTAGTATTTTCTGTTAAAGAGAGGTCGTAAGAGCCAAGACGCCGCGCTGCAGTAATCCCGGCAGATGTGAAATGCGTGGGCTAACCCGGTGGCCTCGGCTCGAGTAATTAGGCTGCGGTTGGCGGCCGTCGCTGCTTCGGGGCAGAATCTATTGACAATATCCTAAATTTGTTAAAAGCGAGAAGTCTTGTGATGTTTTGGCCGCCTTTAATTGTCACATGACAGGCAGAGTCACACATTAGGCCGAGGCTTCTTTCCTTGATGAAGGCACTGGGGGGGCTTGTAAAATACTCAAGGGGCTTCAGTGGGAAATATTACACCCCCCGTCAGGCAACCATGTGAATGTCTTTCTGCTCTTTGACCCCAGTCTCATTCTGCCCGACGAGTTAACATAAAGCAGACTCGATTCTCATTTGCCCAGATGGGGCAATTAACACATTGACCAAGCATGATGGGAGTTGTTTTGTAAAGCACTTCAATATACATTCTTTACACTTAACTTTTAGTAGAAGCTGCAGCTTCCCGCGTCCTCTGTGCTCTGACGATTCGTTGAAAATCAACGGGAGCGCGTACCGCGTATGTGCACAGAGGGGTCTTATTAGACCCTGGCCTGCAACACTCATCAAGCCAAGCCAGCGCTAAAGGGTTGTAGGCTCGCGAGATCAGGGCGATCTTCTCCTTTTTGTGCTATGTTTGTTTTTGTTTGTGATTTTAGTTTATTTTACTGACCCCCTTGTAACAGCGCTACGGTATCTGCAGGCGCTATATGAATAAACGTTAGATAGGTGTGTTCTGCAGAATCATTTAAAGGGATCGCGCAGCTGTTATGAATTCATATGTCTGGGATGCGTGGATTTAAGGAGGTTTCTGCAGATGACACTCGGGGTTAAGGGAATGCAGGATGCGTGACATCCGTGTCCTCGGATCGCTGGGAAAGAAGCCATTTGCCCCGAGCTGAGAATCAGAAATGGATTATTTACCTATGAAGTGCAAATAGATACAGAGAACAATTTATTAACGAGAACTTCCCGGAACGCTAATTGCCTACATACTAAGAGACAGTAGATGCCAAGTGGCAGAAAACTCAGTCCTGGCACGTACACAACGGGGCAAAAAGGTGTTAACACTTTCAGGGCCACTGCGTACTCAAGGCAGCCTTTTATCTATTAAAATATGAAATCGAAACGTTCCATTCCATTTCTTCATCGAGAGCTGAGAGTTCTATCCACGGAACCCAACGTCTCATTCACAGCCCGGGGGCCGCGGGGGCCGTGGGGAGTATGTATGTACCATGTCTTGCTGTGGTTCTTAGTAGGTCTCTCCGCATTGACAGGGTCCCCATGTAACCCCCTAATATATTTGTCTTAATTACTCAGTTCCTTAGAGTTACTTCAAAATATGATATATAACTAAGTGTGCGTTACAAAAGCGGATTTTTATTTGGCAATTAAAATGAAATATATATTCAAATATATTATATTATTATTATTATTATTATTATTATTATTTAAACAATGTTTGCATTTAAAGGAATTATTTTAAAATAGAACTTCCTCCTCTTCTGAGATAACCAGATTTATAGAGCGTCTCGTACGATACAATAATTTGATGAGAGGTTCATGCAGGTAATAAATTAATATTTCATTAAATTATATATATATATATATATTACACCTTAAAAATGAAGGCACCCTCGGTATCCCCCCGTTCTCCAATCACAACCTTGATCTATTAGCAAGGAAGACTGATTTAATTGACAAAAATTAAATACAATTAAATAAATATTTTACATCAGAGTTTTCCGAATGAATAGGGACAATGCCTCCGGTGCTAAACATATATTTTATATTATATATATATATCAATTTTTAAATCAATAACCCAATAAAACATTTAATCACCTTTAAAATACCAGGTTTTTACGTTTTTTTTTTAGTACGATAAGGATTTATCTTTATCGTCTTCCTCTCCCTTACAGATAATGACTTTTTTATTTTTTAAAAAACATCTATTTTACTTCTGATTAATAAGCGAATGAAAGGAACTCCACAGTTTCCTGCCTGTTTTTAAGTTCTCGTCGGAAGTTTCATTGAACCTAAAAAAACAGGAAGCCGCTTCGTATTTTCAAAACACCCCGTTCTGCGGTGGCAGGTGGCCCTTTATTCTTAACGGTTTATCATGTCTTGAAAAAAACAAAACAAAAAAAAGTCCGGTGATTCATCCACAGAAAAGGGGAATAATAGGACAGAGAATATTGCGTTCCTTCTTTTAAACAGGAAAATACAGCATGGATGTGTAGCTTAGTAAATCACCAGGAGACGTGAATCAGAGGCCGGCGGCAGCGGAAGGAGCCTTATACGGCCGGGATGCCAAGCTTTCAATTCTAGCGTCGCTCAGTAGTAGTCTAAGCAGGGACAGATTACCCATGATGCGCCCGATGCATTTGTTTTACCGCTGTGCATGGGCGTGGCCCAATACTAGCACCGCCCACCCCGTCATTTCAACTCTTCATAAGGATTGTCCCGGTTTGACGTAGGGACTGTAAGAAGCGCTGCGGGAATTGTTGGTGCTATAGAAATAAAAGATAATAATATTTCTAGTGTGAAGGTAATTAATGAATAGATTGATTAGGTCCACGTACATAAATTCTTGTTAAATTACTAAGAAAGTATTATTTTTAACTGCTGAGTAAATGCGGAGAATTTAGTGGTCTAGAAAGGCCAGAGATATTGGGGGGGGGTCATACACTTAACCCCTTCCCTGCCATATGCACCCCCAGGGAGATGGCGCACAAGGAGCTCCATGAATTCCATCCGGGAATTACCATGCGAAGATTTTAGGCTAATTATTCACTTTATCGTTTTCATGCTGCTTTTTCATACTAAGGCATTATGTAATAGACGAGAACGCAGGGATCGGTAAAAAGTGGAGAAATGCAAAGGAGCCCCCGGGAGGAACGGATCACCAATGATTTTATATATGTATACATACTATATGGACAAAAGTATTGGGACGGCTGACCGTTACACCAACAGGGACTTTGATGACATCACATTCTAAATACACAGACATTAATATGAAGTCATCCCCCCTTTGCCGCAATAACGGCTTCCGCTCTTCTGGGAAGGATTTCCACGAGATTTTAGGGAGTTTTTTTTCCATCCAGTAGAGCGTCTGTGAGGTCCGGCGCTGATGTTGGACGAGACGCCCGGCTCACAATCTCCGTTCCGGTTCATCCCAAAGGTGTTGGATGGGGTTGAGGTCAGGGCTCTGTGCGGCCGGTCAAGTTCTTCCACCCCAAACTCATCCAACCATGTCCTTATCTAAAAGGCTCTTCCCCAAACTGTTCCCACAAAGTTGGAAGCCGAGCATCACCCTAAATGTCTTGGGATGTCCCCTTCAGCACACCGTACAGAGCCCTGACCTCAACCCCATCGAACACCTTTGCTGCTTGAATGCGGGTGACTCAATTAAGTGTATCTTTAACCCCTTAATGACAAAGCCCGTACATGTACGGGCTCAAAATGCATTGTTTTCAATGGGTTTAGGGACCGCCCATTGTCCTTAAGGGGTTAAATAATGACAAGTAAAGGTTTCCATGAGGGCCATTTGGATAATACTTTTGGCAAGTTACTACATAGAATCTTCACTTGGGTTATTAATGGGTTAATATTTTGTGGGTCTCAGGGACAGTTCATTCAGGGGGATCCCCGGCTATTAGGTTTCCCCATAATTGGCTTTTGATTCACATTAAAGCATCCGGTTTGGCTGGCAAAGGGTTACACTTCCCCCGCTAATTGGTGTTTCACGCGTTTCTTTGAAAACCCCATTTTGTAAGGTGTCCGTCCGCTGGGGCCACATGGCACTGGACGGCGAAGGAACTCTGACAGTTTCCTCTTTTCTGTGAAAAACTTTAAGAATTACATGAAAATGACATCATATTGTTCTCAGCAGCGCATGAAGTGCGAGGGACGAGTTACAATAAATCAGAATATGTTATTAGAAGAGGATCGCCCCCGATGGTTCCAATGGCCAAAAAAGTTCATTTTAGAGGGCGTGGTTAGAGGCGTGGCTTTAAGGGGACTTTTTTTGTGACCTTGTGCCCTATTGCTGGGTATTTGTGTAACTGGGTGGGGCATTTAGAAGAATAATGGGGTTTATTTACCCCGTTTAATATATATAGCCGTTTCCTGCTGTTTCTATACACATTATCGGGGCTTTTACTGCCGTAGAACCCTGCGATCCCCTCATACCCAGCAAACATTCTGACCTCCTACAAAAGAGGGGCATCAGGGGTGGAAAGATGGGCACTGGGAAAGAGGGACTGGCTAAACTGAACAGGGACACTTGGGTGGAATGGAAGAAGGGCAACAATTCCCCATATTGTGAATGATTTTTCCTCAGCGAATACAGTGTATATTTTGATGTTCAGACCATCTGTTTCTGTTCATATTCAGTAAAAGGCTAATTATATAGTCGGGTTTTCTGGATCCCGGCGCCTCCGATGCCTTCCTCCCGTGTCACACCCTAAAGTTTCCCTACGGAGTAACGCAGAGCAGAGACGTTTACTGGAAGGGGGAAATCCTATAATTCAGACGCGAGGTTAAAGTGCCAGTCAGGGGATGGTGGCGGTGACGTCGGTATCGCCCGGGGAGGGGTCCGACCTCAGCGAACCGGAGAGAAAAACTGGGCAGAAAGTCTTTGTCTGAAAGGAGGGCGTAGCTGCGCATGTGTCTGTGTGCCTGTATCCGCACGCCTGGCTGTCTGGTGCCTTTCTAAAGGTACTTGAACTACAACTCCCATGATGCTCGTTCAGTGGATTTCAACAGATTGGAAATGTATCCGAGAGCCCCGTCTATCCCAATATATTATCTGCTACTTAAAAACAAGCGAATGTCTTCGCTGCAGCGGAGGGTAACAACGTATCAATATAAAAAAAAATTATAAGTATACACAAAGAGTTACACTTATAAAGTATGCATACCTCCCAAGAGTCTTAGTTTTCACAGGACAGTCCACTGCTCGTGTTAAATGAGGGAAAGGCTCACTCTTAATCACCCAACCAGACAATCTGACTAATGAAAGTCCAATAGACTCTCTTTATCTGCAGACCTGGAGCCGCCGTTGCTGTCAGTCGTGAGATATTTTGGGTGAATTTCCCGGCTCGAACAACACGCTGAGCTGATGCTTTATGGCGATGCTAATGAAGTCCGTTCCTCCATAGACTTTCATTAGGCAGAGTCCCACTGGGTGATTAAGACGGAGCCATTCCCCACAGGCAGTATGATAAGGAGTCGGGGTGTTTAGTAGATCGGGGGTCAGATAACAGAGCGAGAATCATACAAACGGCTGATATGCAGCTGCCTGAAAACTTTATATTATGGGGCAAAAAACTGCAACCGATTTAAAAAAGAAAAAATCAATATTTTAGAAAACGTATTTTTAATCTGATTCTAGGAATAAAACACATTTGGAAGCCGCCCTTTAAACAAGGCCGGGGCGATGCATCCTTTCTGCTGGATTCTAACTCACTTTCCAGTCCTTGTATGTTTAGACTGAACAGAATTATTATAAACACATCTTTAATAAAATGCCTCCAAGAACTCCGGCCTCCCCCTTAAAACCAGAAATCCCACGAGCCAAGTCATTGTCCAGCTCCGAATCGGCCCAAATACCTCCGCCGTTCCAGGAGAAGCCCCTGCGTGATATATTCCTTATTCCCACATCAAATAATGGCTTTCAATCAGGTGCTTTATTTCTCTCCCTGAATTTTTTATGCTTGCTTAAAACACACACCACGCACAGCCGGATTCATGCTGGCCACTAAATATTCCAGTTATTCCATTGACGTCAATAGTCATAAAGAAAAAAAAAAAATACGTTCTTGTTCCTCCCCTTTTTTTGTTGCTGCCAAAAACCTGCCGGCAGGCGCATTTTCAAGAATTAAAACCAGATTCTGTCTAAGAATGAGGAAGCAGAATGCACAGATTTCAACGAGAGATGATTTGTGTAGCTGCTTTTCTTATTTCCCCCCCCCCAGGATTAAGCTGTTTTTATATTATTAGAATTATTATTTTATATTTGTTTAGTTTTTTTTTTACTAGGAATAACCTATTTATAAAATATTGTCATTACTATTATTATTAATTTCAGAATTATTGTTATGTTATATTTTATGTCCCAAGATTAACTTGTTTATATATAATTATTAATAATATTAATTATACCAATATAATAATAATAAATATTACTACTGATAATAATAAATAATGAATTATTATTATTACTTGTATTATTATTATTATTATTCAGGTAAAGGGGTATTCGCTTTATCCCTTTGACTTCAAGGTGCTGCTTTGCGGTCTGTGCGATCCCCCAAGCACTGTGAGGGTTAATAAGCAGACTAGGGTAAGGAACTCGTTATTAAGTTACTGTATCGTTAAAATCATTAACCGATGCTGATTGGTCAGGAGGTCATGGAGTTTTCAGGACTTGGTTAACTACAGAGACCAATCCAATTCTGATAGAAATGTAACATTTGGTGGCGTTTGAGAATTTTTATTACTTTTCTGTTCCTCTTAAAGAACCGATTACTTGATTACGTTAAATAGCCTTAAAATATAGTTTTGTGAATATTTTGTACTTTTGTAATTTTATGTATTACCATCTCTGCTAGAAGGCAGAGGCAGACATATTTGTTTCCTTATTTAGGGTAATGAGGAGCCACGTGATGCCTGTCGCCATGTCTGAAAAGCGCCATTTATCTCCATGCTGGCTGAGGCCTAACCCCTGCCTTCCTTACTGCTGAGCGCCAGGATATGATGTCATATATGATGTCAGCGCCTCTTTACGGACGTGCGGCGTTGAGGGAAGGCCATGTTGGCCCCCATAGTGTTGGTGGGCCGGCGGGGGAGACCAGTGGTCTCTATTTTAACCGTCCAGCTGGATTGTGGTGCTACAGGGACTCTTCTAGAAGTGGGGATATAGGGGCCCCGGCTGCATGGCGCTGCCCCCCGGGGGTTTTATTTCCTGCAGCCTTATATATTTTACAATTTAGTGAGCACCTCAGATGTGTGAAAAATGAATACTTTTGGCTCGTTGTAAATTACTGACGTGTCCCGGCGTCTCATCCCAGCAGCTGCCTCCAGCGAGACGCCTCTGAGGTCTCCGCGCCGTGTGTGAACCCAGTCAGTGGCATGCGAGATATTGTTGCAGTTGTATGGTTTTACAACTCCCATCACTCTTCCTGGGAGGGCGAAGCAGACGCTTCTATGCCAACCGCAACGCTCAACAGTCTGTCGGCTGAGATTCAGAGCACTGATAATAGTTGTCGGCTGAATACTGCAACTCCCATCACTCTTCTAGGGGAGAAGCTGAGCTTTCTAATATATGGCAACAGCAACTCTCATCACTCTGTCCTCTGAGGGTCAGGGGACTGATATTTGCCTGCTAAATACTACAACTCCCATCACTCTCTACGCAAAGCATAGATTAGTTCATATTGGCAAATATTCTAACAGGTGAGAAATCCAGAGGCCGTAAATTAACGTTTTCACAGAAAAAGCCCCATTTCTCTTTCTTAGAAATCATTGAGTTATATCTTATTTATAAAATGTTCCCCCAAGGCGGCTAAAGCATAACTCCTAGATTGCGAGCTTTAGGGCGAGACTCCAGCGGAATGCTTTCTATCTGCAACTATGTGATGATGAAACTCTGTAATTATTAACATTCTAGGTAATAAACCATGAAAATATTTCGGAATCGAGTCTGTCGCCCGAAAACAGGTTTGGGGGGCCTTAAAAATATTGCCCGCAGGTTTCAGTTGCTGAGCTGTGGGTTTGGCGCCTAAACTGTGCGGCTTCTGGTTAAATGGCAGAAAATGTTATAAAAATGGCGATTTTGATGAAATCTGAACGCTGGGAACTCACGCGTCTGTTAAAGTCTGTGCTTCAACATAAAGAGGGGTCTCCTATGTAACAATATTTATTTGCAGGTTAAATTACTTTTACTGACAGGGGGTGGCAGATAAGTGGAACAGCCTCCCAGCAGAAGCGGTAGAGGGTAATACAGTGAGGGTATTAAACATGCATGCATTGTGATGCGTAAACTCACAGACTGCAGGGCAGCTGCCGTGGTGACTCCAGTCGGCCTTTCGTGGGGCCAAGAAAATCCCCGCTTTCTCCTACTCATCCTACAACACTTTATCCTAAACTCTCACATAAGGCAGGATTCTTCCTAAAAAAGTCCTGACCTTCTCACCCGGTAGTCACTGGGCACTAATTGGTGACGATACTCCAGAGAAGGTCATTTCTAACCCATAACAGAGTGAATGGCCGCAGGTCACATTAATCTCCCCGTCACTGACCTACATTTCCTTTCTAATATTCTTGTCCCTAAACGGCTGCAGATCCCCCGCCTGATAAAAGACAGAATCTTTCAGAGAATAAATTAGAGTTTTGTTGCTGGCCCTTTAAATCAAGTCAAGGTCACTTTGGTACGGATAGCATCGGTATTTCCCACAATGACAGCCTCCCCAGTGATGAATGCAAATTAAATGCCCCCATTTTCTACATTTTTTGTATCAGATTAAAAATATATTTCCAAAAATATCACTGTCTCCCTTTTTACCCAAATTGTAGTTTTTGCCCCATAATATAATGTTTTCAGGCAGCTGCATGTCAGCCGTTTGTATGATTCTCGCTCTGTTATCCGACCCCCAATCTACTAAACAACCCCCCGACTCCTTATCATACTGCCTGTGGGGAACAATAGAATGGCTCAGTCTTAATCACCCAGCCAGACACTGACTAATGAAAGTCTATGGAGGAACGGATTTCATTAGCATCGCCATAAAGCATCAGCTCAGTGTGGTGTTTGAGCCAGGAAAGTCACCCAAAATATCACATGACTGACAGCAATGGGGGCTCCAGGTCTGCAGATAAAGGGGGTTTATTGGAGGAAAATGAGATAAAACCAGACATTACTGTATACAGTGCTGGGGGGGTTATATTACTGTATACAGTGCTGGGGGGGTTATATTACTGTATACAGTGCTGGGGGGGTTATTACTGTATACAGCACTGGGGGTTATATTACTGTATACAGCGCTGGGGATATATTACTGTATACAGTGCTGGGGGTTATATTACTGTATACAGCGCTGGGGGTTATATTACTGTATACAGCGCTGGGGGTTATATTACTGTATATGGTGCTGGGGGTTATATTACTGTATACAGCGCTGGGGATATATTACTGTATACAGTGCTGGGGGTTATATTACTGTATACAGCGCTGGGGGTTATATTACTGTATACAGTGCTGGGGGGGTTATTACTGTATACAGCACTGGGGGTTATATTACTGTATACAGCGCTGGGGATATATTACTGTATACAGTGCTGGGGGTTATATTACTGTATACAGCGCTGGGGGTTATATTACTGTATACAGTGCTGTGGGGTTATATTACTGTATACAGTGCTGGGGGGTTATATTACTGTATACAGTGCTGGGGGTTATATTACTGTATACAGCGCTGGGGGTTATATTACTGTATACAGCACTGGGGGGTTATATTACTGTATACAGTGCTGGGGGTTATATTACTGTATACAGCGCTGGGGGTTATATTACTGTATACAGCGCTGGGGGGTTATATTACTGTATACAGCGCTGGGGGGTTATATTACTGTATACAGCACTGGGGGTTATATTACTGTATACAGCGCTGGGGGGTTATATTACTGTATACAGCGCTGGGGGGTTATATTACTGTATACAGCGCGGGGGGTTATATTACTGTATACAGCGCTGGGGGGTTATATTACTGTATACAGCGTTGGGGGTTATATTACTGTATACAGCGCGGGGGGTTATATTACTGTATACAGCGCTGGGGGGTTATATTACTGTATACAGCGCTGGGGGTTATATTACTGTATACAGCGCTGGGGGTTATATTACTGTATACAGCGCTGGGGGGTTATATTACTGTATACAGCGCGGGGGGTTATATATATATTGTTACCGTCTCGTGATGCAGCTCATATATTACGCTCTGTTAAAAAACGTTATTGTGGTTGAAAAACAACCCAAAGTCCATTAGGTTCATCCCGTCCAGCTTCTCGTTTCTGTTCATTTAGAGACTTTTATCCAACATCGTCCCAAGAAGTGAAAAAGTCGTTGTCGGCTCAGATGTTCTCTGGATCATCAACGTATATTATTATAACCCGAACGCACTAAAAAGATCTCCAACTTTTTTTAAGTATTAAAATCCCCCAAAATCATTTCCAATTCATGAATGACTAATAACCTTTAACAGAAACATCTAAATGCATAAAGGGATAAAAAATAATGCATATGCCCCAAAACGGCTTCTGTTCCCCACTGCAAAAGTAGGACAGGGCGAATGCCCTGTATCTTCCCAAAAAATAAACTGACTCCGTGGGGTTTTTGGTATTTCATAGGAATTTTTTCCATGATTTTCTTTTCTCCCCAAACAAAACCTTGACATTTTAACTGCAACCGAAGAAAAAGGAGAACAAACAGCATCCAAGGTGACTGCACAGCGCCATTTGCGTGCGGCTCGCTTGTTTCACTTATCGCTGAGCCCAGGGGGGGGGGTGCAAATCACAGGGGGGGGTTACATTTGGAAGTAAGGGATGAGTTTTCCCCACCAATTTCCTGCTGCAGAATATATGGGAAAAATATATAAAACACACCATAGTCATTAGGGTCTAGAAAACCATTTAACCCCCCCCCATGCCTCTGGTTCTTAAAGAGTTAATAGTATACCTTCTAGATTGTAAGCTCCTTTGTGCAGGGCCCTCCTTACGTCTTATTTCCGTAATTCGAATTGTTATGTTATTTACTACCTGTCGTGTTCTGTTTACCCATTGTACGGAATATGATGGCTCTAAATAAAACAATATATATCATAATAATTATTTATATTATTATTACTATTATTATTATTATTACTATTATTTATATTATTATCACTATTATTATTATTACTATTATTACTAATATTATTATTATTTATATTATTATTACTATTATTATTATTACTATTATTATTATTACTATTATTATTTATATTATTAATATTATTACTTATATTATTATTACTATTATTATTACGATTATTATTATTTATATTATTATTATTATTATTTATATTATTATTATTATTTATATTATTATTATCACTATTATTACTAATATTTATATTATTATTATTATTACCAGGGCCACTGTATGTTATAAACCATAATATATGTTGAATGGGTTCCAGAGCCACCAAGTGATTTTGCCAACGGTATTTCAGTGTTTTTATCATAAAAGCGTTTTCCGCCAGCTGTGCCAAAATGTAATATTTTTTTTTTAGAATTTTTTTTGGCAACTTTGGAAATTTTCAATTTTTAATACATTTTTTTAGAAATCTGAAAAATAGAAATCTCTGCTATTCCGCCCCACTGGTTTCATGTGTATCAGCAGCTAAGTGGTTAAACCGCCACTAATAGTTATTAGGTAACGAAGTGCGCACCTACCTGCTAAACACTAACCTGGACAAAGGTCACGAAGTTTGTGTTCCAGTCCCATTAAATTCCCATACTTACCCCAGGTCTCCGATTTCCAGACAGGGGCCAGAATCGGCTCCTGGAGATAAAAAATTATCTCAAATATCTCTATGGGAGATCTGGAATTTTATCTCTAGAAACGATCTGCAGGAACTGAGACGCGACGTGCTGCTCCGTGCGGAACATGAGTGGGTTCTGTGGGTGTGAGAAGGGATTTATGGGTCACTCCGGCGGGGGTTAAATTACGTTCCACTGTGGGCTGAATGCAGCAGTAGCCAGATGTTCTCATTACTCACGCTATAAAAAAACGCAGCGATCGCTCCCCAGCCCTGCGATCGGCCGCTTACTCCCCCCCTGCGATCGCCCGCTTACTCCCCCCAACCAGTTTTAGGGTTACATTGAATTTTAGGGCATTAACAACTATTTTGGTAAATTGCAACAAAGTTTTCCATGCAGATTAACGTCGCGCTGAAACTGCAAAAAACAACAAAAAACAAATGTAACAACAAATTATTATTATGTATTGTTTTATATAGCGCCATCATATTCCGCAGCTTTTTCCTCCCCTTTGCTGCATTGCCTGCTTATCATTAAGTCCTCAATTACTCCCAAGTCCTTGTCTTCTGTTCCCGCTGACACCGCGGCCCCCCCAATACTATATTCCGCCTTTGGAATCTTACATCCCAAGAGCGTTACTTGACATTTATGAACATTAAACTGCATCTGCCGCGCTCTCGACCATTTCAATTGGCCATTTGTGTTAGGTATTAAAAAAAAAAGTGATCCTGGTGCACAATGTCAAGTTGTCTTATCACCATAGCAACTAATGGGAACAATCCATTGGTTGCTATGGTGATAAGAGCACTTCTTAACTATAAGCCCCCCCGTGTCTTGCTAGTTTTATTGAGTAAGACGATGTGTATCTTTTGGTCGAGGTTAATATCTTTTATTGGTCAAAAGATGTAAAGTTACATAAGCTTTTGGCACCTCAGAGGTCTCTTTTTGAGATGGATTTATTTGCGCCGTAAGTGTATACTAGTATATTTTGGGGCCGATCGCCCAGCGCTGCAGGTGGCCCTCGGCACAGCAGAGCCGTCAGCTTGGGTTGTTACCTTTGAAAATTTAGGCAGCCAGACTGAGAAGGAAAAACGTGCGAATGAATGTACAGGAGGAGCAGAGCAGATCCGCTTTCCATCCGCTCACTTCCTTTTTCTGTCAATCATGTTAAGCAGGTGAGGAGTTCCAGATCTCCTGCACCCGTCATTACGGAATCGGAACCTTAAAACACACATTGCGGCTCGCAATCCGCCGCCCCGCCGCCGCCTCCCGCCACGCTCAGCCTCAGGAATTCATTCATAAAACCATCCAAAAAGTCACTTTCATACCCAAATGGTATCAATTCGGCAGAATATTCAGATCCTATGTTAATAATTCCATAACCCAAAGAAACCTGTATAACCAACTAATATATATGTAACAGACCCCCCCTCCCCCCCATATGTGTATCCCACGGGAGCGGTTCATTGGTTCAGGCAGATTTAGTAAGAGTGAGGGGGGGGGGCTTCAGGACAGGAAATTTGGTCATTCTGGCTCTGCCACGGGCTGCCTCCAGCCTTAGCTTCCCTGAGTGTAACTTTTAATAAAGCTGTGACATAGATTAACAAACAAAAAACACGCGTTAGAGATGCTTTCCGTGAACAAATTCACTTAGCAAGGAAAATGTCTAAACATCAGCTTTTTTTTTTGGCTTTGCTGGAAAGGTAATAAATAAGCCTCCCAGCAGAAGTGGTATATCTGACCTTATCAGGCACATGGCTGGCGACGGTCGGTGTTTGCGTGAATGCGAGGTGTGTGATGGGTGTGAGGTTGTGTTTGACACGCCGGATGTTGTATCGCTGCCAGCCCCGGAGACGTCCCACCCAGCCTGATTCATCTCACATGAAACGCTCTGCAAATAAATACTTTAAATTACGTGATTTCATACCAACCAACTGTCCCGAGAGCCACGGGACAAAGCTTCGCATCTCAAAATACACTCTCTGATAACAAGCCGGACATGCAGGTATTACACGAAACGCCTGCTGGCACCCTGCATACTTCATACACGCCATTTATTATTACATTACCTTACACTTTATTTATATGGTGCCAGCACATACCGTAGCGGGGTTACAAACCTTAATCAGTCGTTGGCCTCGTCTTAGATTCAGGAGCCGGATGTCTATCCCATGCAAGTTTAAATCCCCTTGCTGTATTACCCTCTACCACTTCTGCTGGGAAGCCATTCTGCTCATTTACTACCATCTCAGTAAACTTGTTACTGCTTTATATGACATGTTTTCGGCGGATCACAAAATTTTACCCAAACAAAATAAAATAAAACAAAATAAAAAAATGAGAGTAACATTTGGATCTGCTTTCTTGGTGTTACTCATTATAGTTCTGTATCGACGGAGCCGGAACTCGCTGATACCTTTTATTGGGCTAGAAAAACGATGCAGAATAACACAAGCTTTCAAGACCTCAAAGGTCTCATTTTGAGACAGAGTCAGAAATCAGGTCAGAAGAGACATCCGAGGTTCCAAAAGCTTTTATATGCTTCTTAAACGGCCATCTATACGGTATTAACTATTAAGATTAACCACGAAGGTGGATTGAAACATTCACCGAGGTCCGTACTGTATAGCGATATCGAGTATATGAAAACTGAATGCCCTCGGTGGTCACATTTAGATTTTCTTGCCCCATAAGCTTCCAAGACCTCAGCGGTCCCTCTTTCAGATTACACATTGTCCCCCAGCATGTCATTTTCCTCTGAATTTTTTTTTTATTTAATAAGATATAAAACAGCTATCGGCCCCACGATCCAGGCTGCGGCGAATTAAAAATGATGTCAGAGCGCAGCGTCCAGGGGAAGCAGAACCGCAGGATTCGTGGCTGTGGGTTGGCAGACGTCGGAGTCGCCGGGTATTCTCAGAAAATGGGTTTATATTTTAACTCCCGACTCGGGGCTTTTAGGGCTGTAGAACCCTGCGATCCCCTCATACCCAGCAAACATTCTGACCTCCTAGACAAGAGGGGCATCGGAGGAGGAGAGAGGGGCATCAGGTGAAATGAGAGGGGCATCAGGGGAGAAAAGAGGGGTACCTGTGGAGAAAAAAGGGGCATCAGGGGAGGAGAGAAACAGTGAGGGGGAAAAACAGGTGCCCACAGGTGAAGAAAGAGGGCACAGGGGAGGAAAGAAGGCACTGGGGAGGAAAGAAGGCATTGGGGAAGAAAGAGGGGTGAGGGATTTGGTTCGCCCTTCTTGGGATTTGGGTTATAAATGTCTTATAAAGTGTTTGAGTCTCTGATTTCCCGGAACGCGCGTCCGCTCTACACGTTTCTTTACTGTATACAGATTGTTATTTTCTTCTTGTTCAATTCCATGAAATAAACATCAGTGTTCTGCAGAAACTCAAACCGAGTGAGCAATAAAGAGGACATTAAATATGGGAGAAGAGGGCAGCTGGGGAAGTAAGTTTTTGCACAAGCCCGGAGTCTGGGCTCAGTGAGAGGTGATTAAGGCTGAGGAAGCTCCCAGTGACTGCGGAACCACCCCCGGGCTGGGGGAGGGCAGCTGTGACATCAGAGGGTGTTAATAGAAAACAGTCACTTCTTGTGCTTAGTACAGAGCTGAGCTGCTGATGTGCAGACTGCGGAAGGGCAGCGAGGGCAGGATGAAGGAGCTCTGTGCCCCCTATAGCACTGTGTGTCTGAGCTGTGGGAGCCCCGAGTCCAGCATGCAGAGCCTGGACGCCCTGGAGCCTGATTACATGTCCATGTGTCTCTTTGCAGAAGACTCCTACCAGAAACTGGCTATGGACACCCTGGAAGAACTGGACTGGTGTCTGGACCAGTTAGAGACCATCCAGACCTACAGATCGGTCAGCGAGATGGCATCAAATAAGGTAAGGTCAAGTGTGGGGGGTGCCGTATGCCACTGTATTTGGGGGTGTCCCGTGCCTCTCTGTGTATGGGTGCCCAGCGCCAGCCTATGATAAGATCTGTGCCAGTCTGTGATTAGGTGCCTTGTGCCGGTCTATGATTGGGTACCCTGAGCCATGTTATATGTGGGTGCCCAGTGCCAGTCTGTGATTAGGTAACCAGTGCCATAGTATGGTGAGATCCCCTATGCCAGCCTGTGATGAGATGCCCTGTGCCAGCCTGTGATGAGATGCCCTATGCCAGCCTGTGATGAGATGCCCTGTGCCAGCCTGTGATGAGATCCCCATTGGCAGTTTACGACTAGGTGTTCTTTGCCCTTCTGAGTGCCAGTCTGTGCCCGCTAGATCATGCCTTCTGATTCTTAAATATTACAAGTTGAAAAAGAATAAAAGAACTTTGTGGAATCTTTTGTGTCGGCCGTATTTGTTAAACTTTCATTCGTTAGGCGACTGTTTACATATTCCTGAAAAACCTTTTTCTATACATGGCGGGAGTGTTTCTGCTGATAAATATTTATGCCTGTTTAGCTGTTTGTATATACATTAATATATATATTGTACAGCGCTGCGGAATATGATAGTGCCATATAAATCAGTAATGATATTTTTTTCTTTGATTTCTGCAAAAAGCACTCTATAATTTAGCAGATTTGAATACTTTGGAGCAATCAAATGGTTAATTCATTACATTATTCGGGTTTTTATGTAGCGTTTTTATATATTTTAACAATGTAACAAAATACAGGCTACTAAACCGGGAAAGTGAAATATTAAACACGTTTTAGTATAGAATGTTCGTCTTTCCTTTTTTTTGCCCCCAAACACAAAATATTTAAGTTTGCTTAAGAATTATTGTAAATAATAAATAGATTTTCGGTTCTGATGGAGGTAAAAAAAAAACTTCCTTCATAGAAAGAAAAAAAAAAAAAGAAAGGCAGTATGAAAACATTAAAATCCTTCCATAGAAAGTGTGAAAATCTAACCGAATGCCAAGCCCATCATCTCTGCACATAACTAGTCCGGAGAGAGAAGCCTAGAATCCGCCGGCAGATCGGCCCCATTCGGCCCCCGTCTAGTCACCTGTTTTCTCCCGCTGTAAAGACTCAAACCTTAATCAGTCGTTGGTCTCGTCTTAGATTCAGGAGCCGTATGTCTATCCCGCGCATGTTTAATACCCTCACTGTATTACCCTCTACCACTTCTGCTGGGAGGCTGTTCCACTTATCTACCACCCCCTCAGCAAAGTAAAACTTCCTTTCAGAATCCAGCTACCTGGAGCATGCCTCATTAAGAATCTATGACCTCGGCATGATTTTTTTTTTTTTTGCTTTCTTAGTGAAAGGGTTAAAGTTTCAAGCAGGAAGCCCAAATATTAAAGGCTAATTTGGACTGATTCTCAGCAGAACTCGTGTCCTTAGAGGCCCCGGGAAAAAAAGTTCACCAAAAGTCAGTTTAATTTTCTGCATGTGGGACGAGCAAGTTTTTTTTCTGAAGAGTTATATAACCGGTTTGCGGAGCGAATTTTGTATTTTCTTCCTGCTACAGAAGCTCTGTTTGAGCCGCGGGGCTGACGCTCTGCTTCCAAAAATCCCCAATGACATCATAAACTTTGTTAGTTTCATAAGAATCTTACCTGAAAAAGTAAATCATAAAGAGTTCAAATACATTAAACATTAAACATACTCAACACCTGTAAAGTGTTTTTTTTAATTATTATTTAAAAAAAAAAACATTTTTTTAAGTGTCAGCTCCTGATGCCAAAATGTCCATGGATTTTTTTAATTATTTTTTTTTCCTTTTTTAAAAATCTCATTTAATGCAGAATAGAAAAATCCAGGCAAATGCATCCTCTTCTGGGTGTTTTTTTTTTTTTTATTATTTTTTTGGCAGCCAAACTCAGTAATAAAAAAAAGTAAAAAATACAGCAGTGACCTTTTGCAGACAGTGGCGTCACGGGGCGATAACCCGACAGCCACCGGCTGATAAAATAACAGGAATACTGTAACCCGCCTTTGATACGGCGCGATGGAAAGAGATCCCCCAGCAAAACCAAATAGACATTTCATTGTAAAAACAGGATGTTTTGGGAAAAAGAATAATAATAAGAGGAAGACAATGCAAGTCAGTTAGAAAGGGGAAAGAAAAAAAGCAGGAAGACCCGACAGAAATTGCACTCCAATAACACGGTAAAATGTGACCCATCTTCCTGACCCCGCCGCTGTCAGAATATGTGGCCCCGGGCTCCGCAGCCAAACTACGTCATGTCGGTGTAATACAGGGTACGGGGCAGCTGTTAAAAGTGTGATTCCAATTTCCTGTCTCCTTCCTGGTTTGGGTAAAAATTACGCTTATTGCAGCAACAACAAAGAAAGCAGTCTCTGAATGATTAGGAGATCGCTCCAAGACGCCGCGCTAACGTCCAGCGCACGTTTTTACTCGGAAAGAAAATCATTTGGCCGAATGCATTGTTTTTATTAAGTCAGCTGTCGCCGATACGTTGGCTGGATCGGGGTACTAAGCGATTCTTTTTTTTCTTTTCTGCTTTTTTAGTGTACTGTTACTTTAAAAGGGGATTTCCCAACAAATGGTGTGTTTTTTAATTGCATATATTAAAAATGTAAAAAGAACTTTCAAAAATATTGATGTTTTGCTTCAAAAACCAGTTGTAGTTTTTGCCCCATAATATTATATTTTCAGGCAGCTGCATATCAGCCGTTTGTATGATTCTCACTACAACAAACCCCCCGACTCCTTATCATACTGCATGTGGGGAACAATAGAATGGCTCAGTCTGAATCACCCAGACAGACTCTCTGACTAATGAAAGTCTATGTAAGAACGGACTTCATTAGCATCGCCATAAAGCATCAGCTCAGTGTGGTGTTTAAGCCGGGAAAGTTGCCCAGAATATCACATGACTGACAGCCCCGGCGGCTCCAGGTCTGCAGATAAAGGGGGTTTATTGGGACAAAATGAGATAAAATCAGGTTTTTGTCAAGTGAATTTAAACATGCGTGGGGTAGGCATATGGCTCCTGAATCTAGATAAGTGGAACAGCCTCCCAGCAGAAGTGGTAGAGGGTAATACAGTGCGGGTATTAAACATGCATGGGATAGACATACGGCTCCTGAATCTAAGACGAGACCAACGACTGATTAAGTTTTGATTTTTTACAGCAGGAGAAACGGGCGACTAGATGGGGGCCGGATGGGGCCGATCTGCCGGCAGATTCTGTGTTTCTATGTCACGTTGCTTTTTCCCCATTTTTGGGGTATAAATCTGTAAAAGGCATTTCTCAGAGAGGTTGCCTATTTTATTAAGTGAGTTAAAGCTCGCAGGAGCAGCGACTCTGGCTTCAGCATAAGGTTTCTTTGCATGAGACTTTCCTGGTTAAGGAACGTTTACACATCAGGGACACGCAATTCAAGGACTAGCGTGTTTGATATGAATTAGCGAGCCAGGTGATCTGGCCGAGGCTAGTGACACCTCTCCCGGGCTCCTCAATACGGCGACTGTTCCCCCGGATCACCAGACTTTCCAGCAATAATTCAGCCTGTCGGGTGTCCGCTCGGCCGCATAATACCCCGTCTTATTTCCCTGCTCTGTGAAATCCGGCTGCAGGAAGACGCTGGAAGTAGTTATTGGAAGGATAGAGACTTATTTTATTCTGTTTCCAAAGCTGATTTTAAAACCGGTAATTAATTACTTGAAGAATTTGAAAAATGTGTTTTTCGTGGGATGGTTTCAGTGGCGTAAATATTTTTGCCGTCTCGTTCCAATTCATGTATTTATTGCAGTTCCTTTTATTTTATTTTATTATTTTTTTTAAAGTTTAAAGGTAGCTGAAGAATTTTTGTTTTTCCAAACAATAATATTAATAATAATAATAATAGTCTGCTGTTAGCGCATGACATCACCATATTACATCACGGCTAAGTTAGGAAGGCTTTAAGATGTAAAATATATATATTTTTAGATTATACATGGTCTCGTGTATCTATAATTATGGATCGTACTTCATCCGGATATACCAGAATTTTAATTCTGCTTGTATAAAAGAACTGAAGACAAATTAAAGAACAAAGAAATAGAAGAATAAAACCATATATATTAGTCCCAAATAAAATGGGGGGGGGTGTTAAATATATATATATATTAGTTCTACGAGTCATTTAAGGTAAATAGAAGACACTCCAGAAAAAAAATCATCTTGTGTATATTAAACAACGTGGGAAATGCACTCGTTGCGTGATCTCATTTGCATATCCTGGATGACTTAAAAGATAGTTTCTTGTAGAATGACAAAACCGCAGCGCTGCAGGGCATTCTGGGTAACGTCATCCTGCCTAACGTACTCGCCCCGGTGGGTTTCGTTAAGAAAGTTAAGAAACAATTTAGAAAGTTCTGGGAAATAAAAAAAAATTAAAAAATGTATGACTTCTTTTTAACCCTTTAAAGAATGCTGAGCGATGCATTGAATTATTTTAAAAATATTCGATTTTTTTTTTTCTTAAATGTTTCGGAGTTTTATTTTCTAAAGTTGATATCCGCCTTCAGCGAAACCCCCCCCCCCTGGCAGAACGGATTGCGCATGAGCTTTGAGTTAGGATTGGTCTGAAATTTGGGATTGATGTAATCTGGAATGGGGCAAATTTTGAACTGTAATAATCTAGAATAGGGGTTTATATAATCTAGGATGGGCAGAATTAGAATTGATAGAATCTGGAATGGGTAGAATTGGAATTTGTGTAATCTAGAACAAGGATTGATACAATCTGGAATGCGGCAGAATGAAGCCTGGTATAATTTGGAATGTTGCAGAATTCGGATATAATCTACAATATAATTCAGATATAATCTAAGAGTGATATCGACGCTAGGAATTATTTCATTAAGGATTTGACAGTTTCCCTTTAAACTCCTATGCAAAGAACATAACAGGGGACGCTACATTGGGGTCTAGCATCCATTACCCAGAACCCTCGGCTCCAGCGGACGTACTCTCTGAAATCGATATTTCTCGTTGTTTTTCTGGATACGGCCGGTTTCAAATGTATCGATCTCTACGACCCACAGCAATAAAATAAATTTGTTTCTTTGTCCGTCCCAGAAGTGCTAGTTTTGGGGTTTTCTTAAACAAAAAACTTGGCCTGCGTCCATGACGGGCTCGTATATTTAATTCCATTGGCGCGCTGCGTTAAAGATGTCATTGTCTAGGTAAGCAGCCAAGGGGGGAAACTGCGACGAAGCCGCGGAGACTTTGGAGAGGACAAGTTTCCTGTCAAATCCCTTAAATACAAAAAAACAAGAGCGATTAACTCTTTGGAGGCACGTCCTGGACGCTGGGGACACTTTCAGCACACAGATGGACAATCTCAACTTCCAGACTACAATCCCCATATGGGGATATGAGGATAATGGGAGTCGTAGTCCATGGAGAGCTGGAAACCCTTCAAACTTTTTAAAGTTTCAAAAAAGTTTTACAAATATTTTTTGTGTATATATATATATATATATTTGCTCTGTCCAAAGTTAAACTTTTTTCTCTGCAGAGTTTTATTTTTGGTTGTGAATAAATTTTGGGTTTCATTTAAATTTTTTTTCTTCACCCCATATTACACATTTGCGGTTGGAAGCCCTTTAAAATTGAGCGTTTTTAGTTCAGTTACTAATATCTAAAGGTCTCGTTCGCTGACTTTTCACAAGTGATGAAACTTTTTCTAATGAACAGGAAATTTGCAATGAGCTAAACGGAGCAGAAGGCGGCAGGAACTCGCCCCGAACGGAGCGGCCGCGGGATCTCAGACACGGACTTTTTACTCTTGAGAAATCCTTACATTTCTTCAGTTTATTTACGTTCATGAAGCAGCGTTCGTTGTTTATCGGTTTTGCCGCCAACTGAGGAAAAGAGAAACATCTCTAGAAAAAAGAATGTCGATTTTAATTTGTACCCCCCCCGAAAAAAAATAAGGAACCTTCAAAGGGGCATCAAAGCCTTTAAATAATTCTTTTATTTCCTAGCATTTTTCAAAATGGTTCAAAATCATATTTTTTATGAGAAACTGCAAAAAGGTAATTAACCCCGAAAGTACTTAGAAACAAGAACCCGCCGGCAGATCGGCCCCATTCGGCCCCCATCTAGTCGCTCGTTTCTCCTGCTGTAAAGACTCAAACCTTAATCAGTCGTTGGTCTCGTCTTAGATTCCTGAAGCCGTCTTAGATTCCTGTATTACTATCTACCACCTCTGCTGGGAGCTGTTCCACTTATCTACCACCCTCTCCATAAAGTAATACTTCTGACCCTTTTAGATGCCCCTTTAACGCTCTGACTCTTTACGTCATTTTTTTTTAATGGAGCCAAACTTTTTTTTCCAAAATATGTATACAGGATATGAGGATTACGTTGGTTTTACCCCATTCATTTATTCCCCTCCCCCGTGGTTCTATCCCCCTGATGGGCATCAAACTCAACATACGCAGCCAAACAAAGGAGGATCAGGGTCTCCTCGCTGTGGCTACGTGTGGATCCAGCAGTCGTCAGGATGTTCCTTTGATAATAGGAAACGGGCATTTCTGTGAGCCGTGGTGGCACTCCGGCACTTTGTTTCTTTAAGTGTGGTCGGGAGACACGTACGGGCATTGAAGAGACAAACAATGTCGTCTGTCATTGCCTTCTTACGCTAAGTTGGGCAAGAAGCCAAGTGCCTATGTGCCCCACCGCACGACCCAGCGCTGTTATTTGCTTAGTTCGGCTGCCAGGGTAGAAACGTTGGCCTCTTCTTTTTTTTTTTACATTTCCCCTGCCTGCTGCCAAACAGCGCAGAGGAGATCTCACCGTCTGATAACAGCAATATCGGGGACCGCGGGACTCGTGGCGTTATGTAGCCACATTGTTTCTTATCCTGTCGTTCCTGCGAGAGAAAAAAAAAATAGGCCCACCGCATCTGCCCCCACGCTTTGCGTGCCACGTGAGGGTAAACCCAGCCTGCCACGGTGTCACGCTGCATTTAAACAGCCAAAATAAAAACAGTTATTATTTTTTAGTTTTTTTTTTATATTATTATTACATTTTAAGTTTTTACTTTTTTTTTTACTGAGAGTGTGGTAGATAAGGGGAGCAGCCTCCCAGCAGAAGTGGTAGAGGCTAATACAGTAAGGGGATTTAATCATGAATGAGAGGCTTCATATCCGCATCTTTATACTGTTTTTTGGGGGTTTTGAAGGGGTTAACGAGCGCAGCGGCGGGAGGGCCCGTGGTTTCTCGCAGCGTGGGTTTCGGGCTCTCCGTATGCCTTTTGTCAGAGGTCACAGAATCCAGCTTGTGTATCGCTTCTGCAAAACGATTAACGTCATTACCTACCCACAGCAATCGCACTGAAATCATCTCGCAACCACGTCCTGATCCGGAGCGCTTCTTATCGCCGGGCGCGGGAAGCATTCAAAGTAAAAAAAAATAATAATAATACATTTAAAAAAGCGTTGTTTATCCTAATTACGTTCATTTTTTACTAAATACTAAAAATGAATAAATTAGGCTTTATATAAAAAGCTCTTCCTCATTTGTTTGGGGTTTTTTTTAGCCTTTTTGGTGCCAAAAAATATTAAATTGAAACGTTTGCTTCCAATAAAGGGTCACGCGGTGCGGGCGTCCTGCGTGGCTGTTGGGCATCTCCCGTTATTGGATTAGGACTTTGCCCAAGGACGCCATGATTAATACCCAACGGTTCTGGGTTCGAACTTTTGTAGCTTCTTCTGTATTTTTAGTACCTTCTTCTTATTATTATTATTTTTTTTGGTCTCCTGGAAAAGAGGGACACGGGGATTTGGAGCCCAAAGAGGGACTGGCCAAGCTAAACAGGGACACTTGGGAGGTATGATGCAATAAACATGTAGCCCACAGCTAATAAATGAAGAGGGAGCACAGAAAGGTTCCGTTCAGTGGCCGGGAAAGTTTTTATCTTTATTTTTTGTTGTTGCTGTCACAGTAAGTTAGCCAAGAACTCATTAAATGGAGATTCACGACAATTGCTCGTCGGTCTGAGCAGATCCCTCAAACGCTCGCCCCTCCCCCCCGAAGGCGCTGTCTGCAAATCGGCATCTCGACCCAAAAAGAGAGAGAAAACTCCCTCTCTGCACACGGGAACAAACATACGTGTTCCTATACATTGCGTGTGCACACTGCCCAATGCTGCGCGTGGCTTGTGGATGCAGTTCTTTGAAGGGTTAAATAGAAGACCGGGTGAGGGTTATTGACCAGACAGTAAACGCACCAAGGAGAATTATTTCACTCTTTTTTTTTCCTCCCCAATTAGCATCCCTAATGCCCCGTAGACTCCAGAGACCTGGAGACGTAAAATAATGATTGCCAGGACTGTCAGCTGATCTGGGGATGTTGGTGGCGTTTTGGGCACAAACTGTTCTGACTTCTTCTCTGAAAACAAAGTGCTTTGGTGGAAAAACATCCGTCTTGTTATCCCTGTTGTACACATCCCAAGTGTCCTGGTTTTTGCAGGACAGTCCTGATTTTCAGGCACAGTTCTGGGTTGCTGCCCTTCTGTCCTTTTACGGGGAATGGGTCGGTTGGGGAGATCCTCTGACCCCTACTGCCTGAGGATATTCAGGTAAGATGGGCAGGTGACCACACCCCCAGCCCCACCCATTTGTGGCCTGTCCCCTCCCAACACAGGTGTCCCCCATTTGAACTCCCAAATTGTTGGGGTTTGTTATGATTCCTGTGATTGGTTCAGTCTGTTAACCCTAAGGCTCTCGCTTGATACAAAGTATCAGCTGCTGGGTTCGGTGCCGGGTTCTGCCAGGTTCCCGTCGGGCTCTCTCCGGTGCCCTCGCCCGGTGGTGACGCTTGGGTTTTTGTCGTGCGAACCGTTATAACCGGGGCTTTGCTTTGGTATTTGCTGCTCGGCGGCTGGGGCATTTTCCGAACAGATGGCCACCTTTTCATTAGTCAGTCCGTCCAACGGCTCACGGCTGGGCCGGCACGACTCAACGAGCTTGGCTTCCCACCGAGTAAATAAGAGGCGGCCTGCTGCTGAGCTCTGATACAGGGGCCTCATGTGACGTCAAAATGGAGATGTGGCCGGGAATTGGGGAGAATGATGATGATGACGGATGCCGTTTGTTACATTGGAATTGGAAAGAGGTCACTTTTGTTACCAAAACCCCAGGCATTGTCTAAATACGGGGCGTTATCAGTTCCGACCACCAGGACGGGTCCCCAAAACAAACAGCGTCCATAGCCTGTGCCACCTAAGCTGCTGTGGACTACGACTCCCATCATGCCCAAACAGCAGATTCTAAGCGGGGGTCGGCTGCAGAATTGTTCATGGTGGACATTTACTGGGGTCTGGGGCGGACAATTTAATGATGTTCTGTGGACCCTCATAAACCTTGCCACGGACACTGATTCTGAGCGTCTCCATCCTCCGCCAGCGACCAGAATGAGAGTCCTGGTTTTTTTTCTGTATGTGATTCTGAAACTGGGTCAGGACGCGGATCCGGCCCAGATTTCAAACGCAACGGACCGAAGCTAAAACCTCTTCCAGCAGAGCAAACAAAGATAATTGCCAGAAACACGGGGGTGGGGGGGGCTTCATTTCTGCTGCCCTGTTTTTTCCCTTAAAACCACAACCGGCCGTAACCAAAATTCTATAAACCCGTTTAATTTGCGTGTTTTTAAGGCTGTTATAGAAATCGCAGTGCTTTGCTTATTCAGTCTAGCGAAGGGTTAACGTGGGGATTCCTGGGAATTCCGCACTTAGGATTCTTGCAGGAACGCCGCTTTTTTTTTTTTAATGAATGATTTAATCTCCAAGAGCAGCCTTACAGTAGGAATCATTGGCACGTGATGCAGTTGCCATGACAACAGAATATTCTTTAAATCGGCTGCACTGGAACTCCCTCCCGAAGGTTGGCTGGGATTTTTTTTTTTATACTGCAAAGCCAGCTTTTCCCAAACTCGACTGGGGGAGGTGATGTCATCTTTACCCAGCTGGGTATAAATTATTTAACAAAGACCTGAATACACAATGGATTCCTCCATTCCGAAACCCCGGATCTCTCCATCCATCGCCGATCAGAGCCTAGATCCCAACGGCACTAAACGGCACCCTTCTTACCAAAATCGTACAACAGTATCCCTAAAGGCGCTACATTTTTACAGCCCTACTTCTTTATAATTTCAATTATTATTTGCCCTCTGCAATCTCGCCACCGCATTCCTCTGCCTTTTCATCGTGAAATCCTCCAAAAAAATATATTTTTTTAATTAATTTTAATAATAACAGCAAGGTTATGCTTTTATTCCCCCAAATTCCCACACTATAATTAGAATCCTTAAAAAAAAAAGTTTTTTTTTTTTTTTTTTTAAAAATTGCTCTGAGGTTTTCTTGGCCAATCACAAGGGGTTAAATGATCCAGCTGATAACTGCCACCTAGAGGGTGTCTACGCTCTATTCAATTATACAGGGACATCCACCATCTTATCTGCCTATTCGGAGAGACTAATCCATCGCATCCCCCTTTGAGTGATCGTTACTGCATTGCACGGTCCGACCAGGCGCGACTAATCCAAAGGAGGTTCCCGCTACTGGCCAACTGCGAAGCCACCACAGCCCCCCCGGGGCATCGACCGCTCGCATTAGGAATAGCCGCACGCTCCGGGTTTATCGGTGGTTCCTTTGTGCGATTTTTGTGCACGGAAGTTAAACGTCTTCTTTCTTTTTTTTTTTATTATTTGCCCCCCCCCCAATGTGGATGGAGAATTTGCTCTGGGACGAGGGTCCATCTTTTGTACGCGGTCTGTGGGATCTGACCTATCTTCTCGAGTCGTTCCATGATTCCGAGGCTGGAATTACCTTATTATTCACCTGAAATCCCTCGCATGGTGCAGAAATCCTTTGCACGGAATCTATTAATAATATTGCCGTGGATTCCAAAATGCCTGAAGCTAATTATTTGCTTTCTGTGTCCTGGGGCTACATCAAGGTGGGTTTCAAAACCTCGAAGACCATTCTTAATTCGAAAAATGTTTTATTTTTTTTTATCTACGCAGTTGCATGGGGTTTGAGCGAATGAATAAATATATATCTAGGGTTATTATATGCTATATATTTTACATATTTAGTACGGATCTGATTTGGATCTGCATATCCTATAGGTGTATATACTGGCTGCGCACACTATATATCTTTCTGGTTGTTTTTTATTTATTTTTTAATAACGTAATATGGAATTTTGGTGGAATCTATAAAATAAAAATGTTTTAAATGCGATATTTTTTTCCTGATCCTGCTGGAAATGAGGAATGTCTAGACGTACATTGAGATTGTTTGGGATTCTCGTTAGATTTCTGATAAAAACCCTTTTGCTCAAAAACTGGGGCATTGTGAGAAATCTGATTAGGGCAGCAAAACGTCGGCACTCGGGATGCCTGCATCTTGCAGCAATGCTTCTGCTCACGTGATCACGCATGTGCCATTGGCTAATATCATTTCGTAACTAAGATCCTTTTTAAAAAAAAAAAAAAAAAAAAAGAAAAGCGTTTTCTTTTTGGGGAAAGTGCCATCTATTTAAAGTTTGGGGTGCACCTACGGAGCCAGGAGCTAGAATGCCTTCCATTGGAGTTCACCCCAACCTTTACAGTACAGAATAGATGATCCGTATGTTCCGAGCAATGTAATACACCCCCCCCCCCCGCCGGCACACGTCCTATAAAAAAATTAACCCCCGAGTATCCCCATTTAAACATGGAGTTGTATGTTCTGCGCACATATGCTTACGTTCTGCGTTTTAACTCTTTGCAGTTCAAAAGAATGCTAAATCGGGAACTGACCCACCTTTCCGAGATGAGCAGATCTGGAAACCAAGTCTCTGAATATATCTCCAGCACGTTTTTGGGTAAGACGCGTAACTTTCTGCCATGTTCCTCCCTAGATTGGCGCGCCAAGAATGCTTTGATAACATGGCGCAGCAATGACCGCCGTTGCGCTGCGGTGGGCTGTTGAGCTACGTGGGCCGGTGAATAATCATGCATGAGATTAAAAAAAAAACATGAACTAGAGGTATTCTGTCCCTGACCGTGACAATGGATTTAGCGCCTTATTGTTGTACGATGTCTATGAGCTCATTGGCCGAATTTAATTCCTCAACGTGGCTATAAACCCCCTTGCACAGGGCATTAAAATTGCATGAGGAACCTAGAATAATGAGGTAGGAGGCTGCGGGGTTTCCCTGTTTACGTCACTCGCTCAGCCACTCAGAAAAGAGACGATAGGCTTTGTCATGTTGGTAGCTGTGAAGATCAGACAAAATGGAAGCTACAGACCCAAAATTAATGGTGTCCCCGACCCGACCAGTGAATGATGTGTCAACCTCTATATGGAGACATCCAAAGATGTGAATATATATAATCGGATACATTGTTCCCGGAACGATTGTGAGAAGTTATTCTGTAGGTGATTCGTTTTGTAACCGGTTCCTGTTTATAATAAGGACCTTGTGGTCGGTCTGGTGGTTCTGGACACTCTGGTCTAGTCCGTGAGTCTGGAATATCTCCTGGTTCTCCAGCTTCTACGCTTTCTTTTATCTGGAATCCTCAGAGACCTGGGATTCCTTTCTTGTTAAAGGACAGAACGTGCGAGAGAAGAGAGCTCCTTTAGTCTGTGTGCCCCATATACACGCTCGCACATGGCAGGTCTATATGCAGTGGGGGAATCCTCACCTCCTTACAACGTTCTTCATGGAGGGCTTCTATATTGGCACAGCTTGAGGTCTCTTTTTTCCAGTAAAATCCAATGTTTAGTCTATATTTTTTTGGCCCTTTGTTTCTCGTCACGTTACATAATGTCTCCAGGTTTTGGTTGGGTGGAATAAGCCAGAGAGGGAAAGAGAAATGAGTTAAAGTGACAGAACGCCTCATGGTATGGAGGAAACCTCAGGAAGGTGGAGCGTGTGACCTCTTTGAGCTCCTTCAGCCAGCGTAGCTAACGTACACAAGGTGGGCGCCACATTAAGCTCGGGGAAGACAGACATTTGACTGAACTGCCCTCCGAGGCGTTAACTGATTAAACACATAACGCTCAATCGAAGGGAGATTCCCTGGAAGATGAGCTTCCTCTATGATGGCTGCACCCTGCAGGGAAATACCTATCAGTGTCAAGCTAATGGCGTTAGGGTATAAACACTTCATTTTATCGAAATGCAACGCTCCAGACGCAGCGGCAATTGTTCTGTACCTCCCAGGGTTTTAAACAATCACCATATCGACTGGCCTGCTTAAGCCTCTGGAGGTATGGATCATACCATGTGGATGGGCAGATCTGTGCACCCTGCGGGGCTTTCAATATTTAGTCTTGGTACATTCTCAGCTCGCTTGTTTTTTTTTTTTACAAAATCTTTGGATTTATTTTTTTGGTTGTAATTTTCTTTAAACCCCCCCCCATAAAAACCCTTCCATTGTATATAAATAAATAGTTTATTTTAACCCAACTTTGTCCAATTTGTTCCTTGCACAAATAGGCCTCCCCTTTACAGAAAACATTTTGTGCTTGACAATGACAAGGAACAGCCTTTCTTACAACCTCCTGACCCAATTTGACCTACGCCTCCATTTACGTCCATACCCGAGCAACGTTTATGCCAAGAATGATATCGCTAATCCCTGTGGCCTCTGCTGGGCGGCTTTCCAAAGTAGTACTGGTGGAAGTTGTCTTCTGCACCAAGACTCTGTTTGCATTCTAGAGCCTCGGAATTCTAAAGATTTAAGATTATTGGGGGTTTTCTATAAATTTGTTGCAAACTAACAAATTATATTTTTATTGTTTTCAGACAAGCAAAATGATGTGGAGATCCCATCCCCCACACAGAAAGACCGGGAGAAAAAGAAAAAGCAACTGATGACTCAAATTAGCGGCGTGAAGAAGTTAATGCATAGCTCGAGTCTCAACAACACGAGCATGTCGCGATTTGGGGTCAAAACCGAAAGCGAAGACCTGCTCTCTAAGGTGCGCGTGACGTCTCGTTATTACCTGTCCAGAGGATTGAGATGATGCTTCAATTTATATCTCACGGGGGAAAGGCGGGGCCAAAATCTATCAAATCAGAAAGCAGAGGGCGTTGCTTGCTTAAAGTATTTAGCCACACCTACTTATTTCTTAAAGGAACATAAGCACATATGTTGTTTCTGCCAATAATTTAAAAAGTTACAGATTTCAAAAAGTGTGTATTTTTGGCAAACATATATATATATATTTTCTTTTTTAGAAAGTGCTATGAAAATATGGCCCCGTTTTTTTCCCTCCATTTTTTTATTAATATTTTTATTCTGTGCTAATTATTTTTTTCTTTATTTCTCTTCTTTTTAGGAGTTAGAAGATCTTAATAAATGGGGTCTGAATATATTCAAGGTCGCGGCGTATTCCTGTAATAGACCTCTGACCTGTATCATGTATGCGATATTTCAGGTATGAGATAAAAAAAAATATTTTTAATTTTACAGTCTCCTGTTATCAGTTTAACCCATTAAGGCACTGAGCTTGTGTGATTTATATATACCGTGTTCAGAATTCCGAGAAACCAATAGGAGATCAGAAATGCATAGCTCCCCTTTTCCCATTGGTTGATTTTCTACTGTTCTGTCTCTTTTGCTTTAAATCCTACAATTATTACCAAAAACCAGCCAAAGCAGATCATTTTAGCAAATTTATGGTTTGCACGCATTCTGAAAGTCACCTGTTACATGGATCTTCTTTGTTACATTGTTATCTTTGGAATCTGATTAAAGGTATTGTTTCCCCCCCCCCTTTTAGGAAAGAGATTTATTAAAGACCTTTAAAATCCCGTCCGACACGCTGATTACGTACACCATGACGTTAGAAGACCACTACCACTCGGACGTAGCCTATCACAACAGCCTGCACGCTGCCGACGTCACTCAGTCTACGCATGTTCTCCTGTCCACCCCAGCCCTGGATGTGAGTATGAACGCGCTGCTATATTATTTAGACACATCAAGCAGCTCTCCATCTGTTGTTGAACTACAGTGTCCATGATGGCTAAGGATTATGGGAGTTGCAGTTCAAAGCCAGATGCATAAGTGCTTTCTATTGTAAGCTTGCGAGCCGGGCTCTCTTTATCTAAAGTATCGGCTGAATTGTTGATGTTGTATAAATAAAAGATAATAACAATAATAATATAAATAATAATAATTTAAATAATATGAACGCCTTCTCTAGGTTATTCTTTCATTAACTATTTATTAAAGAGGCAGAGCCGTTACATTCATTCTAACACGCTGCTTCATTCGCTTGTTCTGTTCTAGGCTGTCTTCACCGACTTGGAAATCCTCGCCGCAATATTTGCAGCTGCGATCCATGACGTCGATCACCCCGGCGTCTCCAATCAGTTCCTTATCAACACAAGTAGGTGCATTTAGAACGATGCTTACTGTTTGCCTGCGGTTATCTGAGGCAGGGACGGGTGTTAAAGTACAGAAGGGGAGTTTTAAACTGAAACTAGAGGGTGAGAGGCTTAGATGGAATGTAAGGAGGTTTTACTTTACTGAGAGAGTGGTAGATAAGCCGAACAGCCTCCCAGCAGAAGTGGTAGAGGGTAATACAGTGAGGGGATTAAACATGCATGGGATAGACATACGGCTCCTGAATCTAAGCCGAGACCAACGACTGATTAAGGTTTGAGTGTTTACTCAAACTCGACTAGATGGGCCGAATAGTTTTAAAAGTTTTATACTATTTGTGTCGCGCAGATCTTTGCCGTTTGTTCGCTTTTTGCATGAGGCTAAAGAGAAAATTTCACTTTCTTTTGCAGATTCTGAACTTGCTCTCATGTACAACGATGAGTCGGTTCTGGAAAACCATCACCTGGCTGTAGGGTTCAAGCTGCTGCAGGAAGAACATTGTGACATCTTCCAGAATCTGACCAAGAAACAAAGACAGTCTCTCAGGAAAATGGTGATCGACATGGTGAGGATTCACCCGCTCCTTTTTTATTATTATCGTGATTTTTTATTATTTTTTGTTATTTTTATTAATAAAATTGGTATGGCTGGACCCAATTAACCCAATCATTCCCCCCCCTCTCTAGGTACTTGCAACCGATATGTCTAAACACATGAGTCTCTTGGCTGACCTGAAGACCATGGTGGAAACCAAGAAAGTGACCAGTTCTGGAGTTCTCCTCCTGGACAATTACACGGACCGCATACAGGTAATATTTTTTATTTGGAATAAAATGCCGAATTTGCAGGAAACTCATTTCTATATTTAATGTAAGGTTACGAAACCCTCAGTACCGGCCTCTCTTTTTCGGAGGGAGGTAGAGGGGGTCCCACGTTCAGACCCCCTATCTGTAGGACCCTGTATGTGTAAAACCGAGCATTCTCTACCATAAAGTCATAAATATAAATGTATTTTTACAGGTTCTCAGGAATATGGTGCACTGCGCGGACTTAAGCAACCCCACAAAGTCGCTGGAGCTGTACAGACAGTGGACGGATCGGATCATGCAAGAATTTTTCCAGCAAGGGGACAAGGAGAGGGAACGCGGCATGGAGATTAGCCCGATGTGCGACAAACACACGGCGTCCGTGGAAAAATCCCAGGTAAGATACTTTGGAACGCCGTTTAATGGACGCGCATTCTATATTCTTTATGTCCTTGTTTTATAAGACACCAGTCGCTTAACATCCTAGTTTTAAGGTCATTTGCCATATCTGCCCAGATTCCATTCCCCGAATGTACTACCGCTTCTAAACATTGCTTGTTTTCTGCAGGTTGGCTTCATCGATTACATCGTCCATCCTTTGTGGGAAACCTGGGCAGATTTAGTCCAACCCGACGCCCAAGACATTCTGGACACGTTGGAGGACAATAGAAACTGGTACCAAAGCATGATACCCCAGAGTCCTTCGCCTCTTCTGGACGAGCAGGACAAGGACTGTCAGGGTCTCTCGGATAAGTTCCACTTTGAGCTGACGCTCGAGGAAGAGGATTCCGAAGGACAGGATAAAAACGGAGACTGTATCAGTTATTACAGCAGCACAAAAACGCTTCATATCGTCGACGCGGAAATGGGCGACTCTCCCGATGGGGACCTGGACCTTCTAACAGGAGATACGTCTCCTCTGGGCACATAGGACGCGTTTGATAATGGACTGAAAGCCTCAGTTCACCCTTGCAAGCTGTCGGTTTTAGACAAGCCTGTGGTCGGGATACCGGGCTCCGAAAGGAACCGGCTGATGGAGCTTCCTGCTGCTTGAGGTTTGGAGGACAGAGACATTAAAGGTCCCACGAATGCTCAGGAAACCAACAGATGATGATGATGACGGACATAACTCAACATTGTTTCCAGGGGAAAAAAATACACTATACAAACATCTATATATAAATATATCCCCGAGGAGGAGGAAAAAAAATACGTGTTCTGAGAATCAAAAAAAAATCAAAAACTTGAACAATTTCTAAAAATGACGACACAAAACTGAGAGATTTTTTTTTTATATATATAGCGAGTTTTGTCCAGCTAGCTGCCAGGAATTCTAATAATTAATATTATTGTTGGGTTTGTGTTTAAAATCCTGTCCGCCCTCGTGTGCCTTTTTTTGTAACACTCCCTTGTCTTTTAACCCACGAAGCGCCGGGACGGTAGGTGAACGCCGGAGTTGCCGGCGGCTCCCCGTCTCTGGCGCCGAGGGGGTTAAATGTCTCGTAATTACACAATATTTCGTGTAAAAGCTGAAAGAAAAGAAAAGAAACAAAAACCGAATAATCTTTTTACGTGTTTCTGAAGCGAAGCAGTCTTCCTTTCCTTAGGCAATATACGTAACTGTTGAAGTTATTTAGTAAATTCAGAAATGGAATTTTAACGGAGACGACCGAATTCCCACCGCATTCCAAAAAAAAAAAATCATTTTCCAGACGATCCACGTCGCGTCATTTCATCTTCCACCAAATAGCAAAGATCTACATTACGATCTTTTGGTTCTCCATCCTTAGGCTTTTATATCCATACCTGGAAAACTTTCTAGACCAGCTGCCCCTGAGACGCTTAGAAAATTAACCCTTTAATAGCCCATTGTGAAGATTCTTACGTAGTGACTCGCCAAGTGTGTTACCCAAATGGCCCTAATTCCGGCCCTCGTGGAAACCTTGACTTGTCATTACTTAACTGAGTCACCTGCATTCAAGCAGGGATATCAACCATAACATACCGGGATCAAACGCACCAGTTGGGAGTCTTATATACGATCCCAGGGGGGAAATAGGAAGGAGTCAGACTGAGTGACCCCGAGAATCTGCCCCTTCACCCTGAGACTGGGGCAAAAACCCTGAGAGTTGCCAGGTATGCTTATATATTCTGCACAATAGTAATGAGATAGCTGAGGAGGGTGTTTTTTTTGTATTTTTTAATTAAATGTACAATGTACAAATCACTACATTCTAAACCAAGTAGAAAAGGCAGTTAACGTCGCGTGGTGTGCATGTTCCCGAGACTTTTTCCACCTCCGAACATTCACCTGTTTTAGTTTTAGTGGCATCATGGTCTCCTTGCACTGCCTTGACTCCTACCGTATACTTTTACTGTTTATAACAGTGTATTTATTATTAAAAACAAATGTAAATATTGTAATGTTTTGTAAGTTATTAATTTATATGAATTGACATTACCTGTCTTTGGTGGTGTTGATTGTGTAGAGAACTCTAGGTCAGAGTTGCAATTTGTTTTTTATTTTATTTTCATTGGATGAACCGAAAAAGCCTGAACAGTGCCCAAAAATAAGACATATCCAACCCGTTGAGGGGCTTGATCACAGGGGGCTTGATTTTAACAAGGTCGCCGTCACTGATTTAAGATCAAAGGGCCACTTCCATATTTTATTATTATTATTTTTTTTTTTATTTAATTTTTTTGGGGGGTGGGGGATTTTGGGAAGCCCCTTAGCTTAGCACGGGTGGTTTTTTCTGCACCAATAAGACCAGAAAATCACCCCTGTGAACGTCTCTCATCTGCCCTTCTTCCAACTAGTCTAAAATCCGGTGTATTTATTCTTATTATTTTAATAAAAACGATGTGATGTTACTTTGTTTCAATGTGCAGGGTTTTATTTGTTTTATTTGTTTTTTTGTTTTCTATATAATACATTATATTAACGCTTCCTAAATTAGGGCAGACTCTGCTTGTAAGTTCTGGCCCTGTTTGTGAGTTTAAACATTTATTGGAAATAGCACATTCGCGCATGAACAATGGGTTTTGTATGTCTATTGGACACTGCGTACCTCCCAGGTGTGGTTTGTCACAAGGTATATTCTAGTATCGTTTATCGTGATAACATGCATTCTTAAAAAGATTTTTATATGACGTGAATAAATGAGACACGCATGGATAGCAAGTGGCTGGTTCTTTTTTTTTGTGTCTATAAAATTATTTTAATATAAGTTTATTTATTGTTTGTAAAGTTTATATTTCCGGGACTTTATCTTAACAGGCAACATCAACTGAGGCATGCAGACAGACGCATTACACCTTAACCCCCCCCCCAGTGTCCCTATTTAGTTGGCCTGTTTACTTTATTGATAAGGTGGTAGATAAGTGGAACTGACTCCCAGCAGAAGTGGAAGAGGCTTATACAGTAAAGGAATTTAAACATGTACGGGATGGCATATGGCTCCTAGAAAAAAGGCTCACATTGAGGGTTTTAAAAATGAATACAAATATTTAAATGGGAAATTGAAGTAAACAACAAACATTGATTTGGATTGCAAAATAATATATTTTTTGCTGTTTTCTCACTTATTAAAATGCAGATAATTATAACGCATGTTTCATTTTTTAGTGCCCTCTAAAAATAAATACATTTTAAGAAAAAAAATAATTTTGGGGGAATATTTCAGTAGCTTGGACATTTTTAAAGCTTTGCTAGTTTTGAATGTTCACATTGAGCTCTGGACCTCCTATCGAGACGTTCTGACCGCTGCTTTTCAGAACAACATGTTCCGAGACGCGATGTCATTTCAATCTTCCACGCGCCGTAGGATTTAAAGATCTCACGATGGATGAAACGTCCTTCTTTCATGAACAAACAGGGAGGGGAAAAAAATCAGCCGTCCTATTCCCCCGGAAACATCCTGATCTCTCGCGGATTCTATCTCAAATCATCGCAGGTTTCCTTTATACTTATTTATTGTGGATATGAAACCAAACATTACAATCCCTGCAAATATAGCAAAATCCCTCACTACGGCAACCCGCCGGCGCTGTATACAGTAATATAACCCCCCCAGCGACGTATACAGTAATATAACCCCCCCAGCGCCGTATACAGTAATATAACCCCCAGCGCTGTATACAGTAATATAACCCCCCCAGCACTGTATACAGTAATATAACCCCCCCAGCACTGTATACAGTAATATAACCCCCAGCACTGTATACAGTAATAACCCCCCAGCACTGTATACAGTAATATAACCCCCAGCACTGTATACAGTAATATAACCCCCAGCACTGTATACAGTAATATAACCCCCAGCGCTGTATACAGTAATATAACTCCCAGCGCTGTATACAGTAATATAACCCCCAGCGCTGTATACAGTAATATAACCCCCAGCGCTGTATACAGTAATATAACCCCCCAGCGCTGTATACAGTAATATAACCCCCAGCCCTGTATACAGTAATATAACCCCCCAGCGCTGTATACCGTAATATAACCCCCCAGCGCTGTATACAGTAATATAACCCCCAGCACTGTATACAGTAATATAACCCCCAGCGCTGTATACAGTAACATAACCCCCAGCGCTGTATACAGTAATATAACCCCCAGCACTGTATACAGTAATATAACCCCCCAGCGCTGTATACAGTAATATAATCCCCAGCACTGTATACAGTAATATAACCCCCAGCGCTGTATCCAGTAATATAACCTCCAGCGCTGTATACAGTAATATAACCCCCAGCGCTGTATACAGTAATATAACCCCCAGCGCCGTATACAGTAATATAACCCCCAGCGCTGTATACAGTAATATAACCCCCCCAGCACTGTATACAGTAATATAACCCCCCCAGCACTGTATACAGTAATATAACCCCCCCAGCACTGTATACAGTAATAACCCCCCAGCGCTGTATACAGTAATATAACCCCCAGCACTGTATACAGTAATATAACCCCCAGCACTGTATACAGTAATATAACCCCCAGCGCTGTATACAGTAATATAACTCCCAGCGCTGTATACAGTAATATAACCCCCAGCGCTGTATACAGTAATATAACCCCCAGCGCTGTATACAGTAATATAACCCCCCAGCGCTGTATACAGTAATATAACCCCCAGCCCTGTATACAGTAATATAACCCCCCAGCGCTGTATACCGTAATATAACCCCCCAGCGCTGTATACAGTAATATAACCCCCAGCACTGTATACAGTAATATAACCCCCAGCGCTGTATACAGTAACATAACCCCCAGCGCTGTATACAGTAATATAACCCCCAGCACTGTATACAGTAATATAACCCCCCAGCGCTGTATACAGTAATATAATCCCCAGCACTGTATACAGTAATATAACCCCCAGCGCTGTATCCAGTAATATAACCTCCAGCGCTGTATACAGTAATATAACCCCCAGCGCTGTATACAGTAATATAACCCCCAGCGCTGTATACAGTAATATAACCCCCCAGCGCTGTATGCAGTAATATAACCCCCCAGCGCTGTATACAGTAATATAACCCCCAGCACTGTATACAGTAATATAACCCCCAGCTGTGTATACAGTAATATAACCCCCAGCCGTGTATACAGTAATATAACCCCCCAGCGCTGTATACAGTAATATAACCCCCAGCACTGTATACAGTAATATAACCCCCAGCGCTGTATACAGTAATATAAACCCCCAGCGCTGTATACAGTAATAACCCCCAGTGCTGTATACAGTAATATAACCCCCCAGCGCTGTATACAGTTACAGCAACAAAGAGAGGCAAATAATAACAAATAGCCCCTCTATCCAAGACATCCAACATGTCTTAGGGGTTCATCGTTTTAGATATAGTCTTTTTATCATAAGAGACAGAATGCGAGGCCTTAAGTCTGGTTTATGCCCGCACCGCACTGGGGTTTATTTTAAGCTGAGTCCCACCGGCTTGATAACCCGTTCCTTTTAGCGAGAGCCCGGCCTGGGTTAAAGTTGAAGGACATCGGCATCTTGTTACCCGGTAAGAGATTCCTTTGTGCTCCTCGGCACATTTATGACCTCAGCCACATGGGGCGTTGGCGAGCAAGGGGGGAAACCTAAGCCTATGCAACACCCGGGTCGCTTCACTAAGATTCGAGCTGTTGCCCGGACTACAGGGTTCACTGGTTGACCATTTCGAGTCTCCTGTTGAGTTAGGCTGAGCTGCCCTCACCGGCCGTGTCAAGCCATTTCCCAACACTGTCTAGCTGATCGTGGAGCCCTTCCATTGAGTTGATGCGAGCCGAGTGCCCATCAGTCACTTGAATCGATGGTCATCATGGTTGGACATGTTGTGCAGCCTGGGTCACCTTCTCATAGCCGCCACTCAACTGATAACGCAAGCCAACATCTTTATCAAAAGAAAAATGGCTCTGCATTTACAAGTTGGTAGTCAACTTAGCTCAGGTTGAGTTAACTTCAACCATATTCATAGTGGCCATCAAGTGCCATCAACTTCAGTTGAGTTAACAAAGTTGCTCCATTCGTCTTCCATCTAGAGATGACACCGACCGATGTGAATCCGGCGACCTTGAACTTTTGGTCCTGGTTCTGCTACATCGGGATAGAAAGTTTTTGGAATATCCAGGACCGGCCAACGTTCTAAAGGATCGAATGATCATCCGAAGACCCGAAGCTTCGCCGCCCCGTCTGTTTCCCCATCCGCCGGACATGATTGACGCGGGAATAAAAGCGACGTGCATTTCATGAGCACGTAACAAAATGTATCAATCCATACTGCGAGTGATTAATGTTCCCCCGTCTCGTATAACTGGTTTTAAACCATAATTATTATTCATTTGATTTCCATTTCTTGGAAGCGTCCGAGGTATTTGTATTATCTGCTTCTAAGAAATGTGGGAGAGTCTTCCCAAATTATAGGGGACCCCGCTATAAATATTTATAACACCTCAGGCACAGTATAAAGGAGACGCGGCACGATGTGTAGGGATAAACAAAGCATTGTGTGTTATACAACCCTCTGTGTGATATACGGGTTGGGATTGTGGCAGAACAATTGCTGGGGCTGTAGATGCAAAGTTGAGGGCCGAGGGGGCCGCTAGCAGCTGCCTAACTGTTACAGAGGGGTCTCATTGCAAGGGGCTCCTTGGGGGGAGTGGTTAGATGTATGGCCAAAAAGTAAAAAAAAAAACATAGAAACCTAGAATTTAGCCGCAGATCGGCCCCATCCGGCCCCCGCCTAGTTGCCCGTTTCTCCCGCTGTAAAGACTCAAACCTTAATCAGTTGTTTGTCTCGTCTTAGATTCAGGAGCCGTATGTCTATCCCATGCATGTTTAATACCCTCACTGTATTACCCTCTACCACTTCTGCTGGGAGGTTGCTCCGCTTATCTACCACCCTCTCAATAAAGTAACAATTATCACCAAAAATAAGAAAAATTTGCTTATTTTCTAAGGCTAACACTGTACAATTCTATAAGAATGGAATAGCAGAAGATATCCGGAGATTAAATCACGACAGGGACCTTCTTTAAGCGTTTAGTATTCAGTGTCAGTAACGGATTGGAATAACGTATCATTAAAAGTTTCTGAGCAACAACAAAAGTTTAGCTTTTTCCCCGATGACTTTAGAATTTTCCCATTTTACGCAAATCCTCCCATTTATTTTTTTTTTTACTAATGACGCGCGAGTTTCTGTTTATGTTTACTTGTGTAATAACAGGAGTGCGGGGGATGGGGTTGTTTGGTGTAGACCTGTTTAGCGTGACCCTGTGTGTGACGTTGGTGACAGGGGGCTCGCCGCTAGTCTTAACCCTTAGTGGAGGAACTGCGCCCAAACCCAGAGACAATCTTAAAAATGCGGGGACTCAGGGACAAATCCAACTAGAGTTGCAGATTGCCATATCATCAGAAAACACTGATTGTAAACGTTATCTTAGTTCATTCATCCTTAAAGGGTCAGTAAAGCTTCTTGACGGACGCTCACCTCGGATAATAGAAATAGAGGAGCCCTTCAATTTTTTTTACAAATGTGAATGATTCTATCTGCATTAACCCCTTGCTAGTCCCGACGCTCTTGCCACAGGGTAAATGAGGTGGCCTACAATGCCAAAGAATATTTTTTTTCTCCCCAATGCAGTTCTGCCCCCTAGAAAGGTCACCCAGCCGGCCGAAGTCAGCTGCTCACCGAGTCGTGATTATATTTTAAATACAGGAATGATACCGGCCTTTTCCATTCATCTCGTAGCCGCCCGATGTGTTTGTGCGTACTCATGCCCTTTAACAACCGCGCGTGAGAAAAGTCACGTACGGCGCAAGAGAATGCTACAACGTATCGGAAATATTTCAGAAGTTCGCAATTTTCACAAATTAGGATAAATACATTTTGTGGGTTTTATTTTTTTTTATATAATTTTGGAATGTAATGTGGCCGGTTGACTAGGATGTGGGCTGCTGTTCAAAAGTTTGGGGTCACTCAGCTGTTTGCATGGAAAACAAGAACATTTCTGGCTCTAATATAATTTCAAAAGGGTTTCTAACCATCAATTATCCTTTTAAACTTAAACTTTGATCAGCGAACACAACGTGCCATTGGAACACAGGAGTAATGGGAGTGATAAAAGGCCATTGGGACACAGGAGTGATGGGAGTGATAAAGGGCCATTGGGACACAGGAGTGATGGGAGTGATAAAGGGCCATTGGGACACAGGAGTGATGGGAGTGATAAAGGGCCATTGGAACACAGGAGTGATGGGAGTGATAAAGGGCCATTGGAACACAGGAGTGATGGGAGTGATAAAGGGTCATTGGAACACAGGAGTGATGGGAGTGATAAAGGGCCATTGGAACACAGGAGTGATGGGAGTGATAAAGGGTCATTGGCACACAGGAGTGATGGGAGTGATAAAGGGCCATTGGAACACAGGAGTGATGGGAGTGATAAAGGGTCATTGGCACACAGGAGTAATGGGAGTGATAAAGGGCCATTGGAACACAGGAGTGATGGGAGTGATAAAGGGTCATTGGCACACAGGAGTGATGGGAGTGATAAAGGGCCATTGGCACACAGGAGTCTGCCCGTAAAGACTCAAACCAACTCAGTCGTTGGTCTCGTCTTAGATTCAGGAGCCGTCTATGTCTATCCCATGCATGTTTAAACCCCCTCACTGTATCAGCCCTACCACTTCTGCTGGGAGGCTGTTCCACTTATCTACCACCCTCTTAGTACAGTAAAGCTATTTTTGCACACATTTCCCAAGATGGGCTTCTGAACCGCATTAGAGAAGCCGGAAGACACACGCCTCTCTTGTTGGAATGTTTTTAGGATTACGAACATGCCTTTCCGACTGCGATATTTGTTATTTTCCGGGTGTTTATTTGACTTGCTGCACATTCTTACTGCCGAGAACAACAACTTACTGAATATCTGCTGTTAGCCGTTAAACCAAATAGTTTGCCTTCTGTAAACAAATTTGCCGCGTTGTACATTTTGACACCATGAACGACTCAACAAGCCAGCGCTGGGGAAATACTCTCTGTATACCTCTCATAACGGCAGCTGGAGTTAATCTGATCTGACAAGCAGCAGAGGGATTTTTCTAGTGGAAATTCTCCAGGCCCCGACCTCTACTTCCTCCACGAGTAGCGAGTATCACCCTCCCCATCTTTAATTCATTCAGAACCATATTTGGGAACCGGCTGGAGAACCTGACATACATAGCGCTGGTACATAAGGAGTTAAATAGAGTAAAACTGTGACCTTGAAATAATTATTTGTTTCCTTACCCAGAGGGTAGTAGATAAGTGGAACAGTCTCCCAGCAGAAGATATGGTTGGTTAAATATACCCAATCCCTGAAAACCTTGTTGCAGATCACATGCATTGAGCCCGATGGTGTTAAGTAGGGCTTTATTCACTAAGATGTGAATTGCAAGTGAAGTATGGTGAAGCGTTTTATGATGATGCGCTTTGAACATGATGATGCGCCTCTCCTCCAGAGGTCATTAATATATGAAGTAGGAAGTAGTGGGAGTGGAAGGACTGGGGAGGAATAAGAGGCCCCAGCTTTTAAGGCCTAGTGGCCGCTAGATGACATACATGCAGCCGCTGGTTGGACACTCTCACAGTATTTATGGATATCCCACCGGAAGCAAGAACCCTGCGATACGCTCATACCCAGCAAACATTTTGAGCTCCTAGAAAAGAGGGGCATCAGGGGAGGAAAAACAGGGAAGTTTATTGTCCATACTGCTTCTTGATCCGCACCGCAAGTATGAATTAAATGTATGCGTCAGGCAGGTGAGGGACCATTATAGGCTTCACAAGGCGAGGTTGTCCAAGGGGATGACATCTACGGAGACCATTGACTTGGGAATGGCCATCCTCTTGTCTCCTGATTGGACGATATCTGTGCATGAGTCAGAATTGGAAATTATTCTAGTCTTGATGCCCGAATAATTGTAATTTTAATAAAGACAGGAGGCGAGTATTTTGCTATACTTCCTTTACTGACACCAACAGCAGCAAAGAAAGAGTTAAGAAACAAACGTCAGTAACCAATAGAAACACAGCATGAGCCAGGTATATAAACCCCAGCCAAACCCCCTTCTTCCTCTTTATCCACTGCGAACCAGGAACCAGGAACCAACAACCGTCGTAAATCAACAGCAACGCAGCACCCAACCGGCGTAGAAACCGGAGCCGGACTCCAGGATCAGGAACTCTCCCAACAGGAAAACACGTCCTCAAATAATCATCCGGACGAAGACCGCCATAAGGCGGGTTCACGCTGAAAGAAAAAAGAGACACGTGACAGCAAACCACAGCCAATCCACAAGGGTGAAAACCCCAAACAAATAAAATGTCCCCCAGGCAGAATACCGAAATAGGTGAGTACAACAACAAAGAAACAAGGGAAACCAGACCCCACCAATACTCACCCAAAGAAAAGCCTAAAGGGACAGGGCGGGGAGGGAAAATACTCGCCTCCTGTCTTTATTAAAATTACAATTATTCGGGCATCAAGACTAGAATAATTTCCAATTTTAAGGCAAGACAGGAGGCTTCCTATTTTGCAGTTTTAACGCCAGACACAAGCGCAACCGCCGCCGAAGACACAGGCCGAAAGTAAAAGGCCCGGAAGGTAGAAGCCCGAGACCAATCTGCCGCCCTCAGAATATCCCCCAAAGACCCCCCAGCCCGGAGAGCACCGGAGGCAGCAGCCCCCCGAACGGAATGAGCCCCAAAAGAAGACTCGACCCCAGCCAAGGAAAGGAGCCAGCGAACCCATCTGGCCAACGTAGGAGAAGAAACCGCCTGAAAGGGCTTCACGTAAGAGATAAGAAGCTGGGAGACCGCGGGAGGACGAACAGGAACGGTGCGAGACAGGTAAGAGCGGACGCACCTGGCCACACAAAGCCGGGGGTCATCTAAGAGGTAGGGGTAAGACACGGAGGAGGATAAAGACTTAGTCCGCCGAAACACCCGGAAAAGGACACCCTCGGGAGAAAAGGAAACGTGATGAGAATCAAACGCCCGCACATCAGATACCCTACGAAATGACAAGAGACACAAGAGGGTGGTAAGTTTCGCAGACAACTGCCGCATAGAAAGGGAATCGTTGTCCGGCCAGTTCCGGAGAAAATCCAGAACCACCGCGACATCCCATAAGGAGTCGTAGCGAGGAGCCGGAGGCCGGGAGAGACGAACACCCCGCAAAAGGCGGCAAACGAGGGGAGCCCTACCTACCGGCTCACCGGAGAAACCAACATGACCGAAAGAGATAGCTGACCTAAAGACATTGATCGTGCGGTACGATTTACCCGCAGCGAAAAGATCTGCTAAAAAGTTCAAGACACAGTCAAGAGAGGCTGAATGGGGATCCACACGCCGTCCCAAGCACCAAGCAGCCCAGCTTCGCCAAGCCGACCCGTAAGACTTTCGGGTGCCTGGAGCCCAAGAGTCGCGGAGCAGGGATTGAGCCGCCTCCGATAGACCCGAGCCTGTACCGGGTCCCCGGAGATCGTCCAAGCCACGAGCAGTAAGCGCCCCTCCAGAACCAGGGGGTGAGATTGACCCTCCGGACCGACAAGGAGAGACTGAAGGGAGGGGAGGGCCAGGGGATCGAGGATCGACATCTCCAGCAGAGCCGGGAACCACGGCTGCGAGTGCCAAAGAGGAGTCACCAGGACCAGAGAGGTCCCTGCTCGACGAAGATGGAGAATGACTCGAGGAATGAGAGCGAAAGGTGGAAACGCGTAAGCGCCGGAACTCGGCCAGCGTTGGGAGAACGCGTCCGTCGCCATGGCCTCCGGATCCGGGAGCCAGCTGAAAAAGGCCTCTGTTTGGCGATTCGTGCGAGATGCGAAAAGGTCCAGCTGAAAGGGACCCCGCGAACGCTGAAGCGATAGGAAGACCTGGCGGTGGAGACGCCAGTCGCTCGCGTCCCTCCAGTGCCTGGAAAACCAGTCCGCCAGGAGATTCTCCGGACCTGGAAGATACTCCGCCTGCAAAGAGATGTTGCGGGCCAGGCAGAAATCGAAAATCTCCTTCGTCACCTCGGTAAGGAACTTGGAGCGCACGCCCCCCAGCCGGTTGATGTACCGGACCGCAGAGATGTTGTCCATGCGGAGAAGGAGGCAACAATTTGAACGATCCCTGGCCAAGCTTTTGATTGCAAAGGAGCCTGCAATCAGCTCCAGACAATTGATGTGCAGAGCTCGCTCTTCGAGAGACCAGAGACCTCCGGTAGCCGCCGAATCGGACGCGGCCCCCCAGCCGAGAAGACTGGCGTCGGACTCGAGAACAAAGTCCGGCTGAGAGCCGAAAATCGCCCGACCGTTCCACGCCTCCATGTGACGGAGCCACCACTGGAGTTCCTGACGAACCTCGGGAGTCAAGTGAACCGACTGATCGTAGGATGGGAGCCTGCGAAGATGACGCGCCTTGAGGCGCTGAAGGGCCCGGTAGTGGAGAGGCGCCGGGAAAATCGCCTGAATCGACGCCGATAGGAGACCTACCACCCGAGCAAGGAGACGAAGGGAACAGGAGTCTTTGCGGAGGAGAGAACGGATCTCCTTCCGAATGGCCACGATCTTGGACCTGGGGAGTCGAAGAACAGCCTCCCTGGAATCTATCTCGAAGCCCAAGAAAACTATACGTTGGGACGGGGACAGCTCGGACTTGAGTCTGTTGACAATGAAACCTAGCTGGTGAAGGGTATGAACCGCGAAGTCTGTGTGAGAAAGGAGAGTCTCCCTGCAGTTGGAGAAGAGGAGGATGTCGTCTAGATAGACGATACACCGGATGCCCCTGGAGCGGAAAAGGGCCATCACCGGCTTGAGTAGCTTGGTAAAGCACCAAGGGGCTGAACTGAGGCCGAAAGGCAGAGCCTTGAACTGCCAGACGCTTCTGCCCCAGCGAAACTGAAGGAAGCGTCGGTGATCTGGGTGGATCGGAACGGACAGGTAAGCGTCCGTGAGGTCCAGCCTGGTGAACCAGTCGCCCTCCGTCATGAGGTCCCGAAGGAGATGAATGCCCTCCATTTTGAAGTGGCGGTATACCACAAAAGCGTTGAGGGCCCGAAGATTGATAACCGGGCGAAACTCTCCGGAACGCTTGCGCACCAGAAAGATAGAACTGAGGAAACCGATGGGGCCCCGAGCCCTCTGGATAGCCCCCTTGTCTCGCAACGCGCGAAGCTCCTTTTCCACTAAGGCTTGATCGGACGCGGACCTGCGGCACGGCAGCGGAACGCGGGATTGAACGGGGGGACAAACGAAATCGATCTGAAAACCCCGGACCGTCTGGAGGATCCACGGATCTGAAGAGATCCACCCCCAATTGTGGGAAAAAAGGGAGATCCGGCCCCCGACTCGAGGAGGGGAAGAAGGGTAAACAGAAATCTGACTTACCGAATCCGGAGCGACCTCTGGAGTAGCCGGAAGCGCCTCTGCCTCTAGGAGCTCCACGTTGGACGAAAGGCCTCTGTTGGAAGGGGTTCCGGAAGGAGGAGTAGCTTTGGAAAAACTGGCGGGAGCCTTGGGACGAGGAACGGCTGGCGACCCGGCCCCGCGGTCGTCCAGCCCTGCCAGAAAAACGAGGTCCCGCTTGGAAAACCTTCCGCATCGACAGCTTGGCCTTGTTCCAAGACGTTAGGAGGGACACGTGGCGGTTCAGCTCCTTCACGAAGGCGTCCCCGAAGAGTAAACCGTTCGCGGCAGCCCCAAGGTCAGTGGCACCGAGCTCCGCTAGGCGGGGATCCATCCGCAGTAAAGCTGCTTTACGCCGTTCCGTCGCAATAGCAACGTTGGCGTTACCCAAAAGGCATACCACTCTAAGCGCCCAGTCTCTAATGGTCTTAGGATCCAAAGGAGTTGACTGGAGGAAGGCTTTGTCCGCCAGTGACAGGATCTGAGTAACGGGACCAACCAGGTCCAACAATTTATCCTGGGTCGTTTTTAAACCCTGTTCCAGGCCCTTTCTAGGGTCCCTTTTATTAGCCGCCAATAAAGCTACCACCTTAGGGTCGAACTCCGGAGTAAGCGCTACTTTGTCCGGGATGGAGGGGCGCGGACACTCAGCCCTGAGTTTGTTGCGCGCTTCTTTAGGAAGGGATTTACGCAACCATTTGTGGATATATAAAGCGATATGTTCTGGGGGGGTCCATTCGGTGGCCCTGGGGTGACGCATGGAGTTGGGATCGAAAAGGGAGGATCCAGTAGGATCTAAAACCGGAAGGTCCGTGGCTGAGGATGCCATATGATGAGAAATAGAACCACCTGAGGTGTGCTGGAGGTCGGTCAGGTGGGGCTCATCCACCAGGTACTCACGAATGAAGCGTGAGTCTAGATCTCTGGACGAACCCAGATTTAAAGAGGCATCAGATTCATTTGAAGAATCAGCCCGCCATTCATCAACAATAGATAACGGCTCCTGACGCGAACTATCCTCGCCAGGTAGCCGGAGGCTGGAGGTATGTGGAGCCTCGGATAATTTTGGGCGCTTGGCGGGGGCTTTGCCTTTTCCAGCGGACACGCTGCTGCCCTTCCAAGGGCGTTTGACATTAGCCTGATCTTCCTCTGACTTATCAGAATCAGAATCCGAGGGGACCGTAACTGGGTCGGCTGCCACAGGATTTGGCCCCTGGGGGAAGTTAGCTGCCATCTTAGACATAAAAGCATCCATGGAGCTAGAGAACTTAGTCTCCAACCAGGCCATAAAGGTCTCTTGTGAAGGGAGATTATCCTGAGACATAATGTGTAAAACAGTGACCGACCAGTAAATAAAATATGATGTCTAGTATGAATAGAGGATAGCTGTGCACAGTATATAATTCAAAATCCCGTCGGGATATGGTAGGCAAAATACAGGGACTCAGCCTGGTAAACCAGCAATATAAGCAATACAGGGGCTCAGCCTGTAATATAAGTGACCGAATAGCACAAAGTTCGGGCAGCTAACAGAACAGGAAATCCTATAACAGCTTAAAAGTAGGGACAATCCGATCTCACCGAGGAGTAACGGGAGACCAAACGAGCATGCACGCCGGCAGGGACGCAGGAGCAAAGTGAGAGATGCCGGGAGAAAACAAAATGGCGACGAGGCCGCGAGATGACAGGGAACACGCGATATCCGGGCGCCAAACAAAAGATGGCCGCCGCGCGCGTGTACAGATAAAACAAGATGGCGGCGAGATCTCGCGAGACGGGATCTCGCCGTAAGGACAAGGAGACCAGAGTAAAGCCGCACGGACAACAAGAGGGGCGGCCGGAACGCCGCCGAACGCAAAAGAAAAAGGACCGCGAGGCAGGTAGTATCCGGAAGGTGGAAAACCGAAGCTGTCCAAAAGGTAAGGGACAGACGAGGGAAAAAATTCCCCCCCCCACAGGGGAGGGGAGACGGAGACCGGGAAAAGGAAGCCGGTCCTCTCGCCGAAAGAAAAAACGCCGAGGGAAGAATAAAAGGGAATAATGAGGAACGAGAATAGGGCGGCGGTATAATAAAGAACAAAAGTAAATACACTTAAAATCAAGGATACCAGGGAGAAAAGAACTCCCAATAAAAGGTATACTGACCTGACTAGCCGTTGGTGAGCAGCAAAGAAAGAGGAAGAAGGGGGTTTGGCTGGGGTTTATATACCTGGCTCATGCTGTGTTTCTATTGGTTACTGACGTTTGTTTCTTAACTCTTTCTTTGCTGCTGTTGGTGTCAGTAAAGGAAGTATAGCAAAATAGGAAGCCTCCTGTCTTGCCTTAAAATTTGGGAAAATGCAGCTGCTATTGGACACATTTGTTGCTGAGACAAAAAAAATCTTCTTTGAGGCGCCATCTCCTAGTAAAGTGAAGAATTGCACCGTGATGTTATTCTACAAATACCCGTGAAAAGGAGGCGGCGTAGAGGAAATACAACGCAGGAATACACTGCCATCTAGTGGAGAAATAATAAACCAACAGGCGTTCCATTTAACACAGAAACAATTCGGCCCCATTCGGCCCCTGTCTAGTCACCAGTTTTTCCTGCTGTAAAGACTCAAACCTTAATCAGTTGTTGGTCTCGTCTTAGATTCAGGAGCCGTATGCCTATCCTGAGTTTCTTGATACAACATCAATGGCAGCACCGTGTTTAACTTCAAGATAATCATTAAAGACTATTGTTTAGTCTTCATTGTTTAGTGATTTATTCCAGCCCCGATTTAAAATTATTATTGCAACTTTTATTAAAAGAAAATTAAAAGCAAGTTGTTTCTCAATACGTCTCTCTCTATAATTCACAGCATCTAAAAAACATAATGTTGGTTTTTTGGGTTTTTTTCGACCGCGATACCTGCCGGGATGTTCACCGGTTTTCCAAATGGTTTCCTTAATTTTTAACAAGCGGCTGTCAGACTGGAGGACACATTTCTGCCTTTCTCCGATGAGGCCACAATACATCGGGACCTGAAGCCGGCCAACATCTAGCTTGACGGAGAGGGCCACGCCAAGATCTGCGATTTTGGACTTGTTGCAGAAGGCATTTTCGGAGCAGCAGAGACAAAAGGACGCTGCGGAACATTCATGTACATGGCCCCCGAAATACATCTAAAGAGAGCATACGGTGTTGCCGTGGACTGGTGGTCTTTTGGGGTGATTTTATTCCGCATGCTTAACGGAAGGTTACCGTTCTATCACGGTAATTGCAAGAAGGTAGTGATGAGTAACATTGTAAATGGAAGCCCTCGGAATGTCAGAGACCTCTCCGAAGACGCTGCGGACATCTTAAGACATCTTCTGATGAAAGATCCTGAGCATCGCCTCTGGATCACGGGGTGTATCGGGCGGCATCCATTCTTTCAGGACATTAATTGGGAGGATTTAGAGAGCCGCCGTTCAACCCCCCCGTACCGGCCGACACCAGCATCAGATCTCCGCTTGAAGACACTTCAGGAGATTCCATCAGTCTTGTTGAGCACAGAGGAGACGTCCTCTTCATCTTCATCGTCCTCTTCCTCGTCATCGAGCAGCCAGAGTCTTTCTGGCTTTTCCTTTGTGACTCCGGACTGGATGGCCTGAAGGATGCACTAACCTGGCCGAGTGTTTCCAAATAACATCAGAAAATCAGAATAAATTCGAGAAGCACCTACATTTTTTTGGTTATTGTTTCCTTCGTGTTGTATAACTTTAGGTGCCATTGCCCACAGGATGCTCTACATGGGTATGACCTCACAAGAGAGCTTCTGCTTCAATGACACCATAAACAGAGAGTATATTGTAATTTATGGAGACAGCAATGAAACTGAATTTTAAGTAATTCACGTAATGTAGCCCCAATCTAACTTCATTCATGTGATATCAGAACCAATAGTTCTTTATTTTTAAAGGTTTCTATTTTTCCATAATTAGCAAATTACGGATTCTGAAATGTCTTCCGCTACTCGATGTTTGTTCAATCTTCGATTCCTTAGCATGTTTTTAATAACGTTAAAGTACTAATCCATCACATCCTTCCTCGGCTGAGCCTGGTATCATTTTGGGGGCCACATCCCTCCTATATGTATACATTTAACTAGATTTTAATATTGACAAATCCATAAGGTGTCTTTCTATCACCCTGACGTGTAAGCCAGTAACAATGTACTACAATGTGTCACCTTATTACATCACAACTTCTTGCCGTTGCACATTAGACCAATAGCTTGCAATCGCCAAACAGAGTTAACAGGAGTCATCGCTAGCATTTAGCCTTAATCTCTAGCCAGACGTCTGTAAAATGGGCATATTAAGGGTCAGGTCTGAAGAAATGTTTTGGTTTAGTGGCCTTTTAACCAGAAATCTGTATATACAGTATATATATATATATATATTCAAACCACCTCTGATGTTTCCTGCAGATTTAAATAGCATTTGCTCAGTGTCTCTGCTATCACGATTGGCACAACCTGAGCTCATGAGAGTAGAAACAGTCCAGATCTGAAGAACCCGTGCCGTACACGTACCCTCAAGATCGAGCTATCATGAAACAAGTACACTCTTTTTAACTGTTCCTCACTGTATGTTTTTTATACCAGTTCGTCCCAGCGACTCGCTCAAGCACCGACCAAAACAAATCTGCAGGACACAACCGGAAGACAAAACCCAGCTTTACGAGGCTCTAATTCAACAAAACCATCAGAATTTCTGTATTACATTTGAAATTCAACATTTGGTGTTTGTGCATTTTGGGACCCAAATCCAATCAGTTTATAGCCAGTGAAAGATGTTCAGTGAATTCGCTTACTTTACACTTTTCCAGAGTTATGTCCCCGATGGGACTCAAGAGCTAAACTTGCAAATAAATAAATGAACCTCTAGCTAGCAAGAAACAGACGAATTTGGTGATTCTTTCAGTAATGACCGTGGCAGGGTTCAATATGTCACTTTATTTGTCCTTCTGCTTACGCTGGAAATCTATAAGCTCTTTCTTGAGTTCCGAAAATGGAATTTTATTTTAGGAAACGAAACAATATTATTTCCTACCTCCATTTCTTCATCCAAGGCCAATGGTCAGCGATGCCTTCTAGAATAACCGGCTTCTGTAAAGTCAAGACGTTTTCTTTGAAGTATTCTAAAGAAGGGCAGCGGAGCTTTGGGATCCCCCGTTCTAAATCCAAGTCAAGGATGAGTGAATGACCTTTTCTGTCACTAGAGAGAACATGAGTTACAGAAAATTACCGACATGCAAAAGATGAAGACAACAACTTTGTATCCGCCTCCCTTAATGCCAGGCTGGTTAGAGGGAGATTGAGATCTCTCCAACCTGCCCTGCCCAGCGGGCTCCCCCTGTGGGCACCGTCTACCCAAACCAGCGCTCATCGTGCCCAGATATGGACTGCACTGAACCAACACGAGCGCTGGTTTGGGTAGCAGGCGTTCACGGGGACAACTGCCCAATGTGCCCGAGCATTAAGACAGCACTGTATATAGCGCGGGGGGGGGGTTATATTACTGTATACAGTGCTGGGGGGTTATATTACTGTATATAGCACCGAAGGGTTATATTACTGAATACAGCACTGGGGGGTTTACATTACTGTATACAGCGCTGGGGGGTTATATTACTGTATATACAGCGCTGGGGGTTATATTACTGTATACAGAGCTGGGGGTTATATTACTGTATACAGCGCTGGGGGTTATATTACTGTATACAGCGCTGGGGGTTATATTACTGTATACAGTGCTGGGGGTTATATTACTGTATACAGCGCTGGGGGTTATATTACTGTATACAGCGCTGAGGGTTATATTACTGTATACAGCGCTGGGGGTTATATAACTGTATACAGTGCTGGGGGTTATTTCTGTATACAGCGCTGGGGGTTATATTACTGTATACAGCGCTGGGGGTTATATAACCGTATATAGCTCTGGGGGATTATATTACTGTATACAGCGGGGGGGTTATAAATGTATACAGTGCAGGAGGGGGGTTATATTACTGTATACAGCGGGGGGTATAGATGTATACAGTGCGGGAGGGGGTTATATTACTGTATATAGCAGGGGGATTATAAATTAATACAGTGTGGGAGGGGGGTTATATTACTGTATATAGCCCTCCTTTATATCCTCCTCCAATCTAATGGAATCTGAGCAACCCGATTGGTGTTTCCATAAAGACCATTATTAGAACCATTTGGTTACCACAATTAGCAAGTCACGGCGACAGGATCTGCGGCTTTTACAGGGTTAATAAGTCTTAGACAAAAACACCTGCAGTGCTCACCACTCTGGTACTTAATGGGTTAAACAGACACCTGTAGATCCTAACATTTGCAGTAAAATGTAATTTTTTGCGATTAGTTTAAATAATATATAGTATAGTATAAATAATTTTAATTTGCGGAATCAGCTGCCCCTGAAATTAACGTGCATCCGGTAAACCAGATGAGGCCCCACCAAGGGCCAGTTGGGGCCCCATTGCTTGGTTGCTACACCTCCTTGTTGGCGTTTTCTCTGTGTGCTGTTCCCACAACCCAAAGGCTGGCGCAACCTTTAAAATATAAGCCTGCGCGACTCCATATGGAAAAAGAAAAAGGATTTTGGGATTTGGTTCCTCGTCTATGCAGGTATTGACTGTCCCTGCCTATACAGAGGCTACCCAGGCCTTGCCTATACAGAGGCTACCCAGGCCTTGCCCATACAGAGGCTACGCAGGCATAATTTATTTATTCAACCCATGCACCATTATCGTCTCTATATTTCGCATCCCATTAATTTTGGTGTTAACAATTTTTGTGGCTCAGTCCCGCCAACCTAGAAATATTGTAAATAACAATTTTATTTTACCGGCGTCTACAACTCTCCCCTCAAAAAAAACAGAAAAAACCCTCCTGATAGCTTTAAAAAACATAAATTATTTCAATTACCATTTAAACATAAAAACCCCTATTTTTATTATGATGATGATGATGATGATGATGATGTAACGATTGTTATGGCGCCCTCATATTCCGCAGTTTAGTCAAGGGTCCCTTTCCAGGCCGGAAGGCTGCGCGCCCCTCGCCTCACTGATGCCGGGAGGGGCGGGGATTAGTGAGGGGAGGGACCCTAGGAGCCAGAGAGGCACGTGACCAGGTGGAGGGTGGGGATTGGCTACCGCGTCGGTGAGTGTCACCGTGTGTGTCACCCCCTCAGCATCTGCAGCCCGGCCGGGCCTGTCCCCCCAGCACCCACCGGGGCTCCCCCCAGTCACCGGTCGCCGCACACAGCGGGGAATGACAGTGAGTCACCATGATGGAAGGTAAGAGGCCTGCGGCATCCCCCCCATACATACCAGAGACCACCAGACCTTGCGGCAGCCCCCCGTACATATCAGAGACCACCAGACCTTGCGGCATCCCCCAGTATATACCAGAGACCACCAGACCTTGCGGCATCCCCCTACCCCCGTATATACCGGAGACCACCAGACCCTGCGGCTTCTCTGAGAGAGGGACAGGGAGCAGCATCCCTCATCCGGCCTGCATCCCTCATATACCAGAGACCCAGAACCTCCCTGCATCCCTGAGAGAGGGGCGGGGAGCAGCATCCAGTATCCCGCATCCCCTCATAACCCGCAGAGCCGGCCCGCATCCTCTCATAACCCGCAGACCACCACAGCCTGCCTGCTTTCCGTATACCAGAGACCACCTTCACCCTCCATATACTACAGACCTTATCTGCATGCCTCTTATCCACAGACCACCCAAACAATGTATGCATCCCCCCATATACCAGAGACCCAAACCCTGCCTGCACTCCTAACCAAAAGCCCCCCTTAACCACATCCCGACAATAGTCCACACCCTGCCCTGCCAGCACCCCCGCGATAGTGGACACTGTGCACCAACAGTACCCCCTATAGCCCATGCCATCCCCCGTTGGATTCCCCACCTAGTAGCCCATCTCTTGCCTTGTTAGTTCCTCCTCAGTAGCCAACACCCATCCCCCAGTAGCCCATGTATTGACTGCAACCTCCTAATAGCCCACACAGTGTCCCAATAGCGCATACTGTGCCCTGGTGGCAGTGCCCCAAGGAGCCCAATCCATGCCCCAATGGCAGCCCCAATGAGACACCATGCCCCAGCAGCACCCGCAAATAGCCCACACCGTGCACCAGACACCCCTGTAGTAGCCCATCTCATGCCCAGATTGCACCCTCTAATAACCCACACTGTGCCCTGTCTGCATGAACAAATGCCCCTCCAGCATCACTTGCTGATAAACACCCTCTTCCATCTCTAGATTGTAAACCTTTGCCAGCTGTGCCCTCTTTATCTAATCTATTGGCTCATCCTAGTCTGGCAGTTCTAGTTTAGTCATTCCTCTTGAATGTAGGGACTGTAAGAAGCGCTGCAGGAATTGTTAGCTCTATAGAAATAAAAGCTAATAATAATTGAGGTCCTACTACCGTGACCCACATCCCCATATCCCACCCTATCCCCATATCCCACCCTATCCCCATATCTCGCCCTTAAAACCTGTATTCTCCAAGATCACCATGGGAACGAATGCAACATTTCAGATAGCCGTTTCGGATTCCGCTCTTAACTTTGTGAAGTTTTATGTTTGTGAATAGAACCCACATACCCCGCGTGCAGTCGGCAGCCCTCTTATCCCACAATGCTTTGCTAACAGCCCCTGACACACCTCCCCCTCATCAACTGCCCCTCCTGCGTGTCCTACCTGCACCATGCGAGCGGCACCCTCCAGCCCCCCATCTTTAATTTATTTTAGTTCACCATTTATGACTGTTTCGGTTTATTAACCGTTCGGCGTACTAAAGGTGCGTACTGTAGCAGTGTAAGGGTTAAAGAGGTGAACCCCACCCCCTCTGTCCAGGACACCCACCTATCTCCAGATCATGTATAAAAAGCCAATTCGCTTTGGCTACCTTCAAGTTCCCCGATGCCCACCATGCGGTGCCTGGTAGCCATTATCACGCGTGAGATATGCTAACACTTATTCTATGCTGGTGGTTTTATCTCTGGTTTTCTTTTTAATTGAAATTATCCAATTGTGTGTTAATTTAGCGAGACCCCATCCCCCTCCCTTTAGGTCTGCCTTAAACTGAGGTATGATTTTCGATACTACGTCCCATTTTAAGTTCTTGATACTTTACTTGAGCTCCTTTTTATCACGTTAATGCTTTCCGGAGCCAATGAAAGCTGCGCGTTTCCGTGTAAAAGACACCTGTTTGGGGGGTTAAACAATGTCCTCAAACGACCGATCCTTGGGATTCAGTCCTACAGATATTGTGGCTTTAACACAGGTGGATTCCTTCTGGAACTACTGATTGGTCCAGCTGTCATCATCCTGTGCCGTTGCGTGTGCTGAGGTCATGGTTTTAGACATATTACTGATTTGATTTTATAGTAAAATATCAATTCACTGATTTGCCTTTTTTGTCTACATAATGGGAAGCGCTTTCTGCGGTGTATAAAACGCAGCGTTACCGATTTATTATAACATAAGTATTTATTTTTTTCCCGACAAACGTTATAAGAGCTGGTCCCTCTTCTCCTGTATCGATATGTTATAACATGTGTTAATGTTACTTTGTTTAAAATTCTTTGTTACATTGTAACAGCGCTACAGACTCTGTAGGCGCTATTGATACATTTAATGAAATCTCTCCTATCTCTGCTGGAGAACTCCTTTTCTGCTGACTTAAAGTAAGGCCTTACCAAGTCCTGTGTCGGTATGAATTAAGGATGTGTTTGTCCACCAGCCCCCCTCTATCCCCCTCGTCTGTACATCCGAGACCCCCACAGCCATGCTGAGCAAACATGCGCATCTGTCCAGGGACTCCTATCGTTCCAAAGCCTGCGTGTCCCGAGGAAATCAGCTTTCCTTACCCTCTGCCTCAGCTGTTTTATCAATGACTTTCACATAAGCCTCGCTCCTGTGCGGGCCAATAGGAAGCTACGTTGCCATCAAAGTTGGCTTGGCAGCATCCAATGACGTTGCACCGGTGGCCATCTTTGATATTTGTGATTCGAGCATCACATGAAAAGCTAAATGCGGTCTGTGCTGCAGGGTCTGTAGATGTATTAAATGGCAGATGGTGGCAAAGAGTTCCTCGTATTGATGATGTCAGGAATCTGTGAATGAATGAAGATTCTCAGTGGAATGCTCTTCAGCCGCCCGCTCTGCGATGTGCTGCAGGCTTCTCCGAGATACGTTTCATTGCTACGGCTGTATAGGCTGAGGGTCCGGAGAATGTACGTTCTGCTGTCCCACAAGCATTTGGTTACTGCCAGGTTACATGCTTAACGCGACAATCTATATTCAACCTCAACTCTAACGAGACTTTCTGTCCGCACTCATATCGCGTCTTTTGATGCTAAAAGTAGCAACTTTGGCCTTTTTTTTTTTCTTTTTTCACAAAGTAAGATAGGGTCTCTTCCACAGCAGACTGGCCTTAAGGGTAAACTAGTTTTCTTTGACGGAGAGCGTGTTAAGTGGAACAGCCTCCCAGCAGAAGTGGTAGAGGGTAATACAGCGAGGGTATTAAACATGCATGGGATAGACATACGGCTCCTGAATCTAAGACGAGACCAACGGCTGATTAAGGTTTGAGTCTTTACAGCAGGAGAAACGGGCAGACTAGACGGGGGCCGGATGGGGCCGATCTGCTGGCGGGTTCTGTGTCTCTGGTAGTCTTTTTATGATGGCGTTATCCCAAAATGTGTCCTGGCTGAGATGTTTTCTCATTTACTGGTTGCAGTGAGTGGCAGATCACCGCCTTGCCCCCTACAGAGGGTATAACTGAGTAGTGGATTCCCTTTTCCTGGAAAGGCCTGCCAACTGCGGCGGTTCCTGTAATAATGTATCCCAGACAGGGTAGCCGTTCCGTAGTAATAGCCCCCGTTGGGGTCACTCCAGTCTCTTTGGCGCGGCAGATCTGGGTGTGTTGACAACGAGCAGAGTCCAGAATTCTCGCGCTCTGCTTTCTTATCTGCCGTATTTCACAATTCTTTCCGTTTCTTTTCATGGTGGCTGCACCCTGGAGTCAAAAATCACTTTACTTGTTCGAGTGTCACTTTTTCCCATAAAAAAATAGTTTTTCTAAGGCAGATAACATTTGCGACAGGTAATCAATAACAAGCAGCACCGCTCCTTCATCTGCGAAATCAGCTCTGGGCATCGGTGAGTGTACGTCGGTCACTCGCATTAACCATAGACAGAGAGACATCGTGAACTTAAAGGGGCAGTAATGCCACAATATGTGTTCAAGCTTTCCTTCAGTTGGAGTATCACTCCCACCACCCTCAGCCATTTAACCCATGGTTAACACACTTAAATAATGCACCCATGGAAATATAATCTTCCTTGAGCATAACCCCCCCCCCAGCGCTCTCTACAGTAATGACGCCGTACATTGACAAAAACCTGGTTTTATCTAATTTTCGCCCAATAAACTCCCTTTATCTGCAGACCTGGAGCCGCCGTTGCTGTCAGTCATGTGATATTTTGGGTGACTTTCCTGGCTCAAACTTTACACTGAGCTGATGCTTTATGGCAATGCTAATGAAGTCCGTTCCTACATAGACTTCCATTAGTCATAGTCTGGCAGGGTGATTAAGACTGAGCCATTCTATTGTTCCCCACAGGCAGTATGATAAGGAGTCGGGGTGTTTAGTAGATCGGGGATCAGATAACAGAGCGAGAATCATACAAACGACTGATATGCAGCTGCCTGAAAACTTTATATCATGGGGCAAAAACTACAATTTAAGACAAAACTGAACACTATATTTTTAAAAATTTATTTTAATCTGACGCTAATGAGAAAAGAAACAGTGGGAGCGGCGGTTTAACAAATCTCAAGAATCTTTATAGTTGGTGCCGGTGTGAGAACAAAACGAATTCCGCGGCATATAGTTGAGATACAGAAGTTTAATGATGGCTGTAAATATTTAATGCAAACTTTGACGTCATTCCTGTTCACCTCTCGCGGTTATGTATAGATTTTTTTTTATTGCTAATTGTAACGCGCTGCATGATTTTTGATCGTTATTAACTATATCTAAAGGTGCACTGATCTTATTCCACTTAAATACAAAAAATACGTTTACCTCTTGTGTAATACATCCTCTAGATTGTAAGCTCCTGTGCGCAGGGCCCTTCTTACCCGTTTCTGTAATCATGCCCTGATGCATGTCACCCCCCCCCGTGTCCTGAAGCATGTTCCCTTACCACGCATGCATTACCTGCATGAAATGCGATCTGCCAGAGGGTCTTTGATTATGTGAAACGCGCCGGGCAGCTTATCTTCTTCTCCTGCTTAATTCTGAGGAATCATTCATAAAATGGAAAAAAAAAATTGAGAAAAATGCTAACCATGCTACTTCGTGGAAAAAAACCTTTTTTTTTATGGATGGATAATCTGGTCGTCGGGTAAACTTGAGCGAGTGTGAATTGTTTGCCTCCCTTTGCTGGTGTTTTAGGGTTTTTTTGGGGGTTTTTGCTTGCATTGAAGCTCTATAGCCTGTGTTTGCTGGAAACTCCATAAATTTGGATGTGAAGACTTTAAAATATAAACTATCAAGAACTGGATTTGCAAATCACCCGGTAGCGCGCATGCAAGCGGGACGACGTGAGAGTTTAAAGGTGCCGCTCGGCAATCGTATGCGTTAAAGGGCGTATTTTGGCTGAAATGTTTGGTTAGCGACCCCGATTTCCGTTCTTCTTTGCATTCATTATTAATCAGTCAGCGCATTGAGTTACACTCTGCGGGGGCAAAACTCAGGGCGAGATCTGCGGGGGGGATTACATTATCCAAAAACTGGAACGGTTGAACCGTCCTGCGCTGCCGAGGAGGATATGTGCCGAAGAGCTGCGAAGGGGGCAACCAGTGCCAATGGGGGGGAATAAATAAATACAAATAAAACTAAATAATATAATAACAGGGCAATAATTTGGAAAAACTCAGTTTGAGTGTGAGACTAGTAGGAGGAGATTATTCTTTAACAATAGTTGTTCCAATGAAGAGCACCGTAATTTATTTCTCTGGCTAAATTCAGGACCACGGACGGCTCCCGCTGACTCCTCTGCCGAAATGTCTTCTAACGCACGCGGGCGGCCGGTGACGCGCTGTATGAGGACAGGCTGAAGATTTCCCTGCGAGGGGGACCCGCTATGTCTTATACACCAGTCACTGTATCTGCTCTATGAAACGGGGTAATTAATACCGTCGCTGGGGTGGGAACCTGGATGTTTTAAGCACTATTACGCAGCAGCATCTTTGCGACACTGGAAAGAACACACTTTTTGAGCGGTAGTTGTGTTATATACACACCTGGTTGACTGTAATAGACACATAGAATCTGCCGGCAGATCGGCCCCCATCTGGCCCGTCTGGTCTGCCCGTTTTTCCCCCCCTGCTGTAAAGACTCAAACCTTAATCAGTCGTTGGTCTCGTCTCGGATTCAGGAGCCGTATGTCTATCCCATGCGTGTTTAGAACAGGGTCTCCATGGCTGGTTGAATGAGATTCTTTTGGATGTGCATGCGCGTCTTCAGGCCCTTCGCACACAATAGCTGTACTGGGACGTCTTGGCCTACATAATGTCTGCGTCGGGTATATATATCGTACCCCGTAGGATTACCTGGAAGACATTTAGTTTCTAAAACACAATCCGTGTTCAGCTGATTTGCATGTCTTTAGGACACATTCTGTATTATTATTTACAGATTCCATAAATTCCTTCATAAATAAAAAATCTAATATTTGTAAATCCTGGTTAAAAAAATGTTCATTATCATATTTGTGCCTTAACAGAAGCTCCCATTTCTATTGTATTGGGTTTTATCATAAGTAATTATGGTGCAAAGTTTGAAAAAAAGCTCTTATCGCTATGACAACAAATGGATTTTTTTCGGTCGATTTTTTTTTTAATTTTAATTTTCTTCTTAAGTGACTAAAACGCTATATTTAATACATGAGGAATGGGGTACTTGGGCACGTGCCGCCACGCGCAGAGAATTTGTCGTGTTCTGTATGTTTGTATCTTCAAGCGTGGTTGTCGAATGCAGAATATTCACCGTTGTTGTTGCATTGTTGATAACCTGATGTTCAGACACAGAAAGAATCGCATGACGCCAATATTCATGAAATAGGCTTACAGAGAACACCATTTCCATTAGTTGACCCCACAATTTGCTAATTAAATCTCATCTCTCCTTATTTAGGAAAAACAGAATCTGCCGGCAGATCGGCCCCATCCGGCCCCCGTCTAGTCGCCCGTTTCTCCTGCTGTAAAGACTCAAACCTTAATCAGTCGTTGGTCTCGTCTTAGATTCAGGAGCCGTATGTCTATCCCATGCATGTTTAAATCCCATCACTGTATTACCCTCTACCACTTCTGCTGGGAGGATGTTCCACTTATCTACCACTCTCTCAGTAAAGTAAAACTTCCTGGTGTTAGATTCTGGCCTCTTGTTCTAACATTCCTCCTCTTCTTGAAATAAACTTTTCCTCTCTCATTGCTCCTCCAAGCCGGTCATATTGAGATTAGTCTTTCCTGATTTTATTTTTGATATTGGATTTTCTGTAGATGTAATGGGGTTTGGACAAAAGTTCTTCCGCTGTCGTCTTGTATTCTACCCCTGAATGTACTTCTTTGGATAAGATAAGGCGCTGGTGCTGATCTGTTTTGTGTTCCGCTCCGGTGCTAATCTTGTAATAAAGTTGTGTGAACCGTTTACAGATTTAAAAAACAAAAAAAAAAAAAAAAAAAAACTTATTTTTGTTGGGAATAACTAAATCCCCTTTTTTATAAAGTCAACTCTTTATTTTAGATACAAATCTAAAGGGGTCCTGTGACAAGCCGGAGACCCCTGTGCACTGGCCAATTCTGAAGAAGCAGGTTATAAATGGTTAATTCCAATTAAATAGAATCCTCAATTGCTACATTGTAATGTATAATGTCTAATTCAGTCCAAGGATAATAAGGAGTTCAAGTATGTGGGGGGGGTTCAGCCCCCAAAATATCCCTGATATTACTTATTAACCCTTAAGGTCCTGGATGCTCTGTAATGCAATGATTTAGAGCAAATATGGGCCAAAGTGCCAAGTTCCTTACGTTTCCTCCAACAGATTGCGGAGCTGAAAAAAACCATAGGTGCCAACCATACCGGGACTAAGTACCATCTACTGCTAAAGTTCAAGTTTTGCCCAAAAAGTTTTATATTCTCACGAGCCTCTCTCCAGAGTTATACCCCAAAATTTCCCCCGATTAATATGTAGGGGTTTGGGGGGGCTTTCTATTAATCGATGGGGCTTATAGGCCAAAGGCATCCATCTTGGCCCGCTAGGGATTGTTTACATGCTTGCAGGAGAGATCTTATTCACTAAAATTCATAAGAATCACTATAACGAACTACATGAATTTCTTGGAACTTCTCACGAGCCGGGAACTCGGTTGTTCTCTAACTTTTTGCCGTGATACATTGTGGCGAAGTCCATCCAGTAGCACAAGCTGTCAGGATCTCCTTACTGCCGAACCGCAAAACTGTCAAAGCGATTGATCCACCTGCGCAGGCGAGAGTTAAAGCAAATAGTTTTGAGCGTTCATAAGGTTAAAGCCTGCGCTGCGGGGGGATCTGTACGGAGATATCGCTGTAATCGGTGCATTATGCAGCGTTGGATCTCGCCCTGTTCGCCGGTTAACCCCGCTGTGAAGCCTCCTCTGTTCTGGTCGCTAATGAATTAATCTGAAATATTAATGACGGGATTGTGTGTTCCTTCTATACAGACTCCGCTGGGTTGTGTTACATGTTTTCATGGCGCGTTGGGTGCGCTTTCACTGATCTGGGGTGGCGTGTAGTATGAGAAGCGCGTGTCAGGCTTGTAACAATCGTCATGTCTGCTGCATACCTAGAATGACACAAATCTGCTCTCTATCCCGCGTGTTACGCTTGGCTGTGTTAAAAGATGCATTTGGGGAGCAAAGTTTGCAAAAGAGGGTTCATCAGGATAGATTTCAATGGCAGCAGAATGCCACTAGTTGCTATGGTAACAACACCTTTTAAACTTTATACCAGAATGTCATTTTTTACGCAACCCCTGGTTTCTAACAAATTATTGTTAATCTGGAGCAGGCGCTTCCTACTAAAATAGTTTTTTTTTGTTGTTTTTAGTATTGTTTTGTAAATTCTAACCTATGATCGTTTTTAGTTTTAACCACTTTCCTAGTCCGACCCAATTTTTTTTTTAAATTAGTTTCTATAGGTTTAATAGTTTTTCTAATCATTAGATAGCTCTATTATATAATATTTTTGGGGGGCTGAGGATATAAAATAATTTTTATTGATTTTTTGGCTGAAGAAAGAAGTGAGTCACATGGTTATTTTGTATTTCAGAAAAAAAAAAGAAACAGTATAATAGGAATATAACTTTGGTCTGGGTGCAGCATAAGCAGCGTTTCCACGTTACACTTTAACACTTTGTGAGCCACCACACTACGTACATCCATAGGTACCAGCATGACCTTTCCTACCACCTTGTGCTCATTTTAAACCAAGAATCTTGTTCGTCCTCAAAGATTGTAAGCTCACAAGAGCAGGGCCCTCCGCCCTCTTTTATCCTTTATTATTCTTCTAAGTTCTGCTCGTATTTGCCGCGCTCTTACAAGAGAAACGTGGCCCCTGAGTCTTGTGCTTTGAACGATCGCTGAGTACCCCGCCATAAGCCTGCTGTGTTTATACATGGGTTTTCTTTACCGCCTTCAGGACTGAAGAAACGTACAAGGAAAGCGTTCGGAATACGGAAGAAAGAGAAGGACACGGATTCTACGTGAGTATAAAGCCACTCCTTTTACCCATGCGCAGCATCCTCGCTCGATCCACGCGCCAGCAGCCCCCTGGTCCCGTTCAATAACCCCGCCGGTGTTCTGCTTTATATGCTGTCATCCGATTAACGAATTGGGACCTCTAGTTTAAGGAAAGAAACCTTGGCGGCTTTCTGGTTTTCCTTTAATCACATAAAAACAACACAGAAACTTTTAGGAACCTTTTTTTTTCCGCCAGTGTCTATGGCAACAACCTATCAGAGCCCATTCTTGCGTCACATGACAACAAACCAGCATTCCTGGCAAAAAACGAATATATGAATAGGCAAAGCATTTCTTGATTAGCAAATTATTCCTGGGAAGGGTTTTTACTAGAAATAATGTATAATGCTGCGTTTAGATATACAAATATTCCATATATTATAAATCGTTCTGAATTTTTAATTCTTTTTTCTTGTAATAGGGGATCACCTGACAGGGAAGGCAGTGTAAGTAAACGTTCATATTTACCGGTGAAATTGCTGCGTGCCTGTTTTCCAATGCATTAGGAAAGTTAAAAGACGGTATTGCTTATAAAAGACGATAATATATTACGGATGAAAAGTACATCATGGCAGCATGTCTGCGGCAGAGGGAAACACGACCAAATAAATTATCTCTTATTTTATTTAGCGCCAACAAAGTCAAATTGTTCTGTTACACACTACTTATCTCCTGTCCACCCATTGTACAGCGCTACTGAATTTGATGGCGCTATATAAAACAATGAATAATAATAATAAATACAGTCTGAGACTGATAAATCATACCACGGATGCTGTCCCTTTAAATATAGATGAATGTTTGCTCCTCCGCGGCCGTGAATTGCGTCATTAAGACAAAATTGAAGTTTTCGCTTTCTTTTGCTGAACGATCGTCCCGTCTCCCAAACTTTTCTTTTTTTTTTTTTTTTTTTTTTTTTTTATTGTTTTTGGCTGTGGATGTACTTTGTGTCCATTAAGATGTTTCTGCCATCTCACTTGTCCTGTTTGGTGCCGTCGGCTGTCTGATTTTGGAGGAGTCTGGCGCTTTTCTTTAGTGGAATGGTTTTGAATTCTTCAGAAGCAGGAAAAGATAAAAAAAAAAACAATTAACCAGAACGTGCAACTAAATGTAAATGATTATCACTGGAACGTTTCATGTTTTTATCCACGTTTTTTTTATATATATGTTATTACAGAAGAAGTCCAATGGCGCTCCTAACGGATTCTATGCAGAGATTGACTGGGAACGATATGTGAGTATGGGACCCCAAAATGGGGCACGAGGATCCTTACTGATATCGCCCTAATGCATACTGTTGGGGTGTGATTAGAGGCGAGGATGGGGCAGGACCATGGGCTTTCCTTGGTACCTTGTATCACATGGACGAAGATTGCTGTTGTATGATGTCATATGTCGGCGCTCAGCATCAATGGCCCACAAGGGGGGATGTCACTGAAGTTTTGACAGCTTGGTGGGCCAGTTGAGGTACATTGTCTGATCTTTCTAACCGGGCCATGATCCCCACTGTCAGCGAAAGCCAGATAGCGGGTTGGCTCAAAGGGAAGAATGCCTCAAAATTGGAGCTGTAGAGCTTGGGGGGGAAACACGGGACAGTTGGGAGGTGTAAAGAATCATGGGATTTCTGGTTTATATATATATATATATATATATATATATATATATATATATATATATATATATATATATATATATATAATTTTTTTATTTTTTATTTTTTTCTTCCTTTTGGCAGAATTCCCCCGAATTGGATGAGGAGGGCTACAGCATCAGACCTGATATGGAACCAGGCGATATCCTTTTGCTAAAAGCTGTTGAAGCGTAGGTTCCCCTTTAAACCGGTTCCTTGCATTCATTCAACCAGTACTTCGATTACTCGGTGTTCCTCCCAAATCCTCTGCTCCCACAGTAAAACCCAAAACAGTTTAAATTAAATAAAAATAAACCGTTTTGATGGTCTTGGGTCACCACTATAAATCTATAATACAAAATGAAATTTTCAGATCTTTCCTCTAAAGGTTTTAAGAAGCCTTTTCGGTGTCGGCACTGTGTATTTGCGGGAAATAACGTGAATAGTGATAATGGGGGGGGGGCACATCAAATGTATGAACCGCTCTATAAAACATACTCAGAATCCGGTAAATGATCTTTAACCGTCCTTTTACCCAACAACAAAGGCAGGCATTTTTACTCGTCGAGCGAGTCGGAGGAAGAGCAGGAGTCGCGCAAGAAATTTAATATTAAGATAAAGCCTTTGCAGGCCAAAGACAGCCTGAAGTGCGCGGCAACCGTGGACGAGCTGAAAGCGTCCATCGGGAACATCGCCCTCTCGCCGTCTCCTGTGGTAGGTGTCTGGGGCCTTGCGGTAACTTTTTATGTTCATGTGTTGGGTGTTTTTAAGAACTAAGGCTATGGTGGGTACTGTGTATGCGGGCATTCCAAGTTTTAAAAGTGGTTTTGTTGCCGTAGCAACCCGTTGAATGCTTTTACCGCAGAATCACTTTGTATACATATAAGGCGCATTGGATTTAGGATAAGGATTTCTCTTTCGGCCATAAAAGCTCCTTTTTCCCAATTATTATTATTATTTATTGTTTTATATAGCGCCATCATATTCCGCAGCGCTTAGGTGTGATATTTATATTTTATATCATGATGTCAGTAGGTTTCTGGCAATGTGCGATCCGTAGGTTTTTGTTTCTGGAAGCAGAAGAGCAAGAAACTCCCATAAAGTTTTGCGGGGGGGGTCACTTAGTCCCCGTTTCCCGCGTGATTTCCCGGGCCGTAAATCCGGAGTTTGGGGCAGTTGGTGTCATCTTTTCCTAGCTGGATTTCGGACGCTAAGGGCCAGTACCGGCCTGAGCTGCCGCCAAACGCACTTTACGTGAAGTCATTTAAAAAGCTTGATACAGACACCCGTTTATTGGCACAGAATACAGAACAAAATAGATTTGTGGGGTTTTGGTGCAAATGTTTTTTCAGCTTTCATAAGGAATTTCTCTTAATTTGGTTACTTATGTGCTGTTTTGGTCCTTGCATACGGAGTGAATGTTATTATCATTATTATTTTGTATTGATGTTAGACTACATTATTATGTATTTTTGTACTTTGTGGGGTTATTCATTAAACTGTAAGGGAAGTTGTATTCAGTTTGAATGTTATTGCAGACATGACCAAACCCAGGGAGCTTCCTCTGAAAAAGGGGTCCAGCTGGCCTTGTATAAACCATGTTAAGATTGGGGCAGATTTGCCCTGTCCGGCCCCCGTCTAGTCGCCCGTTTCTCCCGCTGTAAAGACTCAAACCTTAATCAGTCGTTGGTCTCGGCTTAGATTCAGGAGCCGTATGTCTATCCCATGCATGTTTAAACCCCCTCACTGTATTAACCCTTACCACTTCTGCTGGGAGACTGCTCCACTTATCTACCACCCTCTCAGTAAGGTAGAGAGGATCTGTAAGGTGACATCAGGATTTCACCATTAATTATAAATTATACATGGCCAACTCAGCCCTTCCGGCAGGAGATTTGCCGTTAATGCATAATAGGCTACCTGGTGCTGTCCTGCTTCTGTGGGAGTGGCCTCATCAGGGGGCGGGGCTAGTCCTCAGAATCCTTTAGTGCGTTTATAATGGACTCTTACACGCAATTTTATAAAGATGAACTGAAGCGTCCCTTCAAGCTCACGGACTTAATGATTGAACCATTCATGGTGTTTCTGTGTAATAATCTATCGGTAGCGGCCGGCCCGCTCTGTAAGGATGAGCAGGTTCGGGGCCGTCGCTCCCATCTGGGTATAAATAGGATGTGAGTCATGTTTTTATGACACTAAGTGATTTTCTGGAATTTACCGTCATCGCATGTTTCCTGCGCAGGAGTTATTTTGTGTTTAATTAGGGTAGACAAAAAAAAATGCCACATTGCTGATGCAGATTGTAGCCTGGGATGATCGAAACACAGAACCTGCCCCATCCGGCCCCCGTGTACTCTGTCCGTAATCAGTCGTTGGTCTCGTCTTAGATTCAGGAGCCGTATGTCTATCCCGCGCATGTTTAATCCCCTCACTGTATTACCCTCTACCGCTTCTGCTGGGAGGCTGTTCCACTTATCTGCCACCCTCTCAGTAAAGTAATGCTTCCTTATATTACATCCATGCGCTCTAGTTCTAGATGATAAATGGTAGTGATTTTTGCGCTCTTATGACTACACGCAGCATTGTTCTTGAATAATGCTGAATAACCAAACCCTTCCCAGAAATAATGATTTGTCTCGTTCATAATGTGTGCTAGGAATGTTTAATTGTCACATGACACACAAGGAAGCAACGATAGTTTGTCGCCATAGAAAGTGAAAAAGTTGGTAAAGCAGCCAATCGGTAGCAGCGCTCTTGTTTAAACTAGCAGGACCGCTTTGTGCGAGCCGGCGCTGGATCCTGCGCTATGGCAGGACTAGGAGCCCTGGACCGGGGCAGCCGGTAATAACTAAATGATAAATGTATCTTCAGGTTCCTGAGCAGCAGCTCGCCGGCTATTTTGAGATCTCTGAGAAGCCGCCCGTCCGTCTTTATTATTTGATTTTTATTTATTTATTTATTTTTATCCCTAATTCCCGTTTAATTGATAAGACCCAGACCAGTGCTTTTTTCTCTCTCCTCAGTAACAGGAATTTAATTTGGTTTCCAAGCCTGATGTGATCTCGTAATTCTTTCTAATTAGCTGAAGACCTGGCCGCTTCTTCTTTATCTGCTAATTCCTCCCCTGCAGTTTGCAGACTTTAGAAATATTGCGCCAGCGGGTGCAGCGTTCCAGCTCGCGGATCTTTGGACGTAGAAATATTGCCGGGATTCATTGTGATAAATCGCTTCTGCGCCGCTTCGATACAACAGGTGCAGGATTTCAGGCGTTGCCATGGCAGCTAAATTCATGCATGTCGTTGCCATGGTTATACGCCGTCTTCCGACCTCTGAACGGGTCACGAGCTGTCAGCAGCGGCAGGAATTAAGAATCTACGTAAATGCACCTGTTTAACCCAAAACAAACTGCACTAACCCGTTATCTGAAGCACTGTTTCCTCCACTTTGTTTTACTTTACTGCGGAGGTGGTAGGTAGGTGGAACAGCCTCCCGGCAGAAGTGGTAGAGGCAGTGAAGGAATTTAAACGTGGATAGGGTAGGCAAAGGACTGAGTAACTTAAGAATGCACCAGTTTGCATGCAGTATTTCTTATTTTTTTGCTGGGAATGTGTAATTGTTATGGGTGTTGCTATAGAAACCATAGATAGACTCACTAGAGTTGCTATAAAGTGATGTAAAAGTGTTACATTTTGTGTATTTCTTGTGTTAAATTACAACAGCTTTGTTTGTTTGTCACATTGTCTCAGTGGACGTTGCGGATCCCGCCAAAGCATCGCCCCCACTTTGGTCATGAGTTCCCATTACAGCACCCCAAATTCTCATTAAAGAGACTCCCCAGCCATCCTATGCACTTAATTACATATAATCGCTGCGTAGACCCCTTACATTTTCACCCCCTCTTTGCAAATGCCTAGGGGGATTCTGCAGAATTTATAAAAAAAAGCATAATTCTAAGCTGCAGAGCAATTTTACTACTGCGTTTAACCCCTGGTGTCTCCTTCTCTGCAGAATCCCACCCCAAGTGCACCCCCCCATGCACCCCCGTCCATTATCAGCCTAACACATCCGCATATACTTGATCTGCTCACCGCCAGTCAGTTCCAGACACCTGTGCGCATGTACGTTAAGTGCATACTCAATGAGAGCCCTTTCTTTCCAGTGATTGACAGATGGTTAGGGAGACTCATAGAGTACTTTAATACGCAGTTTGGCTGTCTGGGGCAATTAATAATTTTATAATCCTGAGTGGATCTCTCATACAAAGCATCCGATTGGATTATGAGAGCTGGAACACTTGGGGGGGGGGCTTCGGAATGCTTGGGGGTCCTCTGCATTAAGTAACAATGTATCATTCCGAACCGACCGTCTTTCCAGGCGTTTGCAAGCGTGGTCAGTTTGGATTTAAGGATGGCTTCTGCGATGATTAGAAAGAAATGGTTACTATACAATATAAATGTATTTCTTTGTCAAATCCAGATCCCGAGCATAAATATCTAATACCTACGTCTGTTTTTTATTTTTAAAACGCTTCGTTATTTAGAGGAAAAGTCCGGTAAGAAATAAGTAAAGACGTTTTCTGTTTGTTTTTAATCTTCTGATCGTTTCTCGTGAGTTCTAACGATCCACATCACTTAAAGAGGTGGATTTGGGTAATTTTATAAGCTAATGACAATCATCGCTGATACGTTATGTCATTATGCAATGACAATGTGAGTTATGCATAAATTCCTGTTGAAAGATTGGGTCCAAATTGCACAGTTGGAGATTTTATCTTTTATTATTATTTAATAATAAAAAATGATAATAAAAATATTTTTTTGTAGACTCATCCATGCCATTTGTAACATTACAACACAGCTCCTTTATAAATAAATATTAATTATACTGTTTCATCAGAACCCAGTGATTTATTCTTATCTTTATTTTTAATTTTATTATTATAACATATATTTATTTCAAATTGTGTAAATATTTTCTCTTTATCGCAGGGTTTAAAGGTTAAACACTGCGTGAAATTCAGTCCTTTATAAACAATATCTAAAGTTGGTTCCTAATCTACTCTGAAGCAATTATTTTGTCCCAATACTTTTTAACCCTTCCTGTACAATAAGGCTCTGTGGCTTAGAACTGTGTGCCGGCGATGCTGATTGTTGCCTGTATTGTGACTGAGCCGGCAGGGACCTGCAATCAATCGTCTGTGTTGTGTTCACTCATTTGTCACTCTTTGATTAGGTCTGTGTTCTCTCTTCCCTTTTGCTGGTCACAGAGGCGCAGCCCGGTAAGGACAATCCTTTATATACCTTCTCTGATTATTTAATGTCCGAGCGGGAATCGTGCGGGCGTTCACGGCTCTTAATTTCCAAATCTTAATCTGCAGGAAATGACTGGACAGAATTAAAAAAATAAAATAAAAAAATAAAAAAATTTAAATGTTTTTATTATTTTTTGTATTTATTATTGTTATTTTGGAATCTAATATTTTCCCAAAAGTGTTGAAAACCTAGTAAATAAAAAATGTTGTTTGGATTTTTGAGGATTGTTTTTAATTCACTTCTACCTAAAATGACCCAGATGTTTTTCCAAAAGGGATTTTGTAAGTCTTTGCGTACTTTGTACTCGCTGCGGTCTGACATTTTTCTAAATTTAATCATCTTTCCCAAAAATTCAGTCTCTAACCGCTTCTCTGGAAAACGTTCTTTGTTTAAAAGGGAAATTTTTATAGAAATATTTTGGCTTTAAATAAACGTTAAATGAAATGGGCATACTAGTTGGGCCAAATGGGCTTTTTTTTAAGGTTTTTATTTCTCTGCTCCAAACAATTCAAACTTATTAAAAAAAAATAAAAAATCATTTCTTCTTCCCCGGTTTCCTAACTTCATTTAATTTGTTTGCAAGTTCATTTAAAATAACTTTCCTCCTGACTGATTTACAAATTTTGAAATTTATTTTTTAATGAAAATTTCCCTTTTTTAAAAGTTAAAATGAGTCTAACATTCTGCAAGGAATTCTCTTACCTGTTTTGCGATGGATTCTCGTGTGGCATGGTTCAAACTAATATCCTCTACGGAACGTTCTTAGTTAATTAGCTTTGGCTAATGTTACGTGGATTGGAAAGGTGATTTTTAACACGGCAAGACTTATTTTGTAGCCGTTTTTATTTTTTGATCAGAACACGATTTTTCTCTCAGCTCTGCCATTTATAAATTGTTAGAGAAACGCTATTATTTCATCCCACCGCTACCACCGGCTACGCAGTTCCCTGCGATAAAAAAAGTGGGAGGGGCTTACAAAAAAGTTCTGCTCAAAAATGAAAACAATATAAAATAACGTTTTGTTTTTTATTTTATTTCTTTTTAATGCTTTTTGTTTATTCTGTAACATTCTACACTTACAAGAAGAATAAAGGATTTTTCTACTGGTTTTTTTTTATTGCTTTTATTATTATTTATTCTGTTTTAACTTCATTGCTGGGTATAGTTAACAATTCTCATCTATTTTTGGGTGGTTCACTGGACGCAGGGGGCGTCTCAGCTCGTCTTCTAGAATTTACCGGTCCAAAAAAAACCAAAAAAACACATAATAATTGAAATTAAGATTTATAGTGAATACCTCCCAATCTGAATGGTTTGCAGTGTTCATACGTAACATACTAACAGGCACCGCGCTTCCTAACTGCCTGCTAATTGTGTTAATGCATGCTTACGCTCCACAGCTGGACTCTAAACAGAATATATTTATTTAATAAATGTCATTTATTTTCGTTAATAGGGCGCAATTAAAAGAAAAACATCAAGTAAGTAGTTCAAAATCCAGTTAAGAATTTGCCTTTTCATTTAAGATTCCATTGGAACTTGTCTGGTTCATTTTTATTGTATTAATATATTATATTATTATGCATTAAGTTGAAATATAAAAAAAAAAAAACTGCTCGCTTCTAAAAGCCAAATCCAATGATTTTCACGTGCTAGAGGTTAAATTAATTTCACAATTCAAAATGCAGAGTGAATGGAAATGTTTCATTTGTTGAATAAACCCCTTAGACCACCTCCTTCAACCCAACGTTGTTTCCCGTGGATTGTCAGCTCTTGTGAACAGGGAATCTTTTGGGATTACTATGTACAATTTGCATGCTTCATTCATCAAGCGCTGTGAAAACTTTATGAATAAGAGAGAAGATTAACTTTATGGTGCATTGAACAGCCCAAAATGCTACAATAAGTTGATGTTCCGCTTTAATATTTCAACTTCGTTATAGTTCTGCTTAAACCCACCCCAGTAAAGCCACAAACTGGGGGAACCCCAATTTTTAATATGGGGGTAGGAAAAGAGGTGTATATGCTAGAGACACAACATATGGGACACATCTGGATATATTTGAGATTTAACGGAAATGCATCTTTTCTGCTGGTAAAAAATGTAATTTTCCTGGGGAAGTTTGTAATTTACCCTGCGTAAGGTTAATTTTTTTTTTTATATTTTATAGGTGAAGAGATTGCGCGACCAAGGCGCTCGACCCCGACAGCTGAGCTTGTAAGACGTTCCACGCCAACAGCCGAGCTTGTAAGACGTTCCACGCCAACAGCCGAGCTTGCGAGGTCAGCGCTTATCTGTGCTTAAGGAACATATGCCACGTAATGGGACGCTTGCGCTCCGCAGCAATCGGTTTTGTAATTTTTTTTTTATTTTCTAAATCCATCGTCATCGTACTGCTCGGAAACATGGCTTTATTTCCATGGCCTCAAAAAATAAAATCATTCATAGGACTGAGGTGTTAGACTTTCATATTTTTACATCCATGATAATTACGTCTGTTGATAAGTACAAGATATATATAAAACGACAGCTCCGGCTTTCAGAATGTTCCGGTCTCCCTTAATGCGTCGCTGCACGTTTACAATAAGAATGACTGCAAGTAAAGTTCTACTTCACAAGCTCTTCGCTTCCTCCGTGTAGATCTCGGTGTACTGTACATTTTTTATATAGTAAACTACAGGAAAGCAAAGTCTGTCTGGTTGCTGAATACAATGTATCCCCTCTTATGCAGCAAGAAGACCCCAGGGGATTTGTTTGGGCCTCCTCTAGAATCTGCGTTCGATGAGACAAAGCCTGAAGGTAAAGCGTTAATCCGAGTCCAGTCTGCGCCAGATCGAAAGCAACTCTGTTGTTTGTCCGTTTGAAATATTCTATATATTGATCCTTAATATCTATCTATAGATTCATTTAGTATGCCACCATAGTAGCTTTTATTGAGAAATTCAATAGAAGTTATTTTTCTTTTAGTTATCAAAATGTTAAATTCAGCAGAGTAGGTGGAACAGCACCTTTAAATACCGAGCAGAGGGGCCTGTGCCATTACCCAGATTTACTAGGTTTCCTGAAGCAATTGGCATGCTAACCTAAGATTTATGGAACGAGTCCCCTCACTGTTACTCCTCGCCATCATCTTTATTTAATACTGTTTTGGGAAATAAAAAAATACAAACTTGGTTAATGAAAGAGAAGCAGTTGAAGTGGAACGAGTTATTTAATGCTTTGTACGTTAGATGCGTTTCGATTAACAAAATTGTTTCAGTTTCACTAGATCCGTCAGAAATATGGGGAGCCCCTCCGATAAGCACCCCCGATGCAGAGTCTCCAAAGCTGCCTCGTCCCTTCCCGACTGGGAGTACGTACCGTGCGAGACTACTATTACCTGCCTTTTCCACCATTTCTAACGATGTACCAAATTTGAATTTTTGGGGGGTTTTTGAACATTTAGACATATTCAGTATCTCAAACTAGTATGTGTGATGTGTCCATGTGTGTTTCATTCTCTCTCTTTTTCTTGTTCTCCCCTTTTCTCTTTTTCTCATTCTCTCTCTTTCTCTCTCTCTTTCTCTCTCTCTTTCTCTCTCTCTTTCTCTTTCTCTCTCTCTTTTTCTCTCTCTTTCTCTCTCTTTCTCTCTCTCTCTCTCTCTCTCTCTCTCATTGTGTGTATTTGTGAGATTTGTGTGATAGACTGAGATTGTTCTATGTTATATTTGAAAACATTTTGTTAAATGCCGCACACTTGTGAATGCAAATCTCAGTCATACCCTGAAAGGCTGCATATAGTGTGTAACGCGACCCTGCGATAACTAAACTACTGCGGTGTAACCGGCAGCGATCTGATCCATCCCCTTGGACTGTCAACTTAATATCTTCTTTCCCCCTTTATTTTTCCAGCTCCTCCCCCCATCCCACCAAAAAATATTCCTGCCACGCCACCCAGAACTGCTTCGCCACCTGCTTCGCCACCGGCGGCAACAGGTAAGTCCGCAGACGCACAATTTCAATGGGTTGCGAGAGTTCCTTTTTGGTCTTTGTTCTAGATTTGTTTCCAGATTAGCCTTTTGTCCAGGGAAGCCCAAACGTTTCCTTTCAGGAGCCTAAAAGGCTGTTGGGCTCCTTCCCTTGGTTGTATTCAGGGCTAAAGAACAGTTTTTAAAGATTCATTTGTTTTTAAAAATTCCATTTCCAGTTACAGAAATCGACACAAACGAAGTCGAAGAGGAGGAACTTTCTTCAATCAATGACTTGGACAACATCTTTGGCCCGGTATTGTCTCCGCAGTCCGTGACTGTTGACTCTGAAGACAAGTGGGTCACATTCGTTGATACGTCTCCGGAACAGATCTCTCCGGAACAGATCTCTCCAGAACTCCCTTCAAGAAAAACGTCAGAGTCTCCGACCGTGGAAGCAGAGATCCCCTGTGACGCTCCCGTTGCGGAAACATCTCGAAATGTCCCATCCCCCCTCAATCTAGAAGATATCCAGAAGAAAATCATTGACCAAACTTTCCTTAAAGATGACGTACTGGAAACTGTGGTTTCTCCTAAAGATTTTGGGTTGGCGCAGAGAGCTACTCCTCCTCCACCCCCACCGCCAACTTACAGAGCGGTCGTATCTTCTCCCGGACCCAGTTCTGGCAGCGGCAGCATGAGTGGTGCGTCTCTGATCTTCTTCCTACCTCCAGCCAAAATAATATATTTGAATCGTCAACCAAAATGAAACAGGGTTTCATTTGTTGTATTCTCCTACGTCTCATTTAAGGTACCTCCTCGCCCGCCCGGCCTGCCACCCCTCTTGCGGTCTGCAGTACGACTCCTCCACCCCCTCCTCCTCGTCCACCATCTAGACCAAAGTTACCTCCTGGAAAGCCTGGCGTTATGGATGTGGTGAGTAGACTGCCAGCGGTCCTTAAGCAGATATAATGGGGTTTTATTTACCCCGTTTCATTTATAAAGCCGTTTTCTGCTGTTTCTATACACATTATCGGGGCTTTTAGGGCTGTAGAACCCTGCGATCCCCTCATACCCAGCAAACATTCTGACCTCCTAGAAAAGAGGGGCATCAGGGGAGGAGAGAGGGGCAAATAGATTTGTGGCCTAGTGAGGGACACTTAAGGTATGATATGTATACAATTTTTAAATCTACAAAAAAAAACTTTAATTGCTGACAAGTAAAAAAGGATGAGGGAATCAACTTATCTATTCGAATCAAGTAAACGCTCATTCGCTTGTTAATTTCTCTAACATATTGATGTTTTCTCCTTTTTTTTGCACAGTCTCGGCCATTCAGCCCCCCGGTGCACTCGTCGAGCCCTCCTCCCGTCGCTCCGCTAGCCCGCGCGGAAAGCACGTCCTCCATATCATCGGCCACCTCCCTGAGCGCGGCCACCACGCCAACCGTTGGTAAATGCTCGCTGTTTTCTCCATCCGCTGTGTCTGTAGCTTGGTATTCGTGGGTGTAGTAGAGTTTAGATACGCTCGTGGGGCTTTTCCTGGGCAGTTGGGAGCAGACTGGAAAGTAAAGGGTTAAAACGAGCAACATCCTTGGCTGTTGGTGCAAAAATTAATTTACGTTGCCAACGGCAACCGCCTCTCCAGGTCGGGGAAATTTAAAAGGACATTTTTTTTTTTCTAAACAATGCGGATTGTGACGTGGCCCCATCTATCGCTGGTGTATGTAGTGTTCCGGACACACCGGACTGGACTCCCAGCTCAGCTCCGTGTTTTTTACGGGGTCCGCTGGAAGCGAGAAACGCTGGAAACACTGTAGCCCCGCCCAAGACGCTCTAATTTTGACCAATCGCCTCTCACACCTTTTGTCCGGCTCTTGCAAAACCCATTTTATACCTCCTATTAAGTGTTTTTCTATATGTATGTATATATAATTTTAACGTGTGGGGCAGCAGTAAAGTTTTAACCTCATATTTTTTTTATTTATTTTTTTTTATTTTACCCTCGTTTTGTTAGCTAGAAATAATTCCTCCCCAAACAGCCTTCTGTAGCCATTGGGTTTCTTTGGTATGGGTAGGGTTCAGGGTTAGAGAATCCAGGCCTGCCGTATCTACCGTTTGCTTCCTTTAGTTTGATTTTTAGAGGATACCGTGTCAATCACTCTTTATAATATATGTATTATATTATAGTACCCCGGCTGGATACATTTTGGGTCATTTCGTTATGGTTTAATAAACGGAATTAAATGGTTTTATGATAAAGGGACAAAGTTTTACACTTACCTACAAAAGGGTTAAAAATGTCATATATGTTGAAATATAATGTACTCCGAAGCTCGCTGTGCATCCATAAGAAGAGTAGATCGATCCCAGTGTAAAAGTTTGAGTGTTTGGGACAAAAAGCGACTCTTTAATTCTATTGATATATTCTTGTTCTGGTATTCAGTATACATTATGAAAGGCCAGCACTGGTGAGTGGCTGGACTGGCCCTGCATAATGTATTGGTAAATCAGTGAAGTTTCGGGATTATTTCACTGATTGAGTTTGTATGTTTTGCCAGACCAGCTCAGCGTTTTGTTTGTAGGCCCTTCATCATGCATAATGAATTCAGAGAGCGGGAATACAATTATCCCGCCAACTCCCTCGTTAGTGAATAACCGTCTCTGGGCACTCAGTTTAGCTTTGTCCATTTTGCATGGGCTCCAATGCATTTTGCAGCATGAAAATCAGCGCACCTGTTCTTCAGTTATTGCAGTTAAAAAAAAAAAAAATAAAAAAAAAAAATGTTGGTTTCTATCTCACATAACTCCTCCCCCGGCTGCCTTTCCCAAAACCAGGAAGCATTCCTATGTACACTTCCTGCACATGTTCAGTAGCACTTCCTTTCTAGGGAGCTGAGTTAAAATTAAGGGAAATAGGGGAAGCAGCTAATCGTATGTATGCTAGTAAAATGTCAGCGGTCAGCGAGCATACATATGATTGGCTGCCACGGTCCAAATTTACCCCAAGCCATGATCTTCCCTGTTAACATAAAAACATCATTTTCTGTTTGCTTTATATTTTACTATATTTTCCTAAATTTGTGTTGCTATTTTGCTTTGTTTTCATTTGTGCACTTAATTAATATATAACACACACAAGTTTGGGGTCACTTAGCCATTTCCTTGTTTTGGAAATAAAAGCACATTTTGCTCATTAAAATATCATGAAATGGATCAGAAATCCAGCGCAGACAGGGTTAATGTTGTAAATGACTATTGTTTTTAAATGGAATTTCTTCATAGGCGTACAGAGGCGCTTTATCACTCCCATCACTCCTGGGTTCCAATGGCACGTTGCGTTCGCTGATCCAAGTTTAAGTTTAAAAGGATAATTGATGGTTAGAAACCCTTTTGCAATTATGTTACAGACAGAAATGTCCTTGTTTTCCACGAAAACAGCTCAGTGACCCCCAACTTTTAAAGGGTAGGCTTGTGGGGGGGAGGGGTATGTATGTGTATATATATATATATATATATATATATATATATATGTTTATCCATTCATTCTTTGTTTACTAAATTCTAAGCAGTTTAGGGATCCCTCTAAGCCGGTTTTTGACTAAATACGGTTACCCCCTGCAGTAGTATCTCTGTAGTCGGACTTCATGAACAGAACTGATTAGTAAATCATGTCCCGGGGTGTCTCAGGGAAGCTCAGTGCAGGGGCATCAAACCAGGCCGGGGTATTTTAATATTTCACCTCGAGCCAAGGCGGCTCAGTTGAAAAGTTTGCAATTCATTCGCTTGCAGAGAAATGCAGAATTCCACGCCTGCCTTTTTAGATTTTAGCTGCGGATTTACAGGAGAGCAGAACATTTTTCCTCCCCCGAATTCACTTTGCCTGGTGAGCCGGCCGTGTATAATGTGCAGATTGAATCAGTTAGCCAGCCCTGCATCATGTATAGTAAAATCCTGCCCACTGGGATTGAATCGTTCATCTCTCGGTGCAGGGAATGTTCACGGCCCCCCGTGGAACTTTCTTTACATGGCGTTTAAATCCCTTCCTCCTCCGCATGCTGGTAATGCAGTTTGAGATTTGGGGGTTTTATTGGGGGGGGACTGGCGCTGGACGAATTGTTACCCCGAGTTACTGGATACGCGAATCTTCTCGATGGGGTAAGAAAACTGTCAAACCCGAACTGTGACCGGATCAAACTCCGCCATAAAGGGTCCAAATGTAAAGTCACATGAACCAGAGACTGCTTCTGATTGGCCAGCTGAGGAAGAAGCTCCGCGTGTGTTGTGTCAGCCGTATTAGTGTGTGTTGTGTAAACCCATTGTTTTTTTTATGTTATTAACCCTTTTGCTGCCTTCTGGCTGCAGACTCTTGCGGCAGTGCAAGGGTTAAGCGTCCCGTTTCCCAAGCCATTGCCGTGGTTGTGTCCTGCTCTGACTCTGTGTCCTTCTCTCTCCCTCTCCTTAAATCTTCCCGCCCGCTCCCCCCTGTCCACACAGAGAACGAACAGCCTTCACTCATTTGGTTTGACAGAGGAAAGTTTTATTTGACTTTTGAAGGTAAGTTGTGCGCAGAGCATCCCGGACCGACTCGCCTGCTGCCATGTGCCTGCCCTGCCCCGCCATCCAGTTTCACCCTTTTCCACTGCTGCGGGGGTTAAAAGCTTGCTTTGCTGGACTTTTCCATGACCGCTTAACCCTTTGCGTGCCAGGGAGCCAATCGAGTGCGCTGTGGTGTGTGCAATCCAGCATTGCAGGGCAGCTCTCCCCCTCTCTAACACAAAGGGTTATTGGGTCCATTGTGACATCACTGCTTTCCCTCCATGCAGCAGATTGGAGCCCGTTCCATCCTCCTCCTTTTAACTCTTTGAGACAAAGTTTGGGGTGAGTAGTGCATTACTACCCTGTAATGGGTAATCGGTAGTCCTAAACTCCGGCTACCCAATCACAAGACTACATCGGCCCTGGGAGTCCATATCTCCCCGGATTAGGCTGAACCGTGCATACTTGTGGCATGCCACTCCAGATCTTGGGGCAGAACGGCACTGAATTAGCAGAGGACTAGATTTAAGCAGATCCCTACACCCGGGGCAGGATCCCCCCATCTCTTTCCATCACTCTGCTTGGTTTTTCAGCAGGTAGATGGGCTGAACAGTTCCCACTTTTGTTTATCTTGGACAGAGAGAGAGACACAGGACTTGGGGGAGAGAGACAGTACAGTCGGTTTGTATCAACGTGTACTGTGTCTTCCTTCAAAAAAAAACACCTAGAGAGAAGGTGCTTCCTCTGAAGCATAATAGAAACCTCAATGAAGTACTGATCCAGAGAGAGGGGACCCACCAGAGATTAGAGAGGGTGCTCACAATAAAGCAGATGGAGCTGGGGATGCTGGGAGTGACTGTCCCTTTAAAAGATGGAAATCTGGGACAGTCGCGCGTAATAATCTCCAGAATGTAGGAGATCGGAGAGCCAAATGCTGATGTGAAGCTGAAAGCGCCAGTAAACTTTAAGAGCCCTTAATAGATTGAAGAAAGCAGCCCGTATTGTAAAAGTTACAAGCTGCTTCCTTAGGGCGACCAAAACCTGCAGACAGCGATCAATAGACCCAAAATCGGTGACAATCTCAGGTCATTGAGAGCGTTAAAGAACAAATCTTACTGCAGGAGAAGCGAGAGAAAATCGCACGGATTGTGCTGTTGTGGCTGATGATGTCATCACGTGTCTCAACCAAAGTCGACCCGCTGTTAGTCGGACGTCATCAGAACATGTGGTCTCTTTAAACGTTTACTGGCTCTTTTAAAAGTTCACGGAATCCCAATTCATGATACGGGGATTTGCAGCGGAAATGTCTCTGCTGACACTCGAATCAAACCGCAGTTCATAAAACATATGACATCATAATTTCTCTTAATGCACGTGATCGATTTATTTTGTATCATTATGTGTAACTTTTTTGTGATCTTTTAGATATCTTTGCCTTGTTTATCTGATGCAGAGAGATCTGCACCTTAAAGGGTCACCATTCCTAATTCCATATGCATCATAATGGGGGGGTTATATTACTGTATACAGGGCTGGGTTTTTTTTTTTTAAAGTTCCAAAAAATAAGTGTCATTTAAATTGCAAGAAATATAATGGATACGATAATCTGCTCCTGCTAAGCGTTCACCGGTTATCGAAGCGTACGCTGCAGGGATCCTTCTGTTTCCAAAATTACTTTGCATGCGGATAGTGAGATCCGGCGGCTGCCGACGGTTTCTGAGCTTTCCCTTTCAGGAGAATTATGAAAACGCACACGTGATCCATAGAGGAATATGGGATCCTCGGGTGACCAACTGGATCCTCTCCCGAGGCTCGATGCAGCTGTTTGTTTGGGATCCTAATTAAGTGCATGTTGGTGTTTTTAAGCGTTTGTTGGCAGTTTCTAGCCACGCGGGACTAATTCAAGAAGAACACAATTGCCATTTAATTTAAAACCATCTCTATCTATAATTGCCTGCAGGGGTATCGTATTCGTTAAAGGGTAATAAATATATCTTTTATTACACTTGTTGTACGCGTCTGGCCAAAGTGCGATAGTCTGCAACCACTACAATTTACCCTATATTAGACTTCTATATAGATAGGTGTGTGTGTATATATGTATGTGTGTATGTATATATATATATAAGCGCATATGATGTCTGGAGTGTCCTTTTAAATATTAATCACTCTGGCTGACTTGGCCGAAATAAAATGCCCCGATTTAGGGGTAACTTTGAGCCGAGAATATTCCCGTTCCACGGGCACTCTGGGAGTTCTATATAAAAATGAGATTCTGTTGCAAAGATTGTAAAGTAGTCTGATCACCATAGCAACCAGCTGACTGTTCCATTGGTTGCTATGGCGATGAGAGCAAATCTTGCAACAGAAACCATTTCTGCATGATGTGAAATCCAACGTTAGTGAGCTTTTTTACATGTTCTGTAATAACGATTGAATGCACGCAGTACGTTTTACCAAGCAGGCAGCCGGCATCTTTGGAAGAGTTTCTGATAACTGGTGCAGGACTCGGGTAAATACCCCTAGCCTTAGGGGAACTGGCCAATCACTGACTCCAGAGAGGACTGCTTTGCTTGTTTCTCAGGACCATGCGCATGGTTTATAGATGTGTTAATGAAGCCTTATAAACTTGTTAAATGTTTGCCTCGGACATAAACGCATATTTTGATTGAATGTGTATTTTTATTTATTTTTTCTCTGTGCACATGTCCTGTTTCTTGCTTCCTGCTGTTTTTGGCTACTTTTGTCAGCGTGATGGTACTGCAGCCACTTAATGTGGACTCCTACCTGATAAAGCAGCGCCCTATGGGTAGCCAAGGGCCAGTCCAGGCCCTGATTCAGTAACACAATAGGTGACTTTTGCTGAAATTGTGGATACTTGGCCAGAGCGGTCACCCCATGATGTTCTACATGGGCTTCCACCTCCTGCCAGCTCAGCCAATGGGACGTGGCGAAAGCTGTGACACACACAAGGTCCAGGGTGGTCTGTGTTATGTAGACCCCCTATACCGATCAGGTGCTATAGGCACAAGCACCCTCATTTTTTGGCAAGCAATGGACCGAGCCAAATTAACGCCACCTTCACCCACCCTACATGTCCTTCCATTGCCGTCAGTCATCGCATTCTCCACCTATTCCTCCCCGTTTCTTCATCAGTAACTATCTGTTATGAAATAGAAACGTGTCTGCACCGACTGAAGTTCGTTCTAAATTTGGGCTTAAAATAATCCAGGCTCTTCTATTAATGTGGGTTTTTATTATTATTATTTATTTTTATTAGTTTGTTCCTGCTTGAAACACTGATGGCCCGTGTGTGTTTAGTCTGAATATGCCATTAAGGTCGTTACCCTAGAGATACCAGACGGTATGGACCAAGTCATTGTCTGACCTCCTCGTAACCCTTTGTGTGGCAGAGGGGAAAGAAAGGTGTTGAGCACTCAAAGGGTTAAATAATACAGTTGACATTAATGTATAGGATGGTGTTTTTCTGTTTTTATCTGCTGAATCTTACACCCATAACAAGGGATAGCAGCTGCGCCCTGTCTTGCAGGATCGTCCCGAGGACCCAGTCCGCTGACCATGGGCGCCCAGGATACCCTCCCCGTGGCAGCCGCCTTCACTGAAACCGTCAACGCTTACTTCAAGGGGGCCGATCCCAATAAGTAAGTACCCCCCCCCCGGAACCTTTTCTACTACATAGTTTTGGGAAAGTAATGTTAAAATGGATTCAAATTGCCACGTTTTTCAGATTTATTCTATAGTCTGAGAAACACAGTACATTTTCAGGCCTTATTGTTTAAACGCTGGGGGGAAAATCAACACAGATCCCCAGGAATATATAAAATATACATTTCTAATTTATTTAGTCTTTTTTTTGTTTTTTTCCTTCCTCCGATACATCGCTACAAATGTAATAACATGGTGAACATTTTGACATAATAACGATTTTAAAACCTATTTTTGCTCTTCTGCGTTGCAGGTGTATAGTAAAGATCACTGGGGAGATGGTGTTGTCCTTCCCGGCGGGAATCACCCGGCATTTCTCCAACAACCCGGCGCCGGCGGCTCTCACATTCCGTATCACCAACTACAGTCAGCTAGAACACGTCCTGCCAAACCCGCAGCTCCTCTGCTGGTGAGCCGCGCTCCACGGGGGGTTAACCAAAGCCACTCCCCTTTTCATCTCCATACCCCTTTAACCCCCAATTCTAGGGGCTTTTTAGAGCAAAAAGAGGTGTAACTTGGGTATGCCATTAAAAAGAAATCTGGATTATTCTAGATAATTGGCAGACATGATACTAAAGCACTCTTGGATGGAAGTTTAGGATTTGGTGATGGATGAGCCAATCGGCTCACCCCTTCTGTCAATCCATTTGCAATAATTTAGAAGCTTATTTATTTTATTTCCCAAAATTTGCTAAAATCCAAATTCTTAACTTCAACCAACTCGACAGAAATCAACCCTGTTGTTTTTCTAAATAATACCTAATGTCACCATTCTGGTCTCGACCTTTCTGTGCAAAGACATACATTTTTTTTTTTTTATTATTATTTTCTTTATTGTGGAGTTGAATGTAATTATTTTGACTGTAGTCCCTCTCAGAGTAATGAATTCCATGAAATATTTTTTTTAAATAGTTTTTATTAAAAATGTGTTTTTAATGCAGTTTGTAAAGTAACCTTTTGGGTTTTTTTCTTGTTTTTTTTTTTTCTCTCCAAATAGTGATAACACACAGTGTTCTCCCAACGCTAAGGAATTCTGGGTCAATATGCCAAATCTGATGACGCACCTGAAAAAAGTATCTGAACAAAAACCCCAAGCAACGTATTACAACGTCGACATGCTGAAATACCAGGTAATCGCCGGCGGTAGCCATCTTTATACTAAAGTATAAAAGGCTCATTCTACCCCTGAATGTGTATATATAATTCACTGGATCACGTTAATTGCATATTCGCACAGTACTCCCCAGACCCTCTTTTTGTTATTTAATCATAGCGGTTTGGTGTAATCTACAAATTGCAGTGTTACAGAGTAATTGTTAAATAAAGAATAAATAAATTGTAAACGACTGCACCATATACAATGTATCAACAAAAGATTTTAAATTTTTTATAAATGGGCACTCTAAGAATGCGTTAATTCTTCACCCATGTTGGGTTCCTGTTCGGAGAGCGGGTCAGAGGAGCATTCTGATTGTTAAAGTACGCTGTAGTCATTTGGGGAAATCACGTTTTTAATACTTCTTATCCTGTTAGGTGTCTACCCAGGGACTTCAGTCTACTCCGCTGAACCTAGCAGTGAGTTGGCGGAGTGAGCCTACAACCACAGACCTCAGAGTGGATTATAAATACAACCCGGACGCAATGACTTCGCCAGTCGCTCTGAACAACGTCCAGTTCGTTATACCCATCGACGGAGGAGTAACGAAGCCTCAAGCCGTCCTCCCTCCTGCCGTCTGGTATGATAAAGTCCTAGGACTGCTGCCTTGTGTGCCCCCCCGTGGGGTAGACTAGTGGCTCAAGGGGTCCTTAAGGTTATTTTCTGTGACTGGTTTGAAATCGGTAATAAAGTACATACACCCTGTTAAAACTCCCACCAAGTAATATCCAAATGGAATATCAATTATTGTACGTAGTGTGCCTATCCTTTAACACTATTAAAACTTTCAAAACATTGTTTTTTTCCTTAATATATTCCATGCTCTTTGCCATGAAGCTGAGTTTGTGCCGCATATCACGCCAACAATAAGTCGGTCCGTCCAAAATACCCCTGTATCAGTGAAGACACAAGTGTTTTTTTTTTTCTCTCTCAAATATGCACATTATAAAGCCAATTAGAGGGGAGATCTGATGCATGCTGGGTAATTTGAAAACATAATAACAAAATATGAGACAGCAAAAAATAAGTAAAAAAAATCTTACAAATAATTAAACTACTAAACCATTCTTTTAATAAATATATACTATTTATATATTATTTACAATGTTAATTTTTATTTTAATAGGAATGCAGAACAGCAGAGGATATTATGGAAAATCCCAGATATTTCCCAGAAATCTGAAAATGCAGGTAAATCCCCCAAAGGCTTGTTACTTAGCAGGTATCATGCAGAGAGTGTTCAAACTTCACACACACCCAAGAATTTGGGGGGATATTTTACTTTTCAGCTTTTTTAAAGTTTAAAACCTTTCTTATTTGTGGCACATGGTGCGGACGGGTAATCCCTGCCATTACCTTGGAATTTCATAAAAATGTGTTTATAGGGAAGGCTATTTCTGTGAGTTTTAGCACTTTTATCCAAAATAAATTTTATCTAAAAATATTTAAAATGCAGTTTTTCCATTTATGTGTTTTTCTCCTTCGCTAAAGTGGATTCTTCAACTGCATATAGAAATAAGAGGGACTCCTAGATAATATCGGGAAGGTTTCCTTGGTCTGTGGCAGTCATCAAAGCATCTTTTCGCTGTGTTTTCTCAAAGGTGTCGGATCTTTGCTTGCCCGGTTCCAGTTATCGGAAGGTCCCAGTAAACCAGCTCCTCTGGCGGTCCAGTTCACCAGCGAAGGGACCACTCTGTCCGGATGTGACATCGAGTTGGTCGGAGGGGGTTACCGGTTCTCACTTGTTAAAAAGAGGTTTGCAGCAGGTAAGATTTATAGCGAATTGAAACATCTATAGGGTAGGTGGTTCCGAGTGGGATCAGAAGTCATGGGGATTAATCCACCAGTGCGCCCAAAGTTATCTCCCCAACATAACACATTGGGAAGGGGCAACTTGCCCTTCATAACACTTTCCTGCCCTTTGTACATAGCGCCCAATATTTCTGATTGTGGCAATAATCGGCGGGAACCACGTCGTTGATGTCCTAGAGGGACTCGTGGGGGGGCGCATAGGATTCGGCTGCTCCTTCACCCAGCTTCATCTTAATTATTTCTTTCTTTCAGGAAAATACTTGGCTGACATTTAGCGGCCGTCTTAACGCGCGAGGACCACCGGCAACACGAGAGCGAAGATGCGGGTTTTAACTATAAGCTAAATGAACATTGATTTGGTACTTGGGACATTTTCTGAGGGGGGGGGGAAGCTGCAGCGACCGGCGTACACGCATTTTCCTCAGAAAACCTCCACGTTCACCATTCCTGCAGTATTTAATTCTAGATGTAACATTGTTCATGGTTTTAAAATGTAATTATTGTATTTGTAAATTGTACTTTATTCCAGTAAGGCTGTATTTTGGCAGTTAGAATCTCTCGTCTCAATATTTTACCATTAATAAATGGATGTAATTTAAACTGTTATTTAAGAAAATAGTAGTACTGTTGAATGGCATACTGCTTACCGAGATAGATATTTTTTTCTTTGTGTATATATAGAATTGAACCTACAATATAAATAGCTGTCACGGGGGAGGGGGGGTGCGCCTTGGGTTTGAGGGTCTTGGGTCGGAGGGTCTTGGATCGTAGGCTATGGAGGGAGGTCTCCAGACATGCAGATGGGTTAAAACAAAATGACATTTGCATGATTTAAAGGTGTTCTGGGAAACCAGGAGATTAGTGAAATCAATAAAGTTTTCCAATACAAACAGGGATATTGATGGTGTGTTGTCTTGTTTGTTTTTTTTTAAATTAACTTTATTAATAGATCTGAATTTAATATTAATTAACAATTCTTGATAAATGGGCTCGGAGTCGAGCGGTCTGTTTTCAGTCCCGCGGACTCGATCGTTTTGTATTTATTAAGTACTGAAATTCAATATTCGTAGAAATTTGAAGTGTTCCTACTAGAGCGGTCCGCGGGTGGGTTTGCAGGAGAGTTGCAGATTCAGGTCAATTATGTCTTTATGCATTAGTTGATTCACAGACCTATGCGTCTTGGTGTGCGCGCAACGAGCAGAGAAAGGGATTGGCTCCTTTTACTTCACTAGGCAGATGGTAGATAAATGGAGCAGACTCCCAGCAGAAGTGGTAGAAGGTAATACAGTTCGTGTCAGGAGCCATGTCTGGCACTCTGGGCAGAGTTTGCTCCAGAAATAAAACTTGACCCGGATTCTGGCCGGTTTACGGCACTTCACGCGGCGCATCTTAATCCGGATTTATATTTTCCCCACACGATTCATGTGTCCGAACCTGAGACTGCCCCCATCTCCGGTGGCCTGGAGGGGTAGGTTCTATTCGGGGGCCTTAGGGCACATTGTTGAGCCCGGGGGTATTTCCCGTACTACCGCGGAGCTCGGGATTACGTCACCAGCCGCTGTCACTCTCCCGCAGCTCTGTCTGTGAGTGGTCACCGCCAGGAGGAAGTCCCGCCTTCTCTGTGCGACTCGTTGCTACTAGCAACTGAACGCTGTCCCGGATTGTAAAGCAGGAGCCGAGCCGTTACGGGGGATATCGGTGAGTGTACAGCGCCGTGTAAGCTACAGGTAACCGCGGATACAGCACTGTGTGGGGTATTATGGTGCACACAGCGCCGTGTAACATATGGGTAACTGCGGATACAGCCCTGTGTGGGTACTATAGAGTATACAGCGCTGTGTGGGGTATTACGGTGTATGTATCGCAGCAGTGTGTTTACAGAGCACTGTGTACACATGGGGTGATTGCTTGCCAGTGCTGTATGTGTACAGAGCTGTGTATATGTTGTGTTAGTGCAGACCGGGGCAGTTGCCAGTTAGCTCCATGCCTGGGGCTGGATCCCTGTCTGCTAGGAAGTAGCCACGGTCTGTACCGAGCGGCCGGTCACCAAATACTCAGCGAGCAGAGCCCGGATCCCGGGCCTCAGACCCCACCAGATACAGCAATCATAGCAACACATGCCTCGGGCCCTGGGCCGCGCATGTAGCCTGATATAGGGGCAGTAGGAGGGGAACTGGAGACCCTTCCTGGAAACCAACGCAGCAGTGAAGCCTCCAGAACCAGCACGGCTTTTATTACTGGGTCGGCACCAGCCGGCTCCCGAAACAAACCCCATTTACTGCGTGTTTAACAGACAGGGAGGGCTGGGGACGCAGACAGAATCCCAAAGGGCCCCCAGACGGACGGTAGCGCCGTATTATGGGGATAACTGTTGCACGGCCCCTAAAGCGCGCAGGCGGTTCCCTGTCCGGACTATTCCGGGTAACATTGGATTATTGTTTATTTTTACAGACATGTCGGACGCAGCAAAAGACAAAGCGGCGCGACTGCTGAAGAAGAGAGGCAGCGTCTCGTCTCTAAGCAGCCATGAGGTGAAGCCGAGAGAGAGCTTCAGCAAAACCAAGGAGTAAGCAGAACGCGGAGTGATCCACGCAGGGTTATTCCTCCTCTACAAATACCCCCAGCGGAGCTTGTTTTATGAGCGCGGGCAGATCCAAAAAAAGATTGAGAAGCTGTTTTTGCCCCCAAATATGTTTTCAGGCAGCTGCATATCAGCCGTTTGTATGATTCTCGCTCTGTTATCTGGTCCCCCATCTACTAAACACCCCGACTCTGACTAATTAAAGTCTATGGAGGAACGGGCTTCATTAGCAATACCATAAAGCATCAGTCCTGCTGAGAAATGTAAAACATCTTTTTTTTATGTGTTTTAGCTCTATGAGCACAGTTTCCTACATAGATGAGCCCGGCCACCATGACGACATCCCCCGTCCGGTCATCCAGATGGAAAACACGTATCAGATGGGTGAGGATCTGCGCCTTCCTTGGGAATGATCTGATTGCCGACGTAAAAAGATTTTCAGAAAATATGATAACTTTGTTTTCTCAGGTCCCGTAAAGCGTTTTCCCGTCTCCACAATAAATAACATTTTGAAGGACGTTCTTACGAGTTACCTTCAGGAGGAGAAATATGAAGCCGAGCTGTGCAGGCAGATGACGAAGACCATTTCAGAGGTAACATGGGGTTAATTGACAATGAATACCGACGTGGAAGTGACCACCTCGCGTTATAACTCTCCCATCCCAAAGCAATGCCGTAATGGGATGGCACCCGCATAGGAAGCTCACGGGTGGCTCTAGGGGGTGAGTTTGCCCCAAACACAGAGATCAGTGGCGAGGGCAAGTTGGGGACATCCCCTGGATCAGCCGCAGACCTGGACCCCGGTTCATTTTACTGACTGGGCAAACCGGTTCATTCTTATATTCTTCTTTCTCTTGGAACATCTCAGCCGCAAGCAAACTGTCTCGCCTTCGCTCCTTGCAGGTAATTAAGGCCAGAGTGAAGGACCTGATGATCCCTCGTTACAAGATCATCGTTCTTATTTACATCGGCCAGCTAAACGACGAATGCATGCGGATCGGGAGCCGATGCGTCTGGGACCCGGCAAACGACACGTTCTCGTCCTACTCGTTCAAGAATAGCTCCCTGTACGCACTCGCCAACGTCTACGGCGTGTACTACGAATAGCCGTGCGCCGGTTAACTCTTAAAGGGACGCTATCACATAAACGTGACACTCTCAGGTTTTACCACCAGAATCCTGCAGAAGAATCTCAATGGTTGCTATGGCGATCAGGCCTCTTTTTAAACTTTGCATCGGAATCGCCGTATCCAAGGCCGTTTTAAATTTCATCCAAGGCCAACACGTGCTTCCCGACAAGCGGGATTTCATTCACATTACGTGATAGTTTCTCTTTAAGCGGACGTGCGGTTTCTGCCGCTCTTAAAGCTGCAGCGCAAAAATATAAATAAATAAAAACGAGAGATACTAAAAAAAGAAATAGTCGACGTACTCGACGACTGCAATTTTGCTTTGGTATTTGATTAAAAATATGAAGTTTACGTAAAGTTCAAATTTGAAATCTGTGTTTACCGTAATCTGGTGATTTAATTGACCCTTTGCGTGCCAGAGGGAGGAGTAACTCATACAGCAGACATGTCTGAAATGCTACATATTATATAAAAAACGATATTTTTCTTAATAGAACTATCTAATGATGTTTACAGTAAGCGGTATTAAAAGCTCTCATCTTAGCTTCTTGTTCTCAGGAGTTCCCAGGCGTAAAATAGGATTTTACATATAAACGCTGTGTCAAGAAAAAGCCCAAAATATGGGCAGTTTAAACAAATTAATTTTGATGCTCGCTCTGCGTAGGTGGCTTTAAAGGTGCTGTTCCACCTAGATGTCTTTCCCAACTACTTAAATGATGTCATATTCCTGTATACATGTTAAATAAACCTATTCCTGTTTTAAATGAACTTATTGTTTTTTGTAGTTTCTTACTGAAATCTTTCAGCAGATCCTCTTCATTTCTGACATCACAGAAAGGGCATTTACTTGAAGATCTATTAATTTATAGAGCACTAAGAGCTGTTGTAGGAGGTCTGATTGCTGTGATGTAATACATAGAGGAGGGGCTTCAGAAGAATGACAAGGCTCTATTGCTAAGCAGCTCTAGTATCTCAAAAAAACCTTTTACTGCAGTTTTTTTAGAGACAGAGAGGATCGAGAAGAAAAATGGTGCGTACGTTTACTTCTCTTTACACGATGCAGTCCGAAATCTGGTGATATTTTAAGTGGAACCACAACTATAATACAATTTCTCCAACATGAGATTCTCTACATGTCCTATTTATTAAAGCTGTCCCGACGTTAGCCTAAAAGACGCTGATTAAGAGAATATCCATATGTTGCATTTTTCATAGATACATATACAATGTGTCTCTCTCGCGTAGGTGCTAATTTAAATAAAACTATATTTTATTGCTGATATCGGGTTGCTTGACTCTTTTATTCTTGTATATACTTTTCCATAAACAAAAAAAAATGCCGTTTTAAAGTCGCCTCAAGTGTACGGATCGGAAATAATCTCTTATATGGTATAATTTCATAATTATGTGCAGCAGGGGTGGTGATTAACAAATATACCATAAAAATGCAACTTTTATTCTCAATTAGAATATTATATCAATGAAACTAAGATTTTCAAAGCACCCAGACTGACTGCGACTGCAGAAAATTGATGAAGGGTCCGGGTGGGATATTCTATGTAGACTCAGTTGAGCCGGGGATACCCAAAGCATCGTTTCCAAGAGGTGGAGAGAACCCAAACATACAAGGATCCTAACATTTAAAGGGACAGCAATATCATCCTTATAACAGACAGTAATTTAAGAACCGGACGCGTTCCTCTCACCGCAATGATACGATGGCGATTCTAGAACGTTACCCAGCAAATATAACTTTATTTATTTCTTTTAGATACATTTTATATAAACATCTAAATACAAACATTCAGTTCTGCTTTAATTTAAACATTTTCTATGTGAATATAATCTATGATTGCAGATTTGTATAAAATAACCAGGGGGGGGGGTATCTAGCAAGGACTTTTAAAAAAAACCCTATAGATGCAGGGGGGGGGGTTGTAAGAAGGATATTCCCCTCTGGCAACCAAAAGGGTTAAGGTCAGAATGATATAATTTAGCAAAGTGAACTTAAATCCTTCTTTTTGCAGCCGGTTTTGCAGCACGCCGTGGTCAGCAGCTCGTTCAGGTCACGTCTTTCTTGGATTGGATTTTTCTCCGAATCCCAAAACTCCTCCAAAGACTCGCTCTGATGGGCCGCCTCGGCGTTTTGGGAGTTGATTCTCTGCAGGTGAAACTCCAAAGGTTCGGCAACCTCCACGTCCCCGTCGCGCAGGTCGAAGATCTGCCCTCTGCCTGCGGGGGAAACACGGGGTTACTGTATCTGAATTCTCTCGCATGGGATGAACGTGTCTCGGCATCCTGGATTATATTTCTTTCTATCGACTGACCGTTTATTATTATTAAATGATTTATATATCGCCATCATATTCCGCAGCGCGGTACAATAACAAGTAGAGCATCTCACAATAATTTGGATTTTCAGACACAAAAGGAGAGGAGTTTAGAATCTAGAGGGATTTTAGGAATCCGTAACCTTTTTAATCTCTGAGCCTTTAATAGCCGGTCACATAGACTCTATTGTATCGACTCACTATTCTGAATGGAGTCACCTGTATTCAAGCAGGGATTCCAGATGTGATATAGGGAGGAAAGCACCAGTTGGGATGCTCAGATATCATTAAGTCAGAGGGGAATAAAAAAAGAGTCCATCCAGACTATGTGTGTCTGAGAATCTGCCCCTTCACCCTAAGACCCTGAGATGAGGGTTAAACTCTGAGAATCTGCCCATTTACCCTGAAACTGGATACAACACTGAGATTAGGCCAACCCTGGCAGTTCCCAAGTGTTGTTACTCAGTCTGGATCATTTGCAGATCACTAATAACTGATTACTCCCAGGTAACCTCCTGGTTGGGTCAATAGTCACGGGGGTCTAAGCAGAATTATCAGTGATATTGGGGGTGACTTTCTCGGTTCAAACACCACACTGAGCTGATGGTTTATGGCAATGCTAATGAAGTCCGTTCCTCCATAGACTTTCATTAGTCAAAGAGTCCAGTTGGTTGATTAAGACTGAGCCATTCTATTGTTCCTCGCAGGCAGTATGATAAGGAGTCGGGGGTTTAGTAGATCGGAAGCGAGAATCATACAAATGGCTGATATGCAGCTGCCTGAAAACATTATATTATGGGGCAAAAAACTACAACTGGGGTAAAAAAGGAAACAGCGGAATATTTGTAATCTGATTCGGGGAATACAAATGGTGGGAGATCCGGATTAAATACATAAAAATGCGCCATAAATGACATAAGTTTAGTGCAATTGTGGTGAAGCTCTTACCAGGAATGACTTGGGGTTCTGTGGACAACAACCTTCTCCATCTGGATCCTCCGCAGGTGTAGATGACGGCTCGGATGAACTCTCTGCCGCAGAGCTTGACAAATTGGCTGTCGCCGCTCGCTTGAGTAACGGCCCCGAGGAGGACGAGGAGGACGCAGCAGATGGGTAGAGACCTCATCGTTTTAGAAAAGGGGCAAGAATGAGACTCACAAAGTTACCGCGGATCACAGAGGAGCTGAAGGAGATGCGGAGAGTCTGCAAGAAGCGGCCAATTTATAGGAGCCTCGGCGGCCTCCCATTGGCCGGCTGGTTTTACTGTAATTGTCAATAATGTAGCAATTCTTTGTGACTTGAGAGGTGATCGTATTCTTCCCTCGGTCGTTAAAGTGCTACTTAACGGGCTTTACCATCTCCATCAAGTACATCATCTAAACTATGAGCAAACACTGGAATGGGACATCGTCCCTTTTACTGTCCATCTGGCCGATTTACGCGTTTTTATACGGAAAACCTTTAAATCCAATACTCTGAAAAAAATTGGACGTTGCTAACCATGTGGGGCCCTTTAGGAGACGGGATTTCTGGACGTCTCGCTCGTGTTTGGATCATGGTGACGGAGTTAGTATATTGTCAGGGGGGGTGACATTTTAATGGGGACGGTAATATATATAAAGGATCTGGAACGTTATATAGTTTAACGTGACTTATTAACCCGCTGCCAGGAAGTTAGCAGTGACATCGACTTTATGGATAAATCAACACATTTGGGATTCAAGGTTATGTTGCTTTTAACTCGGTGTTTATTATGGAACGGAAATTGTACAGCGCTATGGAATATGATGGCGCCATATAAACCAACAAATAATAAGAATATTACCGTGTGAGTAGGACGTAGGGTTCCTGCACCTTCCTGATTAATGTTTGAGTCGGGTGACTAGACAGGGGCCGGATAGGGCCGATCCCCCGGCATAGGTTTCTATGTAAGCAGAAGACCCCTAACACGTTAGCTGCACCCATAGGCTGATCAAGTAACCGGTCACTAATCTATATGCATTAATCCTTCTTTTTGGTGAAAAGAAAGAAAAATCCCCAAGACCAAAGCGCGGCCCTGCGGCCCTGGGGGGGGTTTGGGGGTTGTGGGGTATTTCTGTCCCTCTTTCCTGCCCCTTCCAATGATCTCTGAGCGCTGAGCGAGTAACGGTTCATCACCGTATAAAATACAATACATTTGAGCAAATAGAATATTTTCTTTTATTTTTACATAAACGTTCTCAGTAACGTCCCAACCGCAGCCCCAAAGGCGAGAGCCGCAGCCCCAGGCGCACCCCGTCCTCTAATTTCAGAATTTAGCGGGTAGCTGAACGGGGGGCATTAAACATGAAAGGGGTCTTAAAGAGAAACGGCTTCGGTTCTGGGATGGCAATGCCAAGGAGGGGGGGGGTGCAAGAAAACGGGCAGATTACAGAATAATGAAATTTCAATATGAAACCGCTAATAACTAAGATATCAGATCTACAGAACGATAATATGTGTCGACTTTTCTCGATTGAGCGCGTTTATACTAGTAACATGCCCTTAAAATAATTTAGATTGTTAGCTCTTTGGGGTAAAGTCTTCTAATGCCTGGATACCTATTTTACTCCCTATATCTTTGTGCAGTTATAACCAGCAATTAACAATGTTTCATAATAATATTAATAACAATAATAATAACAACAACGAGAATAATCACAACATTAATAATAACGACAATAAAAATAACAATATAAATAATAACAATAATAACCATAATAAAATCACCAGAATGATAATAACAGTAAAAATAATAACCAGAAAAATAATAACAAGGATAAAAATAATAATAAAAATAAAACCAATAACCACAGTGAGAATAATAACATTAATAATAATGACAATAATTATTATAATCTTGGAGTTATATAGAGCAAACAATTCCCGCAACGCTTTTTACAGTCCCTACATTCAATGAGTCTGACAAAACTAGAACCGACAGACTAAGAAGAACCGATACATTCGATAAAGAGAGCTCGGCTCGCAAGCTTACGATCTAGAGGATAATAATATGTTTAATATGTAAAATAATAATAATAATAATATGTAATATTGGTGTAAACCAGGTACTGAGCGCGCCCACAGAGAACGCGTTTATTATCTCCTGGGATCTTATGGAAAATCTTCACGGTTCTGTAACTTCCATTACCTGCTGTAAAAAGAGTTGCCGGATTATCTATACGATCAGATAACAGACCTTATCAGAGAGAAAATCATTTCGACGAAACGCAAACATTTTCGCCTTTTTCCAGCCGCCGCTCACGGGGGGGGGGGATGTTTAGGTTTAGTGTTTGGCGTAAAATAACAGCGGGGACCAAAGCTTTGGATTTACCAATTATTAAATAATTTCATACGTGTTTATTTTAAAGTTAATAGTTTCAATTACTACACCTCAGGTCTGATATTTGGGGGGAATTATAAGAAGCATTAAAGCGGGGGTCCCACTATTCTTTTTATTCCTAGGATCAGGTTAAAAAATGAATTTTCTTAAATATTGCTGCTTTCTTTTTTAAACCAGTTTGTAGTTTTTGCCCCATAATATAAAGTTTTTAGGCAGCTGCATATCAGCCGTTTGTATGATTCTCGCTCTGTTATCTGACCCCCGATCTACTAAACCCCCCCCGACTCCTTATCATACTGCCTGTGGGGAACAATAGAATGGCTCAGTCTTAATCACCCAGACAGACACTCTGAATAATGAAAGTCTATGGAGGAACGGACTTCATTAGCATTGCCATAAAGCATCAGCTCAGTGTGGGGTTTGAAAAATGAAAGTCACCCAAAATATCACATGACTGACAACAATGGACCTGCGCCGGGTTCGCCCCATATTAAGAATTTTAACAAAAGATCACTCCATTTGTTAGATCAAATACTTTTTTTTCTATGCATTATCTCATTAATTAGACTAGATCCAACAAAAATGATTTTTAATGGAATCTCTTCATAGGCGTACAGAGATCCTTTATCACTCCCATCACTCCTGTGTTCCAACGGCCCTTTATCACTCCCATCACTCCTGGGTTCCAATGGCCCTTTATCACTCCCATCACTCCTGTGTTCCAATGGCCCTTTATCACTCCCATCACTCCTGTGTTCCAATGGCCCTTTATCACTCCCATCACTCCTGTGTTCCAATGGCCCTTTATCACTCCCATCACTCCTGGGTTCCAATGGCCCTTTATCACTCCCATCACTCCTGATGAAACTTTTGAGCAGTAGCGTGTTTGTAAATTTCTTGCAAAAACAAGTAATTTGTATTATCAGATTTTTATTCAGAACACAAAGTACAAAGTAGCCGAACCGTAAAACCAACTATTTTAAATATATTTATTTTACTATCATTTAGAAAATCCATCTGCGGGATCCGGGAGTCACGGCAGCGAGATTTTGTTATTAGTGGGAATTAGAGCTATGACATCATCAGCAGCGTTCCTGCTCGTAAATCACAGCTGGCTGGCTAATGTCGCTTCAATTATGTCGTATAAAGCTTTTCCCTGTGAAAACAAAAATAAATCGACATCGTTACGTTCGGAGAATCGACGTTAAGCTTAAGTGCGGAACATCTTGTTCCAATTTACACAGACGGTTTATTTCATCGTAAACTCGCAGAACTCCAATAAAGCAACTCTCAGCCGCTGCGAGCCGGGGGGGGGGGGAGCACAGAGGCGCATGAGTGATGCTTGTGATGCATAGGGGCACCATCCAGGACATATCATTTTTACATATTGCTGACCAGCCTTGATAAAACGCAACCCTGCAGCATGGATGATGTATAGACTTATAGGAGGGAACCAATTAATCAGATATACATCCTGCAGGGCGGCATTTTATCTGGGCTGGACAGCAATATTAAAAATGATGTGTCCTGGAAAACATGGCCGATGTGGTCACCCTTTTATGAGCACAGATGTAACGTAAGGAAGGGTAATAGTTAAATGGAACAGCCTCCCAGCAGAAGTGGCAGAAGGTAATACAGTGAGGGTATTAAACATGCATGGGATAGACATACGGCTCCTGAATCTAAGACGAGACCAACGACTGATTAAGGTTTCAGTCTTTACAGCAGGAGAAACGGGAGACTAGACGGGGGCCGGATAGGGCCGATCTGCCGGCGGGTTCTAGGTTTCTATTCATTAATTCCTGATTTTGCTACAGGTGGCACTTGAAGAGTTAATAGAAAGTGAAAACTGTTGCAAAAGGGTCTGTTTACCCCGCGGGGTATAATAAGGGTTTTTTCTGTTGATTTGCCGATAATCGGACTGCAGAGGCTTCGTTCTGACTGCACAGCAGCTTACAGCCCTCTCACCCAGTGGGGGCGCCATACCCTACAGCGTCACGCAGATGCCACATGGAGGTGGCAACAAACCCTCTTTGTCATGGGATATAAATGGCTTCCCTGTTACCCCGAGGGGGTCCTCACCTCCGAGCCCCCCGTGCTGGCCGCGTTCCTCAGCTCGTACACGTTCACCTGGCCGTCGCTGTCCCCGACAAGGACGCAATTCGTGTTCTTCGCGAATAAAATTGTCGTAAGTCTCACTCCTGGGTTTGCAGAACTCGCGACGACCGGATCTAACCTGGGGAGAAAAAACTCGAAACGATGAATAGAACCCGACGACGTCTCGTTTCCAGACGTTATCCTTTGAGCGGTTTGGGGGAAGTTTCGGTTAATTTAATTTAACGTTATCCCAGGACCCCCACCTGAACCCTGAAACCAAAATTTCATAAAATCTGACGGAATTCATCAGATAATTATCTATATATATATATATATTTTTTTTTTTATGTTTCCGGTAATTAAGCGTAGCCGTGACCTCTGCGGTAAAACCAGCACCATGACCTCATATCACGGCTTCTGCCCCCGCTGAGGTTTTACAGAGAGGTTACTGAGGCCGCAGGATACTTACTGTGATTCCATGTAAATTATTATGATTTTAAACAGGATATTTTGTTTCTGATACTTAAAAATAATAAAAAATAAATATAATAAACAAAAAACTTCACGATTACGGAAATCTAAACCGGACTGTCCCTTGTGGGGGCCACGATAACATTGTGATGGGGGGGAATAACAAATGTATAGGTATATCCTGAGTGGGACGCAACCCCCCCCGTGAACTTACTAATTACTCGCAGTCCCTTCCAGAATCCCACCGGCGAATCAATGAAGCCCAACAACGATGGGCGCTGGATCCGGATTTATAACTTATAGATCATGATCCAGACCACGGATCGGGGAAATATAACTAATAATAATAATCGTTCTCATCCTTAGGGGTTTAGGGCACCAAAAGTTACCGTTGTAATTATTTTGCGCATTGCGGGGACTCACGTGCTGACGCCCAGATCCCAAATCTCTACGCCGTTCTCGGTCACGGCTCCGAAGACCAGCGGCGAGGAGGGAGACCACATGATGTCGTACACGGCGCTGGTCGAGGTGGAGAAGCTTAGGACGGGTTTCAGAACGTCCTGACGCCATAAGTGAACGGCCCAGTCTGCGGAGCAACTCAGAAACACGTCCGGGCAGAACGGAGACCAAGTGATCTTATACACGGGCCCCTAAAACGCAGAAACAGGGAGATATGGACTGGTACCATGTATAACATATAACTCGTATAGGGCTTTCATTCTGGAGGACAAGTTGAGGGGAAGGGGCCCAACCAATAATGAAGGGAAATAAATATTTCCCCCCTTGAGTTTAACCCCCCAGCTCTGTATACAGTAATATAACCCCCCACACTGTATACAGTATTATAACCCCCCAGCGCTGTATACAGTAATATAACCCCCCAGCGCTGTATACAGTAATATAACCCCCCCAGCGCTGTATACAGTAATATAACCCCCAGCGCTGTATACAGTAATATAACCCCCCACACTGTATACAGTATTATAACCCCCCAGCGCTGTATACAGTAATATAACCCCCCACACTGTATACAGTATTATAACCCCCAGCACTGTATACAATAATATAACCCCCCAGCGCTGTATACAATAATATAACTCCCAGCACTGTATACAGTAATATAACCCCCCAGCGCTGTATACAGTAATATAACCCCCAGCACTGTATATAGTAATATAACCCCCCAGCACTGTATACAGTAATATAACCCCCTCCAGCGCTGTATACAGTAATATAACCCCCCGCGCTGTATACAGTAATATAACCCCCCAGCACTGTATACAGTAATATAACCCCCAGCACTGTATACAGTAATATAACCCCCCACACTGTATACAGTAATATAACCCCCCACACTGTATACAGTAATATAACCCCCAGCACTGTATACAGTAATATAACCCCCAGCACTGCATACAGTAATATAACCCCCCAGCGCTGTATACAGTAATATAACCCCCCAGCGCTGTATACAGTAATATAACCCCCAGCGCTGTATACAGTAATATAACCCCCAGCGCTGTATACAGTAATATAACCCCCAGCGCTGTATACAGTAATATAACCCCCCAGCGCTGTATACAGTAATATAACCCCCAGCGCTGTATACAGTAATAATAACCCCCCAGCGCTGTATACAGTAATATAACCCCCAGCGCTGTATACTGTAATATAACCCCAGCGCTGTATACAGTAATATAACCCCCAGCGCTGTATACAGTAATATAACCCCCAGCGCTGTATACAGTAATATAACCCCCAGCGCTGTATACAGTAATGTCTGTCAACAATGACAAAAAGCTGGGTTTATCTCATTTTGTTACAGTAAACTCCCTCTATCTGTAGACCTGGAGGCTGCAATTGTTGTCAGTTATGTGGTAGGGTGATCGATAAAGGGAACAGACTCCCAACAGAAGTGGTAGAGGGTAATACAGTGAGGGGATTAAACATGCATGGGATAGACATACGGCTCCTGAATCTAAGACGAGACCAACGACCAGTCTATCAAAGTACCCGGCTATGTGGTTCTCTACCCGGCTGAGCTACAGGTCAGTGGTTTATGAAGAGTTAATGCGTTTACCTTGTGCGCTCGATACGTATCTAAAAACTGCTCGTTGTAAGAACAGGAGCATTTGTGAATGTGTCCTTCTTCAGTGCCCGACAGATAGATATTTGAGTCCTGCGTGAAAAGAATGAATCGAATTAATAATAAGAAACCTGCGCAGACATCTTTCATGTGGGAGACTTTAAGGTATTTTTAACAATCGATTCCAGAGCCTTTTTTAAATAAAATAATTTAAAATATGAAAAATATAAATTCTAATGCAGAGGAGATCCTGGTGCATTCTTATGTAATGGGGGAAAGTGCCAAGGAAAGTAAAACGAACATTTTTTATATATATATTTTATTACGCTTCATGAGAGTGATAGAGAATGAGGGAGAAAGAGTGAGTGTTTGACAGAGAATGAGGGAGAGATAGTGAGAGTGTGATAGAGAATGAAGGAGAGAGAGAGAGAGTGCGATAGAGAACGAGGGATAGAGAGTGAGAGTGTGATAGAGAATGAAGGAGAGAGAGAGAGAGAGAGAGTGATAGAGAACGAGGGATAGAGAGTGAGAGTGTGACAGAGAATGAGGGAGAAAGAGTGAGAGTGTGACAGAGAATGAAGGAGAGAGAGTGAGAGTGTGAGAGAATGAGGGAGAGACTGACAGTGTGATAGAGAATTAAGGAGAGAGAGTGAGAGTGCGATAGAGAATGAGGGAGAGACTGAGAGTGTCAGAACAACGAAAGGAAAAACAGTGTTTATTTTTCCAAAATGGATCTTTAAGAAAACCTAATTTTGTGGGGGGGTGGCTCGTTTTATAATCCAGTAAATACGGCCCTTTAAATACCGTATTCCCAGACACCAAGCACCCCAGCTTCCCGGATCACCTTGGGGTGGAAGTCGAAGCACATCCCCGGGGCCTGCCGTGAAATGAACGCTTCGCTCTTGTTTTCTTTTTCTACCGCAGATTTTTTGGTCCTTTCACTTCCCGTGCGTTTTAATTTCATCAGATCTGCGAGAGGAAATAACCCGCCGCCCCGTTAACACCCGGGTGTATATAACACTGCTCCAAGGATTCACCGGGAGCACCGCACATTCAATGACGGCATGCAAATAAATGGCAAATAACAACCATTCCTGTCCGTGGCATGGCTATACCAGCTGCACTACAACTCCTATCATCCTGAATCATACAAAAGCAAGAGCTTCCCATTCTTGATCTAATGATGTCAGGGCAACTGCTATAGGCAAGTATAGAGCGGCCCATCTGTATCTCATATACCTTATACAGCCTCATGATATATCAATAATATTAAATGTGGCCCCTTTTCAAGGAACTGGGTCTCAGATCCACGATCCACAATGTATGAAATTATTCATGGAAAGGATGGATCCAGAGACTCACCGCTGCAGTCCAGCCCCTTCCTGATGCGCCATTTAGTTATCCGGCCGTCGGCGCTTATCGACACCAGAATCTCTCCTTTATCCTCTCCGAGGCCGTTACCGTGACGTTCGATCCACTTCAGCTGCCACACAGGACACGTGTGTTTGTTTGGGTTATCACTAAGAACAATTATATGATGGCAGATGGATCACATGCAACACTTTCTCTGTTGTGTAATATTATGATCAAAAAATCTGCATCTATATATATATATATATATATATATCATAACAACCTACGCAAGCACTCAAAAGTTTGGGGTCACTGAGCTCTTTTCATGGAAAACAAGGAAATTTCTGGCTGTAACATAATTACAAAAGAGTTTTCTAATTAGCTTTTTAAATGTAAACTTGGATCAGCGAACACAACATGCCATTGGGACACAGGAGTGATGGGAGTGATAAAGGGCCATTGGAACACAGGAGTGATGGGAGTGATAAAGGGCCATTGGAACACAGGAGTGATGGGAGTGATAAAGGGCCATTGGAACACAGGAGTGATGGGAGTGATGGGAGTGATAAAGGGCCATTGGAACCCAGTAGTGGTGGGAGTGATAAAGGGCCGTTGGAACCCAGGAGTGATGGGAGTGATAAAGGCCCTCTGTATGCCTATGAAGAGATTCCATTAAAAATCAGCAGTTTCCAGCTACAATAGTCATTTACAACATTAACCCCGTCTGTGCTGGATTTCTGATCCATTTCATGATATTGTAATAGACAAAACTGGCTTTTCTAACAAAAACAAGGAAAACAAGTGGGCCCCAAACATCTGAACGGTAACGTGTATATATATATATATATATATATATATATATATATACATATACATATATATATATATATACACACACATATATATATACACACACACACACACACACACACATAATATATATAGTCAAGATCTATAGGAAGGCCTCAGTCGCACGTAAAAAACAACTGCTGCAGAAAGTCTCAGCGCATGCCAAAGGAGTGGAACAATCTAACAGCATAGAGATAAATGGGATTCTAATACATATATACTGCATATTATAATCTTATATAGGTTTATCCAGTGTATGGAAAAGGATTTGGAGAATTGATAGATCGGCTTTAAAGCAGCACGATCGTAACTATATTCTGACCTTTTTTTACTCCAGGAGATCAGAGGGTTTAAATCTCTTTATATCAATCCCCTGACATGCTTCCCACTTATAATAATAATAATAATAATAATAATAATACTATTATTATAATAATGCGAAGCTGAAACCGTTCGGAATCAACAAGTCACCAAAGTGATTAAATTCTGTGAAAACCCCAAAATATTTGCGCTCACCTGCTGTCCAGCACCGGCGTGTCGCTGCTGTTCTGCACGTTGAAGATCGCCACCGTGCCGTCATACATCCCCACGGCTAGGAGATTTGGGGAAGAAGCCGAGAAATCCAGAGCGGTCACTCCGCTTTCACAATGGAAGATGCGCTCCGGCCACTGGGGGCAGAACCAAGACGGTTTGCAGATTTGGTCAAAAGGTATCAATGCAAGGAACTCAAAACAAGCATTTTGTTTTCTTTTTTAGAGACAGTGGGGGTTATTTATACAGTGCAACCCTAAGTGGATTTATCGCCATAGCAACCATTAGGATGGTCCAACATTCCATAGCGAGAAGACCACTTTTTATTGTAACAGAATTGCTCTTAATACATAACTCACTATATATATTATAAACTATCCATAGCGGTGGACACAATGTAAATGGTTAACAATCTCCAACTGGGGTTGATAGGAGTAGTTGCACTGAACGCTCTGCATCTAAAGACATGAAGACTTAATTTAAAGATTAGCTGTAATTAAAAATACTTACAGTTCTGGAGAGAGGATATTAAAAGGTGGCTTATCTAAAAAAGAATTAACCCCATGGAGGCAGCCTTCAGCCCCTACCTGCCCCTCCGGGTGTTCTAACCCCCCCGTGGCATACGGGGGGGAGACACATTATTGGAACACCCCGTATAAATGTATATTTTATTAACTGGAAAATGAACGCTGGATTAAGGAAGAAATAAACAGAAGTCTGTGTGATATTTTGGGAATTACCATGGTGTTCTTCAGAGACCAGCAACAAGCCAACCCGCCTTTCTGCTCTTTAAATCCAAACTGCCCATAACCGACGGCCAAGAGGTCCTGGGGAATAAATACAAGGATAATGCGAGAAACCGGACCCCGGAAATGAGATTTTTTCCCCAAGCAGCCTGAGATTAAAAAAAAATTCCTTTAAAATGTGTTTAAAGGGACACTCCAGCCTTTACATCCACCTTAACGGATATGACAGCTGAGCGGCCCCTTTAAATGTTTGTATTGTCTGTTTTGCAAATTGCAGAATTCCCCCCCCATGTGCATTTGCTCCCCCCTCAGCTGAATGCTGTGCAGAAGAAGTGTCCAGGGGGGTGTCAGGGGCATTAAACTGTCCTGTTTCTGCCACTTATAATCAGGACGTGCGGAGGTGCCAAACCTACAGGGTTTTTCTTGTTCCAGGCGCAGCTGCTGACGTTGCGGCTTTTAGTGACATCGCACACGAACGACCAAAGCCGATCTAAGCTGGGAGACGCGACGACCGGGGCGACTGAATCATTCGTTTCAACAGCAGCTTCGGGATCTGAAACGCAAGAATATATGTTATATATAAATAAAAGATAATAATAATAATAATTTGGGAAACTCGCCCATTCTTTGTGACAATTTCACTAGCAATGACGATGCTGCTTCTGCGCTCCCATTGGCAGCCGAATGCCAAGAACAGCCAATGATATGGGGATGATCGTGATGTCAGTTCGCAGCGGGTGAATGAATGTTACCATGCGAGATATTCGCGGTAAGGTAAGTAATAAATGGGGTAATTGTGGACCTCGTCCGCTGTCTGGGGATCTGTAGCCAAAATCCCATGTAATACATTTTTTGGCAAACCTGCAAATACCGGTAGTTGCCGGTAGGCGGCCAGCTTTGGCTGAAAAATATTTTCCACCACGATCCGCTCCATGAAAAACAGGTCTTGTTGAAACTTCTCTGATTTTAGGATTTCGTCTCCGTCTGGCACGTTCTCCTCCGGGATCCTCCGGACGGACAGTCGGTCGATCTCGGTCACGGTACTCGAAGACACGTCTGTAACACAGAACACGAGAATGCGGTCCCGAGTCTGAACATCCAGCGTTACAAAGTATTTGTGGTTTGTAACATTTATAAAGTGTCCACGATATCCACAGGTGGCAACGTACCTCCCCTGTCAATGGAGCTTACGGACCCCGTTCCTCGGCTTGTGTCGGTTTGGCTGCTGGCGACGCTTTGTGATGTGATGGCTGCATCCAATAATACTTTCGCTGGCGGGATTTCGGGGGAATTAAATGAATCGTACAAGTCCCACGCAGAAGCCATGACCCCTACACAACATACATAGAAACACGGGAGGAACACGGGAGGACACTATAAAGCAAATGATTGGTTTGATATTTGGGGACAGAGAGAGCAAGAGCGAGAAACAGAGCAAGAGCAGGAGAAAGAGATGGAGAAAGAGAGAGAGAGAGAGCGAGAGAAAGAGAGCGAGAGAAAGAGAGCGAGAGAGGGAGAGAGAGCAACAGATGACACAACAGGAAATATTTAATTATTATTTTATATAGCGCCATCATATTCTGCAGCGCTGTACCACCATTACTTTAAGCATCTTGTCTTTCTCCTGCTATTGTTGGGCTGGAATAACCATCACTCTCGGCCGACCATTAGATAACGCCTGTTTAGGAGTGACGGAGATCCAACGGGAACGAGGTGTTTACGGGAATATTCCGGCGGAGATTACCTGCGTCTGCCGAGCCGATCCTCTCGCACTGAACCTCTTTACTCTTGGGGGCGCCGTTAAAAGTCTGCATTGATCTCTCGACGTATCGGTCGTTCCCGGCCCTGCTTTTACAAAGCTCCACGTAGGCGTTATTCCGCTCGCTGAAAGAAACAAAGTATTTCACTGGATCATAAAGAAAGCCAGAGAGATCTCACCGGGGTTATCTGGAATCCTGGGACATACCGGACTCTTTCGGCTTCTTCGGATTCCGCGGAGAGCAGCAAGGGCGGCATGTCCAGGAGCCACACGGTGTCCGTCTCCGTCAGGCAAATGTCGATGATTTTACTTAAATCCTCTTCGCCCGGCTTCTCCGGCACCTCTTCTCGCTTTACTGGGACATCCGAAGGACAAAAATGTAATCCGCCGACGTTACCTCTAGGACTCTACATATAATATTTACCAGACTTGTGCATTCGGATTTATAGAGATTTTAACGAAATCCACCAATTTTGTTAATTCATACGAATTCCCGAAAATGAGGAGGGACCCCAAAAAGACAAACGAAAACGAAGCAGAGAGCTCAGGATTGACCCTTATCCATGATCCGAATTCAGACGGAACGAGGCATTTCAGCCGACTCTCCCATCCAACATTTTACTAAATACCAACAGGGACTTTGATGACATCACATGGGACATGTCTCACATCACACAGAGACATTAATGAAGTCATCCCCCCTTTGCAGCTATAACGGCTTCCGCTCTTCTTTTATTCTTTCAGGGGTAACATTGGCCTGGGACCAGCCCTTTGTCAGTACCTGCTGTTTTACCAAGTCGTGATTTGGGTAACTGCCCCCAGAATACAAAGAGCAGCCCAAAAAATTAAGACTGACAAATGATGAACACGTTTTACCCACCGGTAACGTCTCGCCGGTAACCGGGATCCTCCATTTCTTCCAGCAGGGATTCATTTTCTCTGCTGGATTTTGTGAAGCTGCTTCCGCCAAACGTCGATCTTATAAAAAAAAAAAAAAAATACAAAAAATAGAAAACGTTCAAACCAACGGAATTTCATCACATTTAAGATTCATGAATAAAGTAACATCGAAAAATGCTAACAATTAACAGAATGAGTTTTTCTTTCGCCTGCTTTGAGAAGAAGATGAGTTGTCACATGACTCGCGGGATATCAAAGGGGACGTCTGTATAAAGTAATACCCCCAGCGCTGTATACAGTAATACCCTGAGCACTGTATACAGTAATATAACCCCCCAGCGCTGTATACAGTAATACCATGAGCACTGTATACAGTAATATAACCCCCCAGCGCTGTATACAATAATATAACCCCCAGCGCTGTATACAGTAATATAACCCCCCAGCACTGTATACAGTAATATAACCCCCCAGCGCTGTATACAATAATATAACCCCCAGCGCTGTATACAGTAATATAACCCCCCAGCGCTGTATACAGTAATATAACCCCAGCGCTGTATACAGTAATATAACCCCAGCGCTGTATACAGTAATATAACCCCCAGCGCTGTATACAGTAATATAACCCCCAGCACTGTATACAGTAATATAACCCCCCAGCGCTGTATACAGTAATATAACCCCCAGCACTGTATACAGTAATATAACCCCCTCAGCGCTGTATACAGTAATATAACCCCCCAGCACTGTATACAGTAATATAACCCCCCAGCACTGTATACAGTAATATAACCCCCAGCGCTGTATACAGTAATATAACCCCCCCAGCGCTGTATACAGTAATATAACCCCCAGCGCTGTATACAGTAATATAACCCCCCAGCGCTGTATACAGTAATATAACCCCCAGCGCTGTATACAGTAATATAACCCCCCGGCGCTGTATACAGTAATATAACCCCAGCGCTGTATACAGTAATATAACCCCCCCAGCACTGTATACAGTAATATAACCCTCAGCGCTGTATACAGTAATATAACCCCCCAGCACTGTATACAGTAATATAACCCCAGCACTGTATACAGTAATATAATACCCCAGCACTGTATACAGTAATATAATACCCCAGCGCTGTATACAGTAATGTCTGGTTTATCTCATTTTGTTCCAATAAACTCCCTTTATCTGCAGACCTGGAGCCGCCGGTGCTGTCAGTCATGTGATATTTTGGGTGACTTTCCTGGCTCAAATACCACGCTGAGCTGATGCTTTATGGCGATGGTAATGAAGTCCCTTCCTCCATAGACTTTCATTTGTCAGAGAGTCCAGCTGGGTGATTTAGACTGAGCCATTCTATTGTTCCTCACAGGCAGTATGATAAGGAGTCGGGGGGTTTAGTAGATCGGGGGTCAGATAACAGAGCGAGAACAAATGGCTGATATGCAGCTGCCTGCATATTATTATGGGGCAAAAACTACAAACTGGAGTAAAGAAAGAAAACAGGGCGTTGTTTCTAATCTGATGCGGGAAATAAATAAAATCCACTAAATGTGAGATCTGTTTAGATGTTTTATTTTAGGCATTAATTTAAAGTACTGGGTGTTTTTTTACCTTGAAAACGGACCCACGAAACTTGAACTGATTCCGGTTTGCTGGAAGGACACAGAGGAGAAGATATCGGAGGCGGCTACTCCGGACGACTCTGGGGGAGTGAAGAGTTTACTCGGTTTTTGGGGTACAGCTCCTGGTTCCGCTTGGAAAAGTGGATGTGGTGCGACGTTATTTCCTGCATCGTCATATATCTGCAAAAAAAATGATAAAAATACAGAAAAATCTGCCGGCGGATCGGCCCCATCCGGCCTCCGTCTAGTCTGTTTGTTTTTCCTGCTGTAAAGACTCAAACCTTAATCAGTCGCCGGTCTCATCTTAGATTCAGGAGCCGTATGTGTATCCCGCGCATGTTTAATACTCTCAGTAAAGTATATTATGTATACATCATATAATTACAATATATAATGACAGTGTTAATGCATGAGAGTCAGAAGCATGTTTTTTTTTTTTAAAGAGGTTTTTTAAATGAAGTTTGTTTTATTTTTATGTATTTAGATGTTTGAGGCTGTCGCTTGTGATTTGGTCGCCGACAGTTAAACCAACAATGACACTTTTTGCTGTAATCAATAAAGTGGATCTTAACTAGAATATGAGTCTGGTCCCAGTTCACTGACATCACCAGTGAGCATCTGCAGCCAATCAGATTTTAGTCGGCCAATATCTATATCTGGAACCTCTCAAGGTTTTTGCCCCAGTCTCAGGGGAAAGGGCAGATTCTCGGGGTCTCCGGACTGCTTCCTATTCCTCCCTGCTGTGATCGTATATAAAACTGGTGCTTTTGCTCCCGGTTTGTTATGGTTGATATCCCTGCTTGAATGCAGGTGACTCAGTTAAGTGTATCTTTAAATAATGACAAGTCAGGATTTCCGCGACGACCGGTATTAGAGCTGTTAAAGGGTTAATATTGAGGCTCACCGGCACGGCCTGCTTGATGCCCGGGAAGGCGCTCTTGTCCGTGGCTTTGCTGTCGGCGTTCAGACTTATACTCCTCCTGCTAGACATTCCCATGACGCTGCGGTTGGCGAGGCTGTAGTTTATCCGGCTTTGGGTTCCAAAGCCAGATATTTTGGAGATCTTATTCAGACGCATCGTGGATCGGGCCGCCCTGCGAAAAAAACAACAGAACAGCGCGTTTATGGAGGGAAACCTTCAGGGTATTGATTTTTGTATTAATAAATGTCATTATTAGGAAAAGCTTTGGGCGAGCCCCTCTTTCCTCCTCCAGACCCCCTCTCTCCTTCCCTGATGCCCCTCTTTCCTCCTCCTGACCCCCTCTCTCCTCTCCTGATGCCCCTCTTTTCCAGGAGGTCAGAATGTTTGCTGGGTATGAGGGGATCGCAGGGTTCTACAGCCCTAAAAGCCCCGATAATGTGTATAGAAACAGCAGGACACGGCTTTATAAATTAAACGATAAATAAATACCATTATTATTCTTCTACATGCCCCACCCAGTTACCCCAGCCACGCCTCTAACCACACCTCCTACATATCAAAAATATGTCTATAAGATGATGTACCAGGAATGATAATAATAATAAATATGTGGTGGTAGAACCCAAAGCATAATGGGAGTTCGCAACCCTAAAGCGACAAAGTGTTCTGGCTGGGTATGATGTGGGTTACAGATCAGTCAAAAAATCTGCTCTTGATAAGCTTAATGGGAGTTGCATCCCTGGAAAAAAATGTAATCTGGCTGATCATGATGAGAGTTGCACAAGATACTCTGAAAGTTTCCTCAGCTCTTACTTACATGGCGAGCCCGGGGTTTTGAGCGTTTGGTTTTATTCTGGTCGGCGCCGGTCCGGACATGATGCGGATTGTAAGAGAAGTCCACCGGACACGCACACGGCAGACGGTACCAGCTGTCTCGGTTCTGAGAAAAGCGTTATCTGTAACCATAGAGACGTCCACTCCTGACGTACACGCTTAAGCGCCGCCCCATCATAGCCACTCCGTGAGTTGAAACCGCGCCTCTTTTGAACCCTGCCTCTCGCGTTTCGCCATTGGCTGCCGCCACTCTACTCGAAAATACCATCCCTCCAGATTTTCCATTGGCTGCTGCCACATCTATGTCAAGCTCCGCCTTATGACACTTCCTGTTTGCAAACGCCTCGCCTACTCAGAGCCCACCTTCTCTTCTCGATGATTGGTTATTCCGGCTGGCGCTCAGAGCGCAGGTTGCTGCGGCTTCCGCCTCCATCCGGGCACTTGCGCTGACCCGCGATGTGACCCGTCAGTACGGCAAACATGGCGGAGGTAAGGAGGAAACTCACAGGAAGCTTCACCGTAGCTCCCTCCCTCTGTCCTCATCCCGGCCTCCGCTCATTGGGCTCTCTGGCCCATTGCAGCCTTCGGGCCCAGCCCTGCTCGCCCTGCTCACTTGTTGCTTCTCCCGCCCGCACTCCCAAACTTCCCCCAACGGGGAACGGCTGCGGAAGCTCCCCTAGGGGTACGCAGAGCCCGGTACTTCACATACCTGCCCCGGGGACCCTTGGAGCCCAATTCACCGCCCTGCTCTAGGCCCTACTCACTTGGCGGGAACAGGAACCCAGCCACTCAGCGATTGGCCCCTCGCCTTCTATTGAAGCCCCCTCATACGTCAGGGTCAGGGAACCTCATCTGATTATAAGGCCACGACTCCCAGTGCTCTCAGCCAATCGCCAAGTCCAGTTGGACATTCCTACTCATTGAGTGGCCCTTTGCCTTTCAGTGGGGTCCCTCACTCACCTGGGCTCGGAGATTACCCATGACCTCCAGCTCTAGCACAACAGCTCCCAACACTCTCAGGCTGCCACCATACCTGTACCAATATACTGTTGAGGTCGGGTTAGAAGCGAGGAGGGCGAAGTCCCTGTAGAGTCGGTATCCTGCTTGCTGAGGGTTCTGGGAGTTGTCAGCCAAGACCTCCTGGAAGTCCTAGTTACCCAGATCTGCCTGAATCCCCCCATGTCTTCCTCATATCATATATTTTAACCTCTTGCTTACCAGGTTCATCAACAAACCAGATGTCTTTACAGATTGGTAAATGATGAATTTTGAATATTAACACTTCCTTTAATCTGTCAATAGCTGATGACTGGGGGGGCTCTCGCTTATTGGGTTTGAATGTTTGAATTTTGTTTGTTCTACAAATCCAAAACTGTCTTATATTTCGTTTTTCTTCTGCTTTATTCTTTGGGGCTTAGAATGTTTTCCTAAAATATGAAGTATCCATCATTCTTGTGTTAGAATATTACCTAATAGTAGTTAGTAAAGGGGGGGGGGGTCTTGGAGCTTCTCCAGAAGATCTAGTGTAGGTTGTGCTGACTGCGGAGAATCGGTTGAACCGTGTGGTCTACGCGTTGGAGACCTAATACCTAAAGCGCACAGCCAAGCGCTTTTAGTTCCTTTACTGCGGGGCTGCCTGACTCCGACCTCCGCTGATACATTGTTACGGGATATTTGTACGCGATTCCTACTGTCCGCCGGTGGAGAATGAATGAGCCCCTTGCACGTTGTGATGGGAGTTGGCTGAGGTGGTTGTTGTGCAGGGAACGTCGCCCCCGCAGAGCTGGAAGGTAGTACCTGATGTCACAGGAGGCTGAGAATATTTTATTAGTACGATATTCATTTTATTTTTTGTGCTCCCAACTTTATTTAAACCTCCAACGGTTCATCAACTGGGTATTTTATCGTAAAAGTTAGTTTTTGGCACCCCAAACCATTCCATAGTCAACAAATCTATTAGAAGCAGGGAAGCTGCAGCCGACAACATTTAAAATGCACGTTTGGTAGCGTTCCTGGCGCTGGAGCATGCGTGTGATCGCTTTATATTGTATTTATTTCGCCATCGATGCTTTTAAATGGTGGTTTTCTTGTAATTCTGTCCATTTCTCGTTTGTGCTTAACGGGCAGTGTTACGGTTAGCGCACTTTAACCTTATTTTATTTTTTAATTTTTTTTTTTCCTGCTGTTTTGTGACATGAAATCTGATTCTGCCTCCTGCATCACGAGAGCCCAAGGGTCCTGCAGCCGCTACTGGGCTGAGATGACTCGAGGCAGTAAACACCATAGAGTTGTAGAGCGATGCGCTGCCCTGGAAGATCATCTCTATGGTGTGTTTTGTTTTTTGAAGTAATAAGAATGGAGGATAGACCTGCAGCAAGACCTCCAAACTCTCTATGGTGCAGGAAGTAACGCATTAGAAAATGCTTTATCATACAAAAGCCGACAATAATAACATTTTTGGGGGGGTCCGTAGGCCCATCACGGGGTATGTCTTCCAATGTAAACTAGCGGCCATTGGTTTTGATAATTTGTGATGTGCTTTGCACTCGCTGTCAATAGATGCCCTTTCTCGCTATAAGATGGTCAGGGCGCCGTGCTGCCTCTCCATGATACCCCACGTCTGATGGGGCTGTTTTGGTTGCGATATAAAGCGCATAGGCGGTGCAGAAAAAAAACCCCATTGACCCAGGGGACTGTATACTATAATCATTTCTCTGCGCAGTTATTCTTGGTCCGGCTGGAATGTTATTGTGTTGTAGCGAGGAATTTAATTGTGGTTTTGCTTTGAAATTGGGGGGGGGTAGCTAAAATCTATGGCTGGCATTAAGAAGTCGGCACGTTTTGAAGATGCGATGGGTACTCGGAAACGTATCGGCACGGAGAGCCGGAGTGGTTTTATGCCGCAGGTCATAAAGCATCTAGAGTTTGGTGTTTCTCATATATGAGGGCTGCTCATGGAGCGGTATGAGAAGTAAATGCTGCTGAAATCTGTTTCATAGAAATGTTTTACTTTAACCCTTTATTAAAACAAAGCAAAAACTGTTCCCCCCCCCATAATGATTGACAAGTTTCCGCTTACTGGTTTCTAAGCCAGGACTCCGGGTTGTCTGGTTCTCTTGGCTTTGGTTCATGTAGTTTGTTCCAAACATGATGTTTGGATTTAGAAAACATTTTTATTTTAAATATTTGAGTCGATTACAAAAATTATTTAATTATTAACACTCTCGTTGGCTGTTTAGCAAATCCAACTGATTAGCTGCTGACTTTTCTTCTTAGAAAACCCTTCCTGTGATACGAGCCGGGTCTCAGCCCCCCCCCAGCCCCTCTGCTGGTAGAACCGCGTGTTTAAGACACGTTTACACACACATTGCATTACATGGTTCAGGGCTGTAGGCTGTATGATGGACAGTAAGCCCCCCTTGGAAGCATTTATATAGAACCTGGGCTGGGGTAACTACTTTGGGCTTTATTATAGCTATTGGGCATCCCTGAAACCCACATTACTTTAGACCAGGGGGTGCACAGCTGTGGTCCCCAAGGCCCACAATTTCTCTATTTCAGCTAAATTACACTTTCATTAAACTACCTGTCTTCAGACACACAGAACTCCTGGCCCTCGAGGGCCAGAGATCTGCACCTCAGGCTGAGACAGTGACACCTGCAAAGATGTCATAAAAACGCTTCACGGGTCACTAGCAGCAGCGGCCTCGCATGAAACAATTATTTCAACGTTTGGTTCTATGACTATGGAGCAGAATGCGGTTACTCGCCCAGGTGCTAACGTTGGTTTCCATTTAATGGTTTGTCACGGGAGTCGTCAAAAAGGAGGAAAATAATGTAAAGTTATGTCTTATAGGGGAACTCGCCCCCCTCCCTTAGCAATGATTTCACTGATCGTTTTCACAAAATCTCCTTTAAATATTAACATTGTCGGCTGCCTTTGTTTGCACCTACTTATGATCCTCTCCTACTTTTTGAAGTTGGTCCTTGTGCCCTCAAAGGCTCTTGGAGGTTTAAAACTGCATCGATGACATCACATGCAGCATAAGTAAATGTCGATGTTCTCATGCAAGCCGCGTATTGTTAAAAGGCGCTAAATGCAGCCGCGGCTCCTGACACCAGCCCGACATCAACTGTACTTAGCGATGGATTTACAGCCGGGAAACGGACTAAGGGACCCCCATGAAAAAACCTTATGGGGGTTTCCTGCTCTTCTGCTTCGAGTAACAGACGCATTATAAACGACACATATAGGAAAAAGCTTAAATAGTGGGATTTTTATGTATCGCGCTCTCTGGAGCGTAGCAGACGAGCCTTAGCAGATCTGCCTCGCGAAGGTTAAATCCCATAAAAACCACAACCTGAGAAGGACTTTTTGTTTTAGTTTCAATGCAACTCCTTAAATACCTGCTTCTGTGTCATGTGACTCGGGTTCTCGGCAGATTGTGAAACGGGCAGAATGTTAGATGAATCATTTTGTAATAGAATCTAAAAAAAAACCCCATCGTCTTTGAAGGGTTTTGTGCTTTCAGAAGGACGAAGAATGACATTTCCAACAAAGTGTCTGATTCAGCCGGAATGGCAACTTTTTAAATTACTTTTGCCGAAGAGATGCAGAAGAGCCAACGGATAACGGACGCCGTTCAGGGCTGCTTCTTTATTTAGGTTTAGAACGTATTCTGATAGAATGCGCTCTTCTAAAAAATTAATTAGAGCTTTTCGACCGATTGTATGAGATGAAAGTGAACTCTGTGAGCCACGGTAATTGAGTGGGCTCCACGTCTCGGCCCTGAGCAGCGCTTAGTGAATAGAAACCTGCCCCCCCCCCCAACGTACAGACTTTGCTTTGGACAGCGAGGTTTCCTGCAAACTTTTATTGAATGTTAATTAAGAAAATGTTTATTAAATACATTCTATATATATATATGTGTTTTCTTTTAAGCATCTCGTGTTTTCAAAGTGTCTGGGCGATATCAGCTTTATAGAACAGGCGGTGGTTTAGGACCCTTTAGGAGGGTCTCTTACTTTCTTCAATAGGTTGTACCGGTTAATCATGTGAGGGATTTTCGCAGTCCCCGGGGGCCGTATTTAATAAAGCATTCCAGCTATTATTTTCGTGTTAAGTGCAGATTTGTCTGAACCCCGGTACTTTTCCCTGCATGCAAATAGGTGTAGGCATTCTTTAGTTATTAGACTTCTCGTAACTCCTCCTCCAGCTGCGTCTGCTGGTCGCAGGAAGCGTACCTTAGTATGCCGCATCCGCAATAGAACTACCGGTAGAGTCAGCGGGAGCCGGGCTGTCTTATGGATGCTGTCTGAACCAGCGATGGCGCGGTCTGGGTGGGGGGGGGCGTTTAATGGAAAAATTGGGAAAAATATTTTCTCAAAACTTTTTTTTTCTGGAAAAATTTAAATGAAATTGAGTGACTGTGAAATATCATCTTTTACAATGATAAATAATGTTTATGATGCGGCATTCAAACTGACATAAAGACCTTTCGTTTGCAATTGATGCCAAGGAGCAAATCTGATTGGGCGACTGTGATCACTCGCCCCGTCCAATCCATGCAGGAGGATTAGAGGAGATCTTTAGTTTTTTTTTTTTAATGGTTTCTTCATTTATTTTGTTGCATTTGAGGGATGGGGGGGTACCGGTTCTCACGTGTAGTTGAATTTTTAACGTATATACAGACCTTGTTCCATTTGCAACAAAATAAAGTTTTAAACAGCAAGTTTTAGTTTAACTGAATAAGCTGTACTTTTATTTCAAGCGCAATACTTTTTATATCCGCTGCATTTCATGTTCCCGGTATAACAAAACAACTTCACGTTTCTAACGCTGCTCCGCTCTGCATTTATTTATTTTTGTCAGTTTTTCTAAGAATTTTCCAACCGTTTTTTTATTATTTATTTATTTATTTTCTGGACATTTTCCAAATTTCGGGAAATCTTACGTCTCTGGTCTGAACGTTGATGTTTTGCTGGCATACATGCAATTGGCTAATTGACGATATACTCAGTACTTTTACCTGGAGTCCTGCACCGGTAGTTGTTACTGATATAATAATAAAAGGCAGACAATAGAGCTTTATTCAGAATATAACCTGAATGTTGTTTTCACAAATAATGAGCTGAAATGTGATTGCAGTATCTGCTATTTCTTACTTTTGTATTAAATGTCTTTTTCTTTTTCTCTTCGCAGCCTTCACTTGGGACCGCGAGCCCAGGTAACCCACCTTCTCGCAACTTCTGTGGCTCAGATGGCGCACAGCGTGTGGCATATTTTCAATTACAAGTTTGTAACGTGATTAAAAACATCCAAAACACTTTTATTTGCTGCTTAAATACATAAAAATACCTGTCCAGATCTTTGCAGGTACTTTAATACAAGTACGTGGGGGGTGCTTACCTTTTAAGAGAAGATATAGTTCCAGTCTTTGCTGCCTAAATCATCGGGGGGGGGCTTCCTCTGCATGCTTGTGGTGGGCAGGGTGGTTTTTGTTAAACCCCATAAAACTCGCATGAACCTACCCTGGAGCGGGCCGGTGTTTAGTGTATCGCGCATGCGCAGTGACAGACACAGGATTTCTTCAGATGAACACCCGGCAGCCATGAAGCTGGAGAGCAGGGAAAATACATTGGGGGGGGGATTAGAACAGTCATTTAAAGGGGCTACCATATGCGTTAAGGTGAAACGATGCTTGGCATGTATGTTCCTTCTATACAGAGGGGCCAACGTGTAGCTGCCCTGGGGTATACCTCCTATATCTGTGCCATCGCAGCTCTGCCAACAGTGGGCTAGTGATGCGTGGGGGCTGCAGTTTCTCAGAAACAAAGCAGCTTAACTGTTTGCTGTTACTTTTTGGAAGGATAGATAACCGGGAAGTGCTTGGGGTCGTCCGGCGACTGTAATTTTGTTGCCGGCGACCCAATTGGTATCTTAATCCCTAATCCTATCTCTCACCCAGGGGGTTCGGCAACATCCGACGACCACGAGTTCGACCCATCGGCAGACATGTTGGTTCACGAGTTTGACGATGAAAGGACTTTGGAGGAGGAAGAAATGATGGAAGGGGAAGTGAATTTCACGTCTGAAATCGAGCACCTGGAAAGGGTAAATGGCTGGGAAACGGGTTTAACTCCCTGAGGTTTGTTTGGGAGTCGAAGTTCTCCAAACTTTACAGCGTGAATCACAAGTATATAAAAAATGTCAGAGCCGCCGTGTTGCCAGACAACACCCTCTATCTGCGTCCAAAGTCCGTCTCAAAAAAACATAAAGAAATAAAAAATCTAGACTGGGTTTGGTTCATATAAAATACGTTCATCATATGATGGATTTGCCCCGTAACCAAGTTCCATGTTCCTGCTTTTAAAACTAACCGGTGGATTATAAAAAGCCTTGTTAAAAATACAGACTGCAATCATAAAATAGGTGGTGGGTAATACCTCCGTTCCCTGTCCTTGCGCAATAAGTTAATAATGAGGCGTTAAGTCAAGATCTTAGTTTTAACTTCTTTTTTTTTTTTTTTTTTTTTTTTTTTTTTTTACCGGACTGATTTATTCCGCGCCTGTGTTCCGGATATAAATATAATCACAATCAATAACCGCGAGCCATGTATCTGCCGCATGCGTGATACCGGTCCATCGGCTGCTATTTATCTCACGTCGGTGTCGATTAACGCGGCGCATGTCCCGGCTTTCGTTTCAGGAAAGTGAGATGCCTATCCATGAACTGTTACGGCTTTATGGGTACGGAAGCACCGTCCCCCTGCCGGGAGAAGAGGAAGACGAGGAAGATGATGAGGATAACGATCAAAACAGCGGCTGCAGTGGTGAAAATAAGGTAATTATATATATATATATATATATATATATATATATATATATATATATATATACTCTGTGTGCATTAATATGCTTACCACATTCCTGCTTCCTACTATGGAACACTTTGTAAAGGTTGATGTTTGTCTCCCCCCCCCCTTCTCAGGATGAAACTGCTAAGGATTCATCAGGACCTGAAGATGAAACTCAGTCGTTCAACGATGACCCGGCGCCGTCTGCTACATGTCCGGATGTACAGGAGGTGATCAGACCTCGGAGGTGCAAATACTTTGATGCAAGTACGTTACCGGTTAAGGGAATTACATTTGTATATATTAGGAAAAATAAGTAGTCTTAGAGGGGATATGATGTCATTATACAAACCTGTACCGGGACAATAGTAGAGGCTCTGGTGATCTATTAGTTACTGGGGCTGAGCAAAGAACAAGAGGTCTTCCAAGAGAGGGATTTTCCCTTAAAGCAGCGAGAAAGGTTTACTTACTGTAAGAGTGGTAAAGATGTGGAATCCACAACATGTGCTATCAGTGCTTTTAAATATGGGTTTGAGAGTATATAATATGCAGAATATACACGGATATAAGGACGGGATTAGTTATACGGCCGGAGAGTATATAATATGAGGAATATACAGGGATATAACGGGTTATAAGGACGGGATTAGTTATACGGCCGGAGAGTATATAATATATAATATGAGGAATATACAGGATATAACGGGTTATAAGGACGGAATTAGTTATACGGCCGGAGAGTATATAATATATAATATGAGGAATATACAGGGATATAACGGGTTATAAGGACGGGATTAGTTATACGGCCAGAGAGTATATAATATATAATATGAGGAATATACAGGATATAACGGGTTATAAGGACGGGATTAGTTATACAGCCGGAGAGTGTATATTATTTAATATGAGGGATATATAGGGATATAACGGGTTATAAGGACGGGATTAGTTATACGGGGGGAGAGTATATAATATATAATATGAGGAATATACAGGATATAACGGGTTATAAGGACGGGATTAGTTATACGGCTGGAGAGTATATAATATATAATATGAGGAATATACAGGGATATAACGGGTTATAAGGATGGGATTAGTTATACGGCCGGAGAGTATATAATATTTAATATGAGGAATATACAGGGATATAACGGGTTATAAGGACGGGATTAGTTATACGGCCGGAGAGTATATAATATATAATATGAGGAATATACAGGATATAACGGGTTATAAGGACGGGATTAGTTATACGGCCGGAGAGTATATAATATATAATATGAGGAGTATACAGGGATATAACAGGTTATAAGGATGGGATTAGTTATACGGGGGAGAGTATATAATATGAGGAATATACAGGATATAACGGGTTATAAGGACGGGATTAGTTATACGGGATGGAGAGTATATAATATATAATATGAGGAATATACAGGATATAACGGGTTATAAGGACGGGATTAGTTATACGGCCGGAGAGTATATAATATATAATATGAGGAATATACAGGGATATAACAGGTTATAAGGATGGGATTAGTTATACGGGGGAGAGTATATAATATATAATATGAGGAATATACAGGATATAACGGGTTATAAGGACGGGATTAGTTATACGGGATGGAGAGTATATAATATGAGGAATATACAGGATATAACGGGTTATAAGGACAGGATTAGTTATACGGCTGGAGAGTATATAATATATAATATGAGGAATATACAGGATATAACGGGTTATAAGGACGGGATTAGTTATACGGGGGGAGAGTATATAATATATAATATGAGGAATATACAGGATATAACGGGTTATAAGGATGGGATTAGTTATACGGCCGGAGAGTATATAATATATAATATGAGGAATATACAGGATATAACGGGTTATAAGGACGGGATTAGTTATACGGCCGGAGAGTATATAATATATAATATGAGGAATATACAGGGATATAACAGGTTATAAGGATGGGATTAGTTATACGGGGGAGAGTATATAATATATAATATGAGGAATATACAGGATATAACGGGTTATAAGGACGGGATTAGTTATACGGCCGGAGAGTATATAATATATAATATGAGGGATATATAGGGTTATAAGGTTACCCGTGTTGAGGTATAATTTGAAATGACACAAGTGAGGGTTTTTTGCTGCCTTGTGGATCAACAGCGAGGTGAAACTTGATGGATGCGTACCTTTTTTATTTATTTTTTCTTCAACCTAAATTACATTGTTTATAGCTTGCTTATTTTGTTTCACAAATCAGGTTAACGAGTTCTGTATTTTTCCACCATATATTCAGCTTTTTTTGGAGAAATGCTTAGTTTAATTTTGCGGTCTATGTATTATGTTTATTTAACCACATATTATATAATCTGAAGGACTATGTGACCTCCCTCTGATAAAGGCACTTCTCATTTTGTAGCTAAAACAAAAACCTTTATTTTTTTTTTTTGTTTTTTTTTTTGTTTTTTTTTACAGACAATGAAATAGAAGAGGAATCTGAAGATGATGAAGATTATATTCCATCGGAAGACTGGAAAAAGGTACATCCTGAAGATGTTAATGTTAATGACAAAGTGTGTTTGTCCTTTTTGGTTGGTACTGTTAAATATAGTGGATTTTTTTTTAGGAAATGCATCATTGATGTGTGGGACTTGTTCCGCCAAGCATAACCCCTCTCTAAAAAGTTATAGTAAAGTGTGAAAAATGTACACAACCATTCAAAAGTTTGGGGTCACTGAGGTGTTTCCATGGAAAACAGGGAAATTTCTGGCTGTAACATAATTGCAGAAGGGTTTTCTTGCGATCAATTAGCCTTTTAAACCTAAACTTGAATCGGCGAACACAACGCGAGTGACAAAGGGCCTCTGTGTGCCTATAAAGAGATTCCATTAACAATCAGCCGTTGCGCTGGATTTCTGATCCATTTCTTGATGTTGTAATAGGCAAAATCTGCTTTTCTTTCAAAAATAAGGACGTTTCTAAGTGACCCAAAACTTCTGGACAGTAATATAGCTACAAATGAGATGTAAATAAAATATATAATGTATTGCTTGCATACGCGAAGACTGGTAAATGTGGGTACAATGAAACCTGTTAGTATTTTTTTGTGTAATGTAGTGATTTCCCCTCTTTATGCAGGAAATTATGGTGGGCTCGATGTTTCAGGCTGAAATCCCGGTTGGCATCAGCAAGTACAGGGAAACTGAGAAAGGTAAAACCCCAGTGATGCTTTTCACTGTATGGAGTGTATCCAGGGGACTGTACAGTCCGCTATGGGGGCTTGCGTTCAGCCCACGGGCATGTTTTACGCGTCGCCTCCTATGTGCACAGGTGGCACCTATAGATGAACTGCCTTTAAAACATGCCCAATTAGCAAGCCCTTGGACAAATCTCCTCTTCTAACGATGGAAAAGGCAAAAAAACGTGTGGGTTCAGTGCATTTGCGAGTGGTATATTTAACCAAAGTGGCATTTTCTGAAGTAAAATTACCGTCACATGATCGTTGGTATTATTTTTGTGTAATTTTGCAGTGTATGAAAACGACGACCAGTTGCTCTGGAATCCGGACTTTGTTTTGGAGGAGAGAGTGATTGAGTTTCTGAGCGAGGCATCAAGGAGGACCGGTGAAGAGAAGGGTCTGGAGGCAATTCCTGAAGGATCTCATATTAAAGATAATGAACAGGTGAGATGGCAGGGATCCGAGGGGGCTTCTGGGGTCTCTCTAAACAAAAAATAAGGGCAACGCTAGAGGTCTACAGACATTAAATGTTCACGTCGGCAAATCTCAGAGACTATTTTTGTTTTTTTTATTATAAATCCTGCTTTTTTGGAGTTATGAAAATATTTTTTTCTCTCTTCATTGGAATCAATGGAATAAAACCTTTTGCTTCCAGGCGCTGTATGAGCTGGTGAAATGTAACTTCGACACAGAAGAGGCCCTTCGGAGGCTAAGATTCAACGTGAAAGCCGCGCGAGGTGAGTGCAGGTTCTGTAAGGAAACCAGACGCAAGCGCAGAGGCGTAATATGAGGGCACGATAAGTAGGGATACGCCACGCTTCAGCTTATCTGGCATGTCTGCCGGCATTTATGTTGAAGACGTTTGTGTTCCTGGTTATATTCGACATCCTTCAAGTCCGTCCGAAGTGCTGCCGCTGGGTTTCTGTTGCTGAGGGGGGGCAAAAAAATTGTATTGAGGAATTCTGTGGATCTGTTTGCTTTTAATGTCCTCATTTCGTTTAAAATCTAACTGTAGCACAAAATGGAAAAGTAAACTTCTACTTCTGTTATACAAGCCTCTTCCCAGCCGGAAATGTTAATATCTGGTTATGTTTGTGTGTATACATGCACTAAAACCTTAAAATAAGCACCCCCCCACAAACACACCGAAGTGAAAATGACTATTTTTAATGTTTGGGGGGTGGGTTTTTTTGTTAATTTGCTCAATTAAGTTAATTCTAATGTAACAGGCGATTGACTAAAGCAGGGGTTTTCTCATAGTTATTATTTTTAAACCTTGTTTCAGAAAGCTACCAATATGTCATGTTTTGTGTGCTGTTATCTGCGCCCAATGTACTAGACGCACAACCCCTACTCCTTTATCATACTGCCTGCGGGAAACAATAGAATGGCTCAGTCTTAATCACCCAGTCAGACTATGACTAATGAAAGTCTATGGAGGAGCGGACTTCATTAGCATCGCCATAAAGCGTAAGCTCAGTGTGGTGTTGGAGCCGGGAAAGTCACCCAAAATATCACATGACTGACAGCAACGGCGGCTCCAGGTCTGCAGATAAAGGGAGTCTGAGACAAAATAAGATAAAACTGGGCTTTCGGCAGCAACCCACATTATTTTATACAGCCCTGGGGGGGGGGGTTATTGCTGTATACAGTGCTGGGGGGGTTAATTACTGTATACAGTGCGGGGGGGGGTTATTGCTGTATATGGCGCGCTGGGTGGTGGGTTGTTAGCCAACATCCGAAGGGTCGTTGTTTGTAGTTTCGTTCATACAGCTTTATTGTTTTTCCTTCAGAAGAGCTCTCTATTTGGACGGAAGAGGAATGCAGAAATTTTGAACAAGGACTTAAAGCGTACGGGAAAGACTTCCATTTGATTCAGGCCAATAAGGTAATTATTATCCATTCATTGCATTCCAACTGAATCCCGCGCATTTTGAAGTAAAAGTTTTTTTGTAAACCCCAGCCATGTTGGATGACCTGCATGTTCTAGTAGCAGTCGTGTGGGATCCAGATATTCACATTTCCTTGCTTTTTTTTTTTCCCTTTCGATTTTTAAAAGTATGGCTTCACTGAGAGTGGTAGATAAGTGGAACAGCCTCCCAGCAGAAGTGGTAGAGGGTAATACAGTGAGGGGATTAAACATGCATGGGATAGACATACGGCTCCTGAATCTAAGACGAGACCAACGACTGATTAAGGTTTGAGTCTTTACAGCAGGAGAGACAGGGGCCGGATGGGGCCGATCCGCCGGCGGGTTTTGTGTTTCTATGATCTGTAACAAGGCTCTTTCTGCATCCCATCCCAGGTGAGAACGAGGTCTGTGGGGGAGTGTGTCGCCTTTTACTACATGTGGAAGAAGTCTGAACGATACGATTTCTTTGCTCAGCAAACGCGGTTTGGGAAGAAGAAATACAATCTCCATCCTGGAGTAACGTGAGTTTTCAAACACCACGAAACGGGCTTCTGCTTTTAAAAAGACGATTTCTTGCGGTTAGAACGTCGGCTCGGTTCCCGAAGGGATGGAAGACGGGGCTTCGGTGTCCCGTAAAGTTTATTTTCTTAAAGGGACACCCAAACTTTTGTATGCGTTTCAATGCTTATGATAACCGAGTCTAACGTATCGCGGGCGGGTTAGTGAGAATCCGTAAAAAACCTCAAGGTATTAGACAGGCTACTGCTTCATATATTAATGCATATTAAAATATAAAAATTAATGCATATTAAAATATAAAAATTAATGCATATTAAAACTACACATTAACTAAAATAAATTAAAATCAATAAAATAAATGCATATTAAAATAAAATAAAATGTTTTAAAGAATATTTCTGTATGGGAGTCTCTCTTGTGGGTCGGCTCAGAAGCTGGTTGAGAGTCACCTGCGCATGGGAGGTGGTGAAAGAAAGCAAAAAAATACATTGATGTGATTTTGAACCTTCTGTGTGTTTTGTTTTTTTATGCTTGGGTTGACTGAAAAGCGCGTTGTGAAAACCTTAAACTTTGCTTTGACTCTCAGGGACTATATGGATCGTCTCTTGGATGAAAGTGAGAGTGCGGCGTCTAGCAGAGCCCCCTCGCCACCTCCGGCCAACTCCAACAGCAGCGCCAGCCAATCGGAGAAGGAGGACAGCTCGGCTGGCAACAGCCAGAACGGTATGACGGCAGTTTCCCGTCTTTTGATTGATACATAAAATATATAGATTTTTCTAATTGGCAGACGTGTCTGCGGCGTACATTTTATTTCTGACCTCTCTACCCTACCGAGCGGCTCATAAACCAAAGGTTATAACTTAGAATAATTCTGATATAATTGGCAAACAGGAATCCATAGAAAAAAATCCGTTCAGTTATAAATTCTCTATCTGACAAACCCAGAGAGTTATGGATTTGAGGCTTATAGATAGTTTTGGTATTGGCTCCTGACCTCTGTCTTCTGCGTCCCTGGGGTGTTATTTCTGCCAATGGATGAAAGCGTCGGGGGAATATATAATATGATATGATATAATATGGTATAATATAATATGCCGTTCTGGAGTTCTCCAGCATTCTATCCGGAAGTGTCGCGTTATTTAGAATGTTGTCGTCTCCCTTCTGCGTGTTCCAGGTGTAGCTGCCAACGGCCCGAGCGATTTGCCTGCATACAGGGATGAAGCCAAACCAGAACACGTCCATCTAAACGGCCCGACGCACAGCGGCGCCGAACAATCTTCCAACGACACCGACACCAACGGCTACAACCAAGAAAACTCAGCGGGCGAATCCAAACCCAGCCATCCAAACACGAGTAACGACGACGACGAGCCGGAGGAGAAAAGCGACAGAGCCGCCAAAAGGCGACGAATCGACAGCCCCGGGAAGGAAAGCCCGGCGTCCTCTGAATTCTCTCAGGAAGTATATTCACAAGGCGAGCTTTAAGGGAAAATCCTCGACTTTTCAGACACTTCTGAAACAAATACGTTTTCTGTGAGTCTTGGATTTTCAGGGTCGGCTTATTTATCGATTGTTTTTTTATTTTTTTGTGAGCCCCCCCAGCAAATTTGATTCATAGACAGCCGATGGAAGCGTTTTTTTGTAACGTGGGGTCTTTATTTTAACGAGAGTTTAAATGACCTACCTAAAGAATGTATTTTTTCAGTAAAACATACAAAGTTAATAATTCTCATTTTTAACCCTTTCTGCATCTCTACACATGCAGATATATAATTTTTTTTTAAAGTTTGTTTCAAAATGTCGGATTTGAATCTGCTAAAGGAGCCCCCCGACCCTGGCGTTTTTTTTTTTATTTTTATTTTTTTATTTTTAATTTTTTTTTTTTAATAGATAGAAGCTCAAAGAATAAACCAAGTGAGGTTTGTGTATGTAAATTATTGACATCAATGATGTCTTTCCTATTCTTATCTGGGCTGAAAAAGATACATTGTGTATTTTTCCAGATCTCTTTGTAACCTTTTGAAATATTTTTACAGTTAGCTATGTTTTCATCGAACTGTCCTTTTTCTTAAACAAAAGCTTGTATAATTTTCTTAACTTGTACAGTTGATAAACTTTTATTATGAGAAATGAATATTCTGAACGGTGTACGTCCGCTTCTCTTTCCTTGCAAAAAGCCCCCAAAAAAAGAAAAGCAAAATTGCTTTTTTTTTTTTTTCTTCATTCATTTGTATTTTCTATGTTTACCTCGGTGTTTTTATCGTCCTAAATAGTTTCGTTTACCAGTGATTTGTGTTTTTCTTGCAGGTTAATTGTAGTCATTTTTTTTTTTCCAAACTTGTATAATTAGACAGAATTCTTTTTAAATCTCGCTATGAACTGTAACATTTATCCGGACTTCATATGAAGGAACCATGACTTTTTGGATACATTCAGCATAAGGCTTATTATCTAGAAATGAGACATTTTTAGGATTTTTTTTTTTTTTAACGGACCTAAACATTTTATTAGTAATCACTGCTATGTGTTGTATTTGGAAACGGACTCGGCTTCTGTTTATAACTTCAGCTTTTGAATTTCGCGAATTCAGGTCCTGTTTTTACGAAGGGTAGCGAAATGACGTTTTCTCCGCATTCTTGCACAATTCCTTACTGTAGTGTTTTTTTAAGTTTGGATATTGGCTTTTAATGAAAAACCTACAAGCCCTAGGTTCTAGTGTCGGCCGCGCAAGTTTAATATACCATTTTTTTGTTTGTTTGTTTTTTTAGTAGACTAAATGTGAATAATTTCCTCCGAAACGATCAATTGGGGGGGTAGTAAAATTATTATAGGCAAAAGAATTCTGGAGCCTGTTTCGGAATCATAGGCTCGATCTGTTTATAGAGAGTACCTTTTCCTGTAGTTTTCTATAGAAACGTTGCCGGTTATGTTGGAAGTAGCTCAAAAAGGGAGTGTTTTATCCTTTTTAACTCCTTTGCTGCCAAAGCGCATGACTGCCCCTCCTCTGCTGGGCAGATCTTAACCTCCGTGGGGCAAATTGTCCCCGTTTTTTCCTTACTTGGTCTGAGCATATAAACCATGGAACCTAAAATCCATTCTGTGAAATGATGCACATAGGACTTATATAATTTATTTAATTGCCTCAGCTTTAGTTATTTAAATAAAACCATTTTATTTATATATAAGCATATACGTTACAGAGATTCTTAGCGCAGCCTGCGGGTGAACACCGGCCTGTTATCCTCGTACATATACTTTGAGGTTGGTTATAAGTCGTATTCTATTATCTAATGTGTTTCGCTTTCTTTTCGTTCCATATACCTCTTCTGTTTTAACCTGTTAGATACCAGAGGGGAACCAGAGACGTGCTTTCTGTGCCTTGTCGGCACTGAATGGGTTAGTTGGCAAAGTGTGGCTTAACTTCTTAAATCGTTCCGATGTTTTACCGTTTTGTATCACGATGTATCTGCGGTCACTTTAAAAATGTCTTCCTGTATCGCCTGGGAACGAGTCTTTATTAGCGTGTCTCGTTTTACATCGCACAAAGGTCAGTCTTTTACTTTCAACCAGTTCTATTGGTCATTGCACTATATCAGCCCCAAACCGCGCTCTCCCATACGCATAGTTCTTATAGTCTTACGTTTTCTGTATTTAGGCTGTTAAATGCTCCGAATATGGTGAATATATATATATTTTAGACATTCTGCGCTTTCATTGAGTGTAAAATGATTGCAGTCACACAGCTGATCACATTTCATATAATTTCACCTGTTTTTGCACTGTTGGTATAACATTTTCCAATGCTTTCTGTCTGCAAACCTGCAAAAATTCTATTAAAATTTTTGGGTTTTTTGGAAAGGGGTTGTGTGCGGTTTGGTCTGTTTATACTTTGGGGGGAAAGACCAGGAAAATGAGGATTAAGGTGGCGGTGGTTTTAACACTTTAGAACACGGCAGGGAACGTCTCCCTGATCCTGGCTGGTGGTCCAATATCCTGCGTGCGCTCAGGTGGATCTCAACGCTCAGCCACGATGTAGATGAAGCAGCCAATCAAGGGCTTCGGAGGGCCTTCCACGCGTGTACAAAGGGGCATTTGATGAGCCAGGGCTAGAGCTGACTTGGGGCAAGTATTGTGTTTAGGTAAACGAACCACCTGCCCCGCAAGTAGCCGGGGCGCAGCAGATCAGGGTCTAAACGCTTCAAGGACACCATGACAACGTAAAGGGCTCCATTAACTGGTTTATGCTTTAAATGCAGGTGATGGCTTGAGTGTACCTTTAAGAAATGCAGATTTAACCCTAAAAATAAGGGTTGGTGGATCTATTCCCTAATCTATGAAACAGGAATAAAAGTAAGAGTAAAAATATTTGCCTCCACCAGGGGGCAGCATTAATCTGTGGCCCATGTGATATATGGGGATTGGAGGTGCAGATACACGCTAACTGCACCCCAGTATCGATCCCCCCCCCCCAGCGCCAGTGAGGCCGGTTTATTTACAGATCAGTCCGAAGCTGTTAATAGATTTATTTCATTACAGAATTGTTTTACAAATGGAAATCTCTGAACGCTGGAAGAACGACCTCTCGCTCCTTGTGACCCCTCGCAGGCAGAGCCCTTTTTCTATCTGGGTGCCAACAGGCGATCTTTTGTAACAACGACCAATTTTGACCAATAAATTGCCCCGAGACGGCGGCCATCCCTATTCTCGCCTTTCTTAAGGTGTTCCAATAGTTTTTAAGAGCCGGAAAATACTGCCGATACACAATTTACAGACGCTATGAAAAACCGCCATTTGTTATTGCTGGAGTTTGTGCCGTATTAACCCTCTGCATGCCAGAGAACAAAATAATGTCTGAAACACACAGCCCAGACTTCTATAAAAATATATGTAGCCACCGGTACACGATAAAAATGAACAAGCTGTGTTCTTCTCATGTCGCTGTCCAAGTGACAAATACTACGTTTACTGATGGCTGTAAAAGTCCCCTTAAATAAAAAAAAAAACTAGAAATTACTTTCTTCTTGCAAGTAATAAAAGCAGAGACTAAAATGGCATGTAGTGCAATGGGCTTTATCCACTAAATAGAGAGTTGCAGCAGGAAGACCTGTATAATGTATCCACTAAATAGAGAGTTGCAGCAGGAAGACCTGTATAATGTATTGTTCAGTTATGATTTATACAGGGTGAGCTCTCCTGTTAGTGAAGGGACCCCGTAACACCCATCTGCCAGAAACCTTCAGCTACGAGACATTAAGAAACGTAGTGAGGGTACCTTCTAAAAACAAAACAAAAAAAAAACTAAAGCAACACTAAAAATAAAACTTCAAATGGGACATCGTTTGTTCGCAGCTCCTTAACGAGGACATTCCTAATAGATATAGGAACTCGTTTACTCGTTCTCAGTACAAACCAAGAATCCACCGTCAGATCACATGACCTAGGCGTGGATTTAATTAAAAAAAAAAAACAAAAAAAAACAACCTTTTAACGAGCCAAAGTTTCTTGTTTTCCAAGCTGTTCTAAGGAAAAGTCACCATAAACGTCCACACCACCCCGGGGCGGCTGTCATATCTGCTACATAGGCCGGGGCCATGTACAAAGCCCCTGCTGACCTTTTCAATGCAGTCAATGCTTTAATACAGCGTCCTGACAGATACTGCAGTCAGCGAGGGCTATTAAATAAAAAAAAAAAAAAAAAAGTTTGAAATTTAAAATACATTTTCGGTGATCCCGTTCACTTATTACAAAAAAAAAAATTAAAAAAACTGATAAAAATTAAACATTAAAAAGTTTCACCTCCCCGCAAAACGCATCGGAGCTCGGAGATTATAAAAATACATATTTCTGCTGCTCTTGCCCTTTCATCGGTAGCAGTCCGTTCTAAAAAAAAAAAAAAAATCTATAAAAAAGGGTATTTGAAATTACGAAATGTGCAAATTAGCGGGAGGTGCGGATTTCGTGCTCCTCGCGTTGGTGCTGCGCTCCGGTCATACGGCGCTTTTCCCTTTAATGTCCAGTTTGGCGATGGATTCCGGCTGCTTGGCCATATGCTCTTCTCTAAACGTGATGTACGAATACACCAGACTACCGGCAATACTGAAAGAACCGGAAAAAGGAAAAAAAACTATTAAAGAGAAACGCGTTGGCAGCATTTGATATTTTAATGAAGGACGGCTGTAGTGCACATTCACGCCGGGATCATATATCTGCATTATTACCTGCAGATCGTCCATCATCTCCCCTCTAAAAATAAACGAGGATCTGAGCAAATTTTATAATAAAAAAAAAAAAAGAAAAACTTCTGCTCTTTTTCAGCATTTTTGTCCCAAACAAAATTTCATACCTGATATTCAAGCCCAGGAAATTTGTCCACGAGAAAATATAATCTCCTCCAAAAAACATCCCGATGTAGGTAATTAAAATATTCTGCATAAAAAGAAAAGAAAAAAAATGTTCTGAAAGCCTCACCCGATACATAAGAGATACTTTTATACAGAGTATTTGATACATTGAACCCCCCCCCTCAGCAAGGATACAGATAATATCTATAGGTGGTGCCACCAGCCAATCACCAGCAACACAGAGCACGAACATGTGATTGGCTGCTGCTGCTCCCAGTGACTGCAATGTTCTACTGAGCATGTGCAAGGAGTGTACCTGTGTATGCTCTCTGTATGCAGTAGAGGCAGCTGGGGGAGGGGTTAAGAGGCAACTAAACATGAAAACAGGACCTTTCATTCAGCATCTGGTACGGAACGTTACGTCCCGCTAGTCAATTCTTAAATAATTAAATTTAATTAAAAACGTACCTTTATACAGCCGACGATAGTCGTCGTCAGCGCGGAATTATACTGAGTGCAGAGAACCGTAGAATACATCAGCACGAAACTGGAAGAAAATAACGTGAATTTAAATAAATGAATAAAAGCTCTTTAGTTAATAATTCGGTATCGGCGGCATTAACAGCGTCGGGAGATATAAAGCATCTCATCCGTCTGAATCCCCGCTCCAGGCTGCCGCCGGCGACCACCGAGCAGAACTTACCCCATGACGCAGGACAAGGTGAACTCCACCACGAAGAAAAAGTCATTCCACCCGTCGTACTCCACGGCCTAAGGGAACAAGGGGTTAAACGCGTCAGGCATCTCCTAAAGAAACGATTCTCCCCATTCACACGCGCCACTTTGCAAAAAGAACCAGGACTTAATATAAGGTTAAGAAAGGGGGGGGGGGGTACAACTGAAAAACGCAAGCCAAATAAATCTGATGTTTCCATTACATCATCCCGTTGCCACATATGCAAATTAAATATCACTGGTTAATCTGCATACGGTGCTGCATGGAGGCAACCAAATAAAAGCGGACCGGATTCAGAGTATTTAATGTAATGGAATTAAGACAAAGCTACCCCCAAGGGCATTTACTGTAGCATGTGCTGCCTTATCACTTAACCCTTTACTGGCAGGTATAGAAGATGCACTTTTGGGTATACCAAACAAAACAGTTAATATAGAAGGGATAATGGCCTACACAGCTTGCAGGAATAGGTGGAACAGCCTCCCAGCAGAAGTGGTAGAGGGTATTAAACATGCATGGGATAGACATACGGCTCCTGAATCTAAGACGAGACCAACGACTGATTAAGGTTTGAGTCTTTACAGCAGGAGAAACGGGCAGACTAGACGGGGGCCGGATGGGGCCGGTGATGGCAGATTGTTGGTTTCCCTCGATCTCCAGCTTTACGTTTTGGAATTTGGAAAACAAGCTCAGCGGAAAATATTTGTATTCGGCTTCAGTAACGCCAGATGCAGCCGGGACAGTTAATCCCGGTGACCGTCTCACGGGGGCTGATCCGCTAAATGCAGTCCCTGCCCAGTATAAAGGAGACAGAATGTGTCATACCCACTGTAGCAAGCAGCCTTTATCTAGGAGTGGGGGGGCAATATATTGATTTAAAAAAATGCAGATTTTGCCACATTCTGCCCCCCCCCACCCCCAACAGCCCATTTACCTTTACACTAAATATACAGGAAAAGCACAAGTTCTGGGAATTTTTCTCTTCTCTTTAATCCCAGATCCACCGACCCCCCAATCATAACATTCCCTGCGGAATCGCGGGGGTCGCCCGTACCTTGTGGATGTCGCCTGTGAGATACGCGATGCCCAGAGTCGGAAGGATCATGAACAGGGCGTTATAATACAGGAGGCCGTATTTCCCCAACTCCTGCGCGGCGAGAAAAAAATAATAATAATATATTATATGGAAAGAAACCGATTCCTGCGCAGAGTCCCCGAAAATAAACCCCATATTCCGTTGGACCCTCTGTCGGGCAGCAACTCCCACACAGGCAGCCGGAAACCCTGGAGCCGTTACCTTCGAGTCCAGTTTCTGCTTGACGTAGGCTCCGTTAGCTGCCGTTAACACATCGTTAACCAAAATAAATATGTAACCCTCCAGATCAAACGCCAGGTCAGCGCTGCGAACAAAAACAGAATATTTCAGGCAGCTGCATATCAGCCGTTTGTATGATTCTCGCTCTGTTATCTGACCCCCGATCTACTAAACACCCCGACTCCTTATCATACTGCCTGTGGGGAACAATAGAACGGCTCAGTCTTATTTACCAAGCTGGACACACTAACTACTGAAAGTCTGTGGAGGAACGGACTTCATTAGCATCGCCATAAAGCATCAGCTCAGTGTGGTGTTTGACCCGGGAAAGTATACAGTGCTGGGGGGGTTTACATTACTGTATACGGCGCTGGGGGGTTATTACTGTATACAGTGCTGGGGGTTATATTACTGTATACAGCGCTGGGGGGGGTTATATTACTGTATACAGTGCTGGGGGTTATATTACTGTATACAGTGCTGGGGGTTATATTACTGTATACAGCGCTGGGGGGTTATATTACTGTATACAGCGCCGGGGGGTTATATTACTGTATACAGCGCTGGGGGGTTATATTACTGTATTCAGCGCTGGGGGTTATATTACTGTATACAGCGCTGGGGGGTTATTCTCAATGAGAAAACTTTCGTGGGACATCCTCTTTAATACACATTCTTGTCCCTTTAACCCTTACTCACCTGGCTGCAATAAACGCGCCGATTATCATAGAAAATACAGTCATTTGGACCCCGCGGGAGAATTTCTTCCTGTAGAGATAATAAAATAATATTTAAGTGCTGGGAGTAGCACGCGGCCTATCACTCTCAGCCATCAGATCATTTTAAAACTAGGGGGTAGATTTATTTGGGGCTGTGTTCAGAATTTACACCCAAATTTTGTGAGACCTCAGGAGACAGAACCCCCGCAAGACTTACTGAAACTGACCTCACTGATTAAACCAGTCTGGAAGGAAAGGGGTTAACCAGAACATAGGACCAGCTCTACCTGTGCGACCCGCCTAGTGCAGAAATATGTGCCTTTTACCTCTGTGAAATGACTAATTTAGGTAAAGGGTTAATGCGATCGTTAAGACTTCAAGGGCCATAAAACTGGTGATAGAATCAGGTTACTGGTTTAGGAGGATTATAGCAGAAGTGGTAGAGGGTAATACAGTGAGGGGATTAAACATGCGCGGGATAGACATACGGCTCCTGAGTCCAAGACGAGACCGACGACTGATTAAGGTTTGAGTCTTTACAGCAGGAGAAACGGGCGACTAGACGGGGGCAGGATGGGGCCGATCTGCCGGCGGGTGTTATTTTGAATTCACATTTACGTGGCATGCTTAGTAAATACGCCCCCTTTTATACCGGGACGCTCGGTCTCTGATTGCGTAGCTGCCGCGTTATCTATTTTGCCGGAATTCTAAAACATGGTTTATAAGGAAATTATTAATTACACGCGATTAACCCTTTGTGCACCAGGTAAGCCATAGCAGCGAACAGCAAACCAAACAGCCCAAGCTGCCGGGAGTTTTAAGAAATGGAAACAATTCTAAAATGAGGACAGAAGTAAAACAATAGATCGGCTCGGTCTTAATGACCCGGCCGGACACTCAGCGGAAATAGACATTAAATGATCTTACTTGAGCAGGAAGCCTTCGGCCATCATCGTAAACAAGATCGAGAAGCGCCGGAGGACGGTGAACATGGGGAGACTGCGAAACGAGACGGGAGTCCATGTTATTAACCCTTTCACGCCAGACCACAGCATAGGACTCCCCACCAGAGCTCAACAGGTTAAGCATATAGGACAACACGTTTGTGTTAAAGAGGCCGAATTGTCAGCGGGGCCCCGTGACGGCCCCCGCTGAGACAGGATTTTAGTGGCGACCGGCTGAGAGACGTAGGAGACGCGTGATTGGCTATCGGTGATTGGACTTTAAATATTTAAAGTACCTCCTGGCATCTGGCAGCCATAAACAAGCCAAAGGTCTCTATTAAATGCGTGCGCCGGACGCGTCCAATAAACCCCTCGCCGGGGGTGACGGGAAACCCGAAACATGTGATCAATAAAGTCACGGCTAGGGATCCGGTTACACGCATAAAACACGGCTAGGGATCCGGTTACACGCATAAAACACGGCTAGGGATCCGTGACCCCCAAACGAAGCCCAAGACTCTGCAACTTGCACCGGGTCCCCGACGTTTATTATTAGAGTCAGCAAAATCATTGTATTTGCAAAAAAAAAAAAAAAAAAGTGTAAATCACAACCTTACGTTTAAAAAAAGGGAAAAGAATGGAAATTTAAGAATTTTTATTTTCGCAAAACCTTACCTTTTTATTTATTTAATTCTTTTTTTTTTTTTTTTTACTTGATTTTTTAAATTATTTAAATGCATATTTTCCAGCTTAAGCCATTTTATGCAGATGTTCTCATTAACCCCTTGGTAGAGACGGCGCCGGACTCCCAAGTGACATCACAACGGCGGGACTCGCGTAAAAACATTTTAATATTAATACATATAAAAACTAAGCTGGGGATAAATCCGGAACGCGACGCAGAAATGAGACTTAAAATTAATAGCAAATCACCGGCTTTTGGGCTTGAGGCCGATCCCCCCCAAAAATAAAAATTTATAAAAACGTAATTAATATTTTTCCTTTAAAAAAAATAAAATAAAAACTGTGAAATTAGGAGTTTGGGAGTAGATTTTTTTTTTTCTTCCAAGGACAGGCCGGACGCAGCTTCGCACCAACCAGGAATATTTACTTTCCCCGACACAATGAAGTCCTTGTCCGTAATCATTTCGGGGCAGGTTTTGGGCCAATAAACGAGTCCTGTGTTTGCCGTGTGCCATGACAAATAAAATACATAATGAAATCATACATACTTCAGCTTCTTCGTGCTGAACAGTCCTGTTATTTGATTCCCGAAGTACAGAAGAGGTAGTGGAAAAGTCTGAAATGAAGAAGAACAAAAAAAAAAAACGGAGATGGAAAATTATAAAAATTCAAAAAATAAATAAAAAAATAAAAAAAAAAACTCAACCAAAAAAATAAACTAAAAAAAAATAAAAATATTTAAGTGGAAAAGTAACTTTAAACGCAACATTCTTTCACATCTTTTATAGTCTTATTTTTTGAATAGTTTTTACCGCTGTCAAACTTTATCGATAACCGACATTTTATTGTAATAGCGCGATATGGGCGGAGCTGAGAGAATATTTGCTGCTGGGACCCTCGGAGTGGGTTTAGGGGGATAAAGGGGGGGGCGCCGAAAACCTTTAAACCTTCACGATTCAATTAAAGCGGCACTCGGGCCATCACGAGACTCTCTGAGTGGTCACTCGGGCCATCACGCACACTTTCACTGAGGGGTCCCTTTACATTTTGATGGTGTGCCCCCCCCCAGCTATTTAGCATATTAAAACACTTTATTACGAGTTCCTCTGCTGCGTATCCGGCTCCTTTCACTCAATGGACAGAAGGAGTCAACGAGAAGCTTAAGCAAGACACCAGATCCAGTGAGTCTATTTTTATCCGCGTCACAGCGGTCTCCACGATTTCTCCGATTGAGACTTTTAGCTAATTTTGGGAACAGAAGGTCTGCCGACCCCCCGGTGACAACTCGGATTCCTTAATAACCCGCAGAGATAATACTCTAAGTCTTATAGAGGCTGGCTGAGGGTTATAGGGTTTGCAGAAACCCCACAGCCACAGACAACGCTTTAAAAATCCAAATATTTCATATGAATTCATTAAAAGACACGCAACAATCCATGAAATTATTAATATTTGTTTGTGAAGCTCCAGCGAGTTCCGCAGCGGCGCCCGGGAGGCCCTGGGAACCCGCGCTTCGTCACCGGCCGCTGAAGCCAGGGGTCGTCCGCGGAGGAGCGCAGCGTACCTTTCGAGGTATGTGCCGGTCGAAGTCCGGGAAATGTACCACCCTCGCTGCCTTTCCCACCCACAGCACGACTACCGTAGCCAGCATCTGCAGGGAACAGAAGAGCATTGACTTATCAGGAGGCAGCGGGCGACACCGCGTGACGTTCACCAGTCTGACATAGAAACACACAACCTGCCGGCAGATTGGCCCCCCATTGGCCCCCGTCTAGTCGCCCGTTTCTCCTGCTGTAACAAATCAAACCTTAATCAGTCGTTGGTCTCGTCTTAGATTCAGGAGCCGTATGTCTATCCCATGCATGTTTAATCCCCTCACTGTATTACCCTCTACCACCTCTGCTGGGAGGCTGTTCCACTTATCTACAACCCTCTCAGTAAAGAATAAAAAAAAAATTGTATTTTACTAACCTGGCCGAGTCCAACACATAGTGAGGAGGGAAACCTGTTTGGGCGAAAAAAACAATGGGCAGCGTTATTAGAAGATCTGTGGCTTAGAACACCTTTCATCAGCTTTCTAATAAATAACCCCCCCCAGGGGCAATTATTCCCCAGATGACAGGGAGGTCAGGAATTTCTAGAGTAATCGGGTTTCAAAGCAGCTACAGGCGGAGAGACAAATTTCAACATCTGCCGGTCGGAGTGCTGGGGGGGTCCGGCTGAGAGTGTCCGTGGGCAAGAGTCCTCCAGCACATTAAGGGTTAACCCACATTAAAATGAATGCTTAGTATTACCTCTCAGGTGCATCCGGCGGCGCTTAGAAAAACATCTAAGACTTATCGCCTTCCCAGGAGCGCTCGCCCCAAATACCCTGCGGGGCATCTTAATACCTTACCGGCCCCGGGGGGGGGGGGGCAAAAGCATTTACGGACAGGCCGGCCACTGGAAAGGGTTTCGGGGGTTAAAATAAATGACACAAAGCATTGGAATTCCTTAGACAACTTTACTTTATCTTGGGGGGGGGTGATGTCTCCTGTAACCATGGAAACGCCATAACTGCACCATGCAGGGCAGCGGAGAAGTTAGCGGGGACTGTACCTCAAGGGGTTAAAATAAACTTTAAGACACATAATAAAAAAAAAAATTGAATTAAAATAAAACAGTTTCCCCTAAAATTCAAGCAGCCAGTCCATAGCATTTATTAGATTGTAAGCTCTGCAGATCGCCGTTTGCCCCAATGAATGGCTGAGGAGACTGAGCTGCTGCACCACCCCTTTGCTACTGGGAACATTAACCATTAAAACCCTCATGGAAGCAGTGGCGGGGTAATAAATCTGCCCCATGGTCAGCATCCCAGAACACAGTCCATTAACCCTTTACTTATCGGAGAAATGACAGCATGAAACAAAGTGATCAGACTGCAGTCAGCCTGTGATGGGAGCTGTGCTCTTTCTACCGGCAGAGGTGGTAAAGCTGCACAGTCTCCCACGGGGGATGGGAGTGATGGGAGCTGTTGTGCAACAGCAGTCAGAGGTGCTGCCGGCTCCTGATGGGCTCCCTGCCATCCCTCCCAGGACTTTGCCCCCCGCTGCCCCCGGCCCCGGCCTACCCTCGGCTGGTCAGGACGCTCTTATTCACCACGACGATAAGGAAGGAGCTGAGCCCGTAAAAGGCAGCCGCCAGCAGCTTGGCGACGACGGTCATCGTTTCGGCCGCTCTGCCCTCATCACTGAGAGCCGGGGGCCGCGGGGAGGCCGCTCCTGCTGCCCGGGCATGCTGACGTCTGCTCACTTCCGCCATGACACGCAGGAGGCAGGTTTGAGAATAACGGGGAGGGGCCGGCGGGGGCAAAGTCCGTAAAAGGAGGGCCGGGGCGGGCTCAGAGGAGGACACGTTGCGAAGGGGCGGAGACAGGCAAATAGTGGGAGGGTAGCTGGCGGTGTGATGCGCGCAACAAAGGGCTCTGTGATACCACCTAAAGGGGGGGGGCAAAAGGGGCAAAAGGGGCAAAGCCGGGGGGGCAGCGCCTAAGAGAGGGGAAAGAGTCTGGGGGTCAGTGTGGCATGAGCATTGGGGGCATATGAGGGGGGATATGAGGTCAGGAAGGGGTAAGAGTCTGGGGGAGGCAGTTGTCAGGAGGGGTAACAGTTGGGGGAGGGGTTACCGATGGGGTAAATTCACTTGTTGTCTGATGATGCCTGTAGCCCAGGTCAATGGTTTCTGTCTGATCACCGGAAGCATCCGCCGGTAACCGGGACATGCAGCGTCTCCCCATCTTTAGGAAGGGATTCCGTGAAGCTGGCAGAGCCCAAGAAATACTGGGTCGGAACCAGCCCTTCAAAAACACCCGGAACACCGAGAACCGGACCAACCAACCGTGGCAACGGGTGAAACCATCGCTGATGTTTACTATAATGGAAAAGTCCGGAAACTTCAAACTAAGACTCGTTCCTCCTGCAAGGAGTTTAGAAGCTCGAAGAAAACGGGAGGAAAAAAGACCCAACGGAGGAAAGAAAGTCGCATCGAGCCAAGAGGAGGCAATAACTTTTATTGGGCCAACATCGAAGAAAAAGAAAAATCACCAAAACGAAGACGCCTGCGACGTCCGGAAGGGTTTGGGGTTTCCTTGGTGACCACAGAGGAAGCGTTTTGCTGCAGCTTCTCCTGAAGCAGCATGCTTTTTTATGTTTGATGAATGCAGCGTCTCCTACCAGGGATGTCCCTTTAAGACGCCTTATTCCGACCACAAAGAAAAAAGTTTCACTTCGATATATTAAGGAAACGTTTAATAAATGACTGAACGAGTTAATAAACCCCAAATGTCTACTAATAAAGATCTTAAGTTTCTTCATTAACTCATCCAGTCTGTTATTATTTATTGTTTTATATAGCGCCATCATATTCCGTAGCGCTGTACAATGAGTAGACAGGACATAACACATAGTATGTAACATAACCACAGGCGAGGAGGGTCCGGCTCACAGGCAATCTAGAGTTCAATGATGACATCATAAAAGCGATATAATCATTTACTTTGTATCAATGGGTTTGTTTTCGTTGGGTTGTAAAATGTTTTATTGAAAGGGACACTCCAGGCATCCCTAGTGGCTTTAATGCTCATAACTGTGCAGCCCCTATAAATTCCGATGGTGCCCCCCCACTGCAGAGTCCCCCCCATATGCATTTGCCCCTTTCCATTGCACCCCCCCCCAGGTATTTACTGGCTCGGCAAACTGAGGATGGTCTGTATAGACCCCCCATGCATGTGTTGAAAGGGCTTCAATCAGCCAATCAGTGTCAAGAATCCTCCCACAGTGGAAGAGGGAAGCTGCAGCTTCTACCTCAATTAAGTGCCATATATATATATACAGAGTGATGCGCATTCTTCTTTAACCCCTTAAGGAAAATCGGCGGTCCCTAAACCCATTGAAAACAATGCATTTTGAGCCTGTACATGTACGGGCTTTGTCATTAAGGGGTTAATAACTAAAGGACTAACCTAGGGGGCCAAAAAAAAAAATCCCCAGCACACCGAGGGCAGGGGTATCGCGGATCGAGATCTCTGAGCCGACGTTATTGTTGTTAAAACAGGAAGTAGTAACTCGGGAGTAATTTGCAATATCTGTAACAGATGGACGCGTTACCCCAAACGGGGGGTTTTGATGAAGCTGAAGCTTTTATTGGGACAGCGCTAAAGAAAAAAAGATGTAACGTTAATTTTTTGGGATGCCGGAGGAGATGAAAGACATTCCAGCTGAAGAACAGACCTCTGAGGTCTCTAAAGCTTTTGTAACTTTACAAAGTATCAGCTTCAACTAACACCCCTTCTTGATGAGGAAGGAGCCTGTATGCAGCTGCAGCTTCTGCTCCAGGAACCGCAAGACAGAAGTAAGGAGGCTGATAGGAGGAAAGGAGGTCCTCTGTTAGCCACTCTTTTTATTATGGGACTTGCGCTATATTGTGAAGCGTAAGCTCTTCTACCTTTCAAATTCTGCCTTAAACACAACATCCTATTCCATGCAGGAGAAAAACGTTGAGATATTTTATAGAATCCACAGATTTAATCGAATAACAGTAGAAAAAAACAAAAAAATTCTTAAAAAAGAAAAACATACATTTTGCCCGTTTCTTTTTTTTATTGATTTTGTTCCGAAGCGTCCGCCGGGGCCGTGGGGATACTGATGACAGGGAAGGCGCTGGGAGGTCTCGATAAGTCGGAGGACACATCGGGTTCTGTGTCAAGGTGCTGCGTGACGTCAGGCGCTGGCCGCGGCGAGTCGCGGATCGTAAGCTTAGCGCTGCTTTCTTCTGTGTCCGGCCCGTCTTCGGCCCCCTGCACTCCCGGCTGAGGATTTATATCCTCGGACACCGACCCAAATCTTCCGAATTTCACCTTTCTGCTAGAAGCAGGTCTGTCTTTGTTGACCGCTGGAGAAGACGCCGCAGCAGCCCCGTGACTCGGCGTGTTGGGAGTTGGCACCGGAGGGGTTAATGGCTTGGAGATAGATACGAAGCTCCACTTTGCCGCCTCGCCAACGCCAAGCGGTCTCCGTGATCCTGGCTTTGAGGCAGTTGGATAAGTTGACCTGGATGGAGGGGGCCGGGCCGGACACGGGGATGGGCCCCCGTCTGAGTGTTTTCTGGGGTTCACGCCGATGATAAGGGGGCCGATATCGCCAGCATGTACCCCCTCCTGGGTAATTACAGACCTCGCTGATGATTGGACCTCCTGCGTGGAATATTTAGAGCGTAGGTTCCTCGCGGCTCCGGCTTTCCCGTCTTTATGCTCCGGCTTTTGTGTCGTTCCGTCGGCGAATAAAAAGTGGATATTAACTTTCGCGTTAGTGGAAAATAATACGCTGGGTTTTTTCTTCTTCTCAGCGGAAGCCTTAGGAGGCGTTCTTTGTCTATTCTTCAGCATGCTGGGTACGGGGTTCAGGCTGCTCTGTTCGAAGTGCTTTACGCCTACGGGAGCCCAGAGGTCCCCTGGCTGTTCCGGGGGGCACGGGTTGCCCGTCGGATACCTGCCCCGGGTTCGATTGAAGTCGCTTTTGTGGTTACGATCGAATATAACAGGAACCGTCTCGCTTACGATCTGTGAAAGCAGAAAAAAAGGATTATTTTTAAATATTCTATAAATTATTATTTATATAGCGCCATCATATTCCGCAGCGCTGTACAATGTGTGTTATTATTATATATATAGCGCCATCATATTCCGCAGCGCTGTACAATGTGTGTTATTATTATATATATAGCGCCATCATATTCCGCAGCGCTGTACAATGTGTGTTATTATTATATATATAGCGCCATCATATTCCACAGCGCTGTACGATGGGACCTACTTTCATTGTATCACTCAGGGCCTTTAAAGTCTGAAAATCAAGAAGGAATATAAAGGAATGACGGAGCTTTGGGAGATGTAATGTCACTGATGGTCTCACCGGCGGGGGGGGGTACCGGAGACTCTTCAAATGTTAACCCTTTAATAGCTCGACAGGTGGCTCTAATAAGGGTCGTTATGGAAACAGTGAGTTGTCAGGAGGTAAGGATATTCTGAATGAAATCCCCTGTATTCAAGCAGGATGCTCAGATAGCATAGGAGATAGGAGAATATGCAGGAGTCAGCTCCTGACTGTGTGTGTCTGAGAATATAGCCCCAAGACTGGGGCAAAAACAATGAGAATCTGCCCATTTACCCCGGAATTCATGGAAGAGGGACAGAGACTTATACAGGATGGTTGATAAGTGGAACAGCCTCCCAGCAGAAGTGGTAGAGGGTAATACAGACATACGGCTCCTGAATCTAAGACGAGACCAAGGTTTGAGTTTTTACAGCAGGAGAAACGGGGGACTAGACGGGGGCCGAATGGGGCCGATCTGCCTCTTAGTTCTATTTTTCCATCCCGTTCAGACCCAGCAAGTGGCCTGTATAGTTAAAAGTAGCGGGACTATTTATACATCTCCTCCACGGGGTAAATGTGATCTGTTACCCAAAATAAAGCTTTGTTAGCCCTGTTTGTCCGGCGTGTGGTGGAGATCAGACACAGATCCCAGCTGCCATCAGAAAGTTTCCAACCCCCCCACGCCCCACCATGTTAACCCCCCAGATACTCTCCAGATTAAAATAAAAGCTGCTCTTCCAAAAAAAAAAAAATTCTGCACATTATTCCGGGGGCTGCGGATTTCCCAAACCCTTCTCCGAAATAATTATTTTGCCGGGAACACTTATGTCACATGATGCAAAAACAGGTGCTAATAGGTTGTTGCCATAGAAACAGAAAACACTTCTTGAAAAGTGGGAAACAATAAAATGACAGACCTGTTAAAGATTATCTGCTCATCATCCAGGGGATTGCAATCAAAGTTTGTGTCTTAGTGGAACAGAACCTTTAAAGAAGTAAAGCTACCCCGACCCCAGGTAACAAGTCCCTACCTTGAAAACTATGCATTGGGGGGTTTTTTGTAATGTAAGGCCATAGGGGGCGAGTAAACGCATGAGGGACTGCAGGGGCCCCCAGGGACCAGCCTCGCACAGCGGTATCCCCAGCCGGGGGCCCTGAATTCTTCCGGATTTTTAACAAAAAATGCCAGAAATTATGATACATTTGAGCTTGCAAAGATTTTTTTCCCCAAAAAATAATTTATTTTATTTTATACGCCTTTCAATGGAAATAAAAAAAAATGTCCGTTACCTGAACTGGCTTCGCCGGCGTCCGGCATCTGGCGGTTAAAATGTTAACGTTGGGATTCTTAATTTCCTCCTCCATGCTGAGAGATACAATAACCTTTTCTCTTATTCCTAAATTCGAGTCAATTTCAGTCTCATTTCTGGAAACAGACAAAAATTGCAAAACGTAAACATTTATTTTACGTCAAATTTTACGTCTATGAATCATTATATCCGGTAATCAGCGAAGGGCCCCTAGAACCCCCGCGGTCGCCTATCTTACTGATGAGCCCCGGTTATGATGTCATATCAGTGATGCAAGGTCCCTGCCGCTGCTGATTGTGTATTATTGACTTTTTCAATTAGCTTTTAAAACTTTCTTCACATTCCATTTTCATTGTTTTAGATTTGTTTTCACTTTATTATTTTTTATACTTTTTTCCCCTTCTCTTCTTGCTCTGATCCCTGCTTGCTGATCAAACAGCGATCAGAAAGCAGGGTTCTGCAGCCTGTGAGATTTCAACAGCGAGGCTTGGGAGACGCAAGCAGAAAAGTGGAAGGTAATCGACATACATTGAAACATTACATCCAGGAATCTACTCTCCATTCATAATATTTTCTGTTTTTGTGTTAGTGTCCCTTTAATTACTGTATATTGAGAATGCTGGTATTTGTCACCTGGGAGGTCGTTGCTCTGGATTCATATCGGCGTCTTCGTCGTCTGCCACGTTGTTCTGTGGTGTTTGAAAGTCCGTTGTCCCTGTATTATTGTAAATCAGGAGGAAGTAGGAATAATTCTTTGGCAACGCACGTAGAATTAACAGAAGAGTCAGGAAACATTAGGCTACGCTGTCCCTTTAAGTGCTCAGAATACAGCATTTGTACCGTCCTATCCCGGGAGCCATAGCAGCGACCCGCACAGCAATATACTTTGGCCTGAATCTAAATAAATTCCTTACCTTTATAAAAGTAAATTCATAAACATAAGATGGAATTGTGCTTTAGAGGCATTAGATTGCAAGCTTTCAAGGCTACTTGGGTCTCTTCTTTAGCACACCTCCCAGATATCCCCATCTAAGCTTATTATAATTTATTTAATAATCATAATATAATCACAGATCAACCGTATGCAAATAAAAAAATCAATCATCCAATATTAAAGGTGCTGTTCCACCAAGATGTTCTTTCCCAGCTTTCCTAAATCCTTAAAATTTGATGTCTTTCTCTTAACTAAACCTATTCTTTTTTGTTGTTTCTTTTCAGGGCCCTTTAATTTGTCCCCTCTGCTCTGCTCTGTCTGCCAATTTGTAAAGTCACAGAAGAGGTGTTTGCTTGAAGGTTTATTAGTTTACAGGGCACTAGGAGTGATTGTAGGACATCGGACTACTGTGATGTAATACATAGAGGAGGTGCTTTGGAAGAATGATATGACTCTATTGCTAAGCAGCTCTAGTATCTCAATTAACCTTTTAATGCAGTATTTAAGTGGCAGGGGGCATTGCAGAGAAAAATAAAACGGACTGATATGTTTCTTTTACTTCAGTTTAAATGATGCGGCACTTATCTGGTGATATTTTATGTTTTTATATAGGTTGAAGGATCTTTAATTATTCAGTGCTGACCAGCGAGGGATCCCGAGTAAAGCCTAGGAGATGCGAGGGAGCTCCAGTGAGAATTGTCTCGCCGCCCCAGGGGAGGCGCGATGGGCGACTTGTGTTCTTCCTGACACAAAGTGACGAGGTTCGGAATGCATTCCACCTGCAGGGAGAAGATATTTTCAAAGATGTGAACTAGAATAACAGGGAATACTAGAAAAAGGGCATTTCCACAAACTTAAAAGTAAAAGTAAAAAGTCCACATGTCTGTGTAATAAGATCAAGGAATGTTAATGAGACCCTTTATCACTCCCATCACTCCTGTGTTCCAATGGCCCTTTATCACTCCCATCACTCCTGTGTTCCAATGGCCCTTTATCACTCCCATCACTCCTGTGTTCCAATGGCCCTTTATCACTCCCATCACTCCTGTGTTCCAATGGCCCTTTATCACTCCCATCACTCCTGTGTTCCAATGGCCCTTTATCACTCCCATCACTCCTGTGTTCCAATGGCCCTTTATCACTCCCATCACTCCTGTGTTCCAATGGCCCTTTATCACTCCCATCACTCCTGTGTTCCAATGGCCCTTTATCACTCCCATCACTCCTGTGTTCCAATGGCACGTTGTGTTCGCTGATCCGAGTTAGTTTAAAAGGCTACTTCATGGTTAGAAATCCTTTTTGTAATTACGTTACAGCCAGAAATCTCCTTGTTTTTCATGAAAACAGCTCAGTGACCCCAAACATTTGAACAGTTGTGTATTTCATGCAATGTATGGTTTCTATACATATCCATATGAGAGCCTACAATGGTCAGCAGTAAGTAGAACCGGCCATGACAAACTAACCTCACTTTTCCAGGCGCGTCTCCTGGCTGCAGACGTAGGTGGTGCTGACTTTACACGTTTCTTAGGACCTGTTAAATCTGTTAAATCAGGGACATTGTTAGTCATGGTGCGTTTCAGGATAAAATCAAAAGAAGGATTTCCACAACTGCAAACTTGTGTGTTTTATACAGATTTTATAGCACAAATGCGGTCAAATTCAACATGAAGTTTAAAAGCCCGTCTCTATCACCGACACATTACTAGAATCGGTGCTGAGTCCGTATCCCATATCAGAATATTCTGCAATCCAGTATGGGGAGGATTCACGGTTTTTATTTTTCTCATTTTTTTACTCCAGCTGTTTAAAGCGGATCTCCCATCATTTCTTTATTCCTCGTATCAGAATAAAAATACATTTTCTAAAATATTGATCTTTCTTTTTTTTTTGCCCCATAATATAAAGTTTTCAGGCAGCTGCATATCAGCCGTTTGTATGATTTTCGCTCTGTTATCTGATCCCCGATCTATTAAACACCCCGACTGCTTATCACCCATGAGAATTGTTTTTCTCATTAATGAAAAACAAAAACTATGGAGGAACGGACTTCATTAGCATCGCCATAAAGCATCAGCTCAGTGCCGTGTTTGAGCCGCGAAAATCACCCAAAATATCTAATGACTGACAGCGACGGCGGCTCCAGGTCTGCAGATAAAGGGAGTTTATTGGAACAAAAAAAGATAAATCCTGCTTTGTGTCACCGACTGAAATGAGTGCGTGGGGGTTATATTATTGTATACAGCACTGGGGGGGGGTTATATTACTGTATACAGCGCTGGGGGTTATATTACTGTATACAGCGCTGGGGGGTTATATTACTGTATACAGTGCTGGGGGGTTATATTACTGTATACAGCACTGGGGGGTTATATTACTGTATACAGCGCTGGGGGGTTATATTACTGTATACAGTGCTGGGGGTTATATTACTGTATACAGCACTGGGGGGTTATATTACTGTATACAGCGCTGGGGGGTTATATTACTGTATACAGTGCTGGGGGGTTATATTACTGTATACAGCGCTGGGAGTTATATTACTGTATACAGCACTGGGGGGTTATATTACTGTATACAGCGCTGGGGGGTTATATTACTGTATACAGTGCTGGGGGGTTATATTACTGTATACAGCGCTGGGGGTTATATTACTGTATACAGTGCTGGGGAGTTATATTACTGTATACAGCGCTGGGGGTTATATTACTGTATACAGCGCTGGGGGTTATATTACTGTATACAGTGCTGGGGGTTATTACTGTATACAGCACTGGGGGTTATATTACTGTATACAGCGCTGGGGGGTTATATTACTGTATACAGTGCTGGGGGTTATATTACTGTATACAGCACTGGGGGGTTATATTACTGTATACAGCGCTGGGGGGTTATATTACTGTATACAGTGCTGGGGGGTTATATTACTGTATACAGCGCTGGGAGTTATATTACTGTATACAGTGCTGGGGGTTATATTACTGTATACAGCGCTGGGGGTTATATTACTGTATACAGCGCTGGGGGTTATATTACTGTATACAGCGCTGGGGGTTATTACTGTATACAGCACTGGGGGTTATATTACTGTATACAGCGCTGGGGGGTTATATTACTGTAAACAGCGTTGGGGGTTATATTACTGGATACAGTGCCGGGGTTATATTACTGTATACAGTGCTGGGGGTTATATTACTGTATACAGCGCTGGGGGGTTATATTACTGTATACAGCACTGGGGGGTTATATTACTGTATACAGCGCTGGGAGTTATATTACTGTATACAGTGCTGGGGGGTTATATTACTGTATACAGCACTGGGGGTTATATTACTGTATACAGCACTGGGGGTTATATTACTGTATACAGCGCTGGGGGTTATATTACTGTATACAGCACTGGGGGGTTATATTACTGTATACAGCGCTGGGGGTTATATTACTGTATACAGCACTGGGGGTTATATTACTGTATACAGCGCTGGGGGTTATATTACTGTATACAGCACTGGGGGTTATATTACTGTATACAGCGCTGGGGGTTATATTACTGTATACAGCGCTGGGGGTTATTACTGTATACAGCGCTGGGGGTTATATTACTGTATACAGCGCTGGGGGCTTATATTACCGTATACAGCGCTGGGGGTTATATTACCGTATACAGCGCTGGGGGTTATATTACTGTATACAGCGTTGGGGGTTATATTACTGGATACAGTGCCGGGGGTTATATTACTGTATACAGTGCTGGGGGTTATATTACTGTATACAGCGCTGGGGGTTATATTACTGTATACAGCACTGGGGGGTTATATTACTGTATACAGCACTGGGAGTTATATTACTGTATACAGCGCTGGGGGTTATATTACTGTATACAGCGCTGGGGGTTATATTACTGTATACAGCGCTGGGGGTTATATTACTGTATACAGCGCTGGGGGTTATATTACTGTATACAGCACTGGGGGTTATATTACCGTATACAGCACTGGGGGGTTATATTACTGTATACAGCGCTGGGGGTTATATTACTGTATACAGCGCTGGGGAATATATTACTGTATACAGTGCTGGGGGTTATATTAAAGTATACAGCACTGGGGGGTTATATTACTGTATACAGCGCTGGGGGGTTATATTACTGTATACAGTGCTGGGGGTTATATTACTGTATACAGCGCTGGGGGTTATATTACTGTATACAGCGCTGGGGGTTATATTACTGTATACAGCGCTGAGGAGTTATATTACTGTATACAGCGCTGGGGGTTATAGTACTGTATACAGCGCTGGGGGTTATATTACTGTATTCAGCGCTGGGGGTTATATTACTGTATACAGCGCTGGGGGGGTTATATTACTGTATACAGCGCTGGGGGTTATATTACTGTATACAGCGCTGGGGGTTATATTACTGTATACAGTGCGGGGGTTATATTACTGTATACAGCGCTGAGGGTTATATTACTGTATACAGTGCTGGGGGTTATATTACTGTATACAGCGCTGGGGTTATATTACTGTATACAGCGCTGGGGGTTATATTACTGTATACAGCGCTGGGGTTATATTACTGTATACAGCGCTGGGGGTTATATTACTGTATACAGTGCCGGGGGTTATATTACTGGATACAGCGCTGGGGGGGGGTTATATTACTGTATACAGTGCTGGGGCACACAATTCCCTGTTAAAATGACATTAAAGTCTGACAGCAATGAAAAAAGTACCTTTTGGCGCACGGTGTTGGCACTTGGTAGATGCTGAGTCTCTGAGGGGCTTTAATTCCCGCTTGGTGGACGTATCAATGTGTGGCTTCTGTAAACCCGCACCGGATCTAAATAGAATAACATCCCGGGGAACATAACGTCAGGAACGGCACTAAGAAGTGAAGCCACAATAAGGAAAGGGCTGTAATCTTCCTGTAAATCCCCGGTCCCAGCGCCCCCCCCCCCCCGTGTAACCCCCCACCTGGGTGAGATCCGCAGCATTTTGCCCTCATCCTCCGTGATATCGAGCGTCTCCAATGAGATGTCCGTTTCATCGTCACTTTCAAAATCAAAAGCAAGAGGGATTTTCAGAGAGCGCATTATCTGCATGCGGCTCGCGTCCCGCTTCTGTAACAAGGAAAAAATATATTATTATTACTTTTAATTTAATAAATGCTGACATATTCCGCAGCGCTGTACAACACACCTATGGGGGCAAATTAACTAGTAAAAGGAGGCTAGAAAGGACCCGGTCACTGTGTAAATGCTGTATAATCTTTGTTTAGCTCCAGATGCCCGGATTTTGAACAAATTCAAGAGAAAAATAAAATGAATGCCTGTAGAGTGGAACCGACCTTCGCGTGCTTTCTCAGTAACTCTTGTGAATATTTCTCTAAGGCTTGGAATTCCATTAGGATTCTGTGAGCCATTTCTCATCCATTTACTAAAAAACAAAAGAATAAAATCACACAGAGGAACGCGAGAGAGAAACGAAGAAGCGTAACGGTGAAAAATCACGCAGCGGGAATTGATGTATATATATATATATATATACCGGTATATATATAACGATACATATACATTTAACCCCCATACGTGGCGGCTTCACAGGGGCCGCAGCGCTATAAGTACTGGAGGCCATGTTTGTATCACTACCATTAGGCCGCAGTTTTGCTAAATCCCCCCAGCCTGAGTGGGCCCCTGTTCTGGCCCCAGTCTGACACTGTAACCTGGGGGTTTTGGGCCCTGTAACCTCTAGGACTCTGTTCTAAGCTCAGCGTGCCCCTTGTCACCTCTAGGACTCTGTTGTGATCCCAGCCTGCCCCTGTAACCTGAGGGTCCTGTCCGAGCCCTGCGCTCCCCTTCTCTTCAGCTCATTGCGATCACTTCCACAACCAATATGGCTGCTCCGGACAGCGTCCTTCCCGTTACCAGGGAAACGGCTGAGATGAACAGAGACTACGATTGCAATTCACTGCCAGCAGAGGGCGCTGTGCACTGTAACTGCACAGCTACTACTCCCATCACTCACATTACATTACAACTACCCTTACTACCCACACTGAACCAACTCACACAGACTGTAATGACTCCCACTACTCCCAATACACTGCAACAACTCCCACTACTCCCAATACACTGCAACTACTCCCACTACTCCCAATACACTGCAACTACTCCCACTACTCCCAATACACCTCAACGACTCCCACTACTCCCAATACACTGCAACTACTCCCACTACTCCCAATACACTGCAACTACTCCCACTACTCCCACTACACTGCAACAACTCCCAATACACTGCAACTACTCAAGCTACTGACACTATTCCCATTACACTACAACTACCCCTACTACTCACTGTGCACTGTAACTACTACCACTACTGTAACTGCACTACAACTACCCCTACTACTCCCTGAACTTTGGACCCAGATGGCCCAGCTGGACAGCGGGCAAAAATGTTTATGTTTTGCTCTGATGATGCACATTGTTTTTGGGCTGTTTCTATTAAATATTTTTTGTGGATTTTTCGGCACGGTTCACTTTGTGGTCTCTTTGTGTTCACTTTGTGGTCTCTTTGTGTCGATGAATCTCGGGGTCACTTGCACGAGCGCGTGCAGAATATGTCGCACGTTCACAGAGTCCTTCTCTGAAACTGCTTTGAATATTGGGAAAAAACCCAACTTACACAGAAAAAAAGGTTACGCTGACGAGAAAACCGAGTGTGGGCAGCGAGAAGCAGACAAGACCCAGAAAAGGGCTTCAGCGGCTGCTCTCGTGCGAGGCTGGGGTATTCTGATCACCACGGGGGCATTAGGTTACTTCCCCTTTGGGTCATTATACAGACAGTCACCCCGGCACCGATCACCTAAAGGGCGCTAATGACATGAATGAAATCGCAATATGAATCATTCAGCATTAACCCCTGAGTGTCCCTGCTGCAGATAGGAGGGGGCCGGGGGGCATCCAGTAAGAGGGAGTCACATTATGAATACTGACGATGCCACAAAATTTACATGTCTTGCAATATTTTCTGTCCTAGATTATAAAAGAGCAGCGCACGGCGTCTGTGCCAACCACAGACAGAGAATGAACGCATGAAATTCTGCACCGGCCCTTTAAATCCACAAAAAACAGGTATGTCTAAAAATAAAAAGATTATATATATTTCATATATTTATCTACTATTTTATATATATATATATATATATATATAAAAAAAAATTATTATTGGATATATATATATAAGAAATTATTGTTAAATATTAAAATTAATTATTTAGATTATTTAATATTATTAAATAATTTATAAATATATAAAGGGGTTTAACAAAGTACAGGAAGGAAGTTTATTTCAAAGGAGGAGAACAAGAGACCGGAATCTAACACTTGAAGGCTTAGATGGTGTAGGGAAGTAGGGAAGTTTTACTTTACTGAGAGGGTGGTGGATACGTAGAACAGCCTCCCAGCAGAAGTGGTAGAGGGGTAATACAGTGAGGGGATTAAACATGCATGGGATAGACATACGGCTCCTGAATCTAAGACGAGACCAACGACTGATTAAGGTTTGAGTCTTTACCGCAGGAGAAACGGGCGACTAGAGGGACCCTTCTTTTTTTTTAGGATGCTGAGAAGTGAAAAATTACAGGTAATTGTAAAATGCCCCCTAAAATTTAGCGTGGGAATTATACCCATTTTTTTATTATTATTTATTTATTATTATTATTATTTTTTATTATTTTTTTACGGTTCCCTCCGATGAAACCAGCGCTTTAGTAAATACGGGGAAGACTCTAGAATAAATAAAATAGTAAATAAAATGTCTCGTAAAATACTTATATGTTCCCCTTCTTTAAGACAGAAAGAGGTACATATTACATGTGTGTTAATAACAGCAGATTCTGGGTTTCCATACAAACTGATGCCTTTCTGTCCTCTGACTTTAATTTCTTTAACCCGTTCTGTCCTTTATTCATTTGTTCTTTCTATAGACTCTCCTCCTTGTCTTGGAAAGTCCCAGATGGACTGTAATAGATTGTAAGCTCTTAAGAGCCGTGAGCTATTCTCCTCCTCTACCCATTCGTTGTAACAATTGATGTTATTATTTATATTTTATTGTTTTGTAAATTGCATTTTTATTGCTATTAGTAACTTCTTGTCTCCTGCATTGTAATAGCGCTCCACAATCTGCTGGCGCTGTTCATACAGAGCAAAGATCCTTCTGTCTGCAGCCTGAAGGAGACCTTAGAAGAGCTCAGTTCTGCATCCAAAGGGACCTGTTTCACTTTAGCATTTTTGAAACAACAAATATAAACATGATTCACAACAAAAATGAGCTCGATACAATAATAAGCCCCCAGTGCTGTATACAGTAATATAACCCCCAGCGCTGTATACAGTAATATAACCCCCAGCGCTGTATACAGTAATATAACCCCCAGCACTGTATACAGTAATATAACCCCCAGCGCTATATACAGTAATATAACCCCCAGCGCTGTATACAGTAATATAACCCCCAGCGCTGTATACAGTAATATAACCCCCAGTGCTGTATACAGTAATAAAACCCCCAGCGCTGTATACAGTAATATAACCCCCAGCGCTGTACACAGTAATATAACCCCCAGCGCTGTATACAGTAATATAACCCCCAGCGCTGTATACAGTAATATAACCCCCAGCGCTGTATACAGTAATATAACCCCAGCGCTGTATACAGTAATATAACCCCCAGCGCTGTATACAGTAATATAACCCCCAGCGCTGTATACAGTAATATAACCCCCAGCGCTGTATACAGTAATATAACCCCCAGCGCTGTATACAGTAATAACCCCCAACGCTGTATACAGTAATATAACCCCCCAGTGCTGTATACAGTAATACAACCCCCAGCACTGTATACAGTAATATAACCCCCAGCGCTGTACACAGTAATATTACCCCCCAGTGCTGTATACAGTAATACAACCCCCAGCACTGTATACAGTAATATAACCCCCCAGCACTGTATACAGTAATACAACCCCCAGCGCTGTATACAGTAATACAACCCCCAGCGCTGTATACAGTAATAACCCCCAACGCTGTATACAGTGATATAACCCCCAGCACTGTATACAATAATAACCCCCAGTGCTGTATACAGTAATATAACCCCCAGCGCTATATACAGTAATATCGGTCAGTGTTGACTAAAAACCTGGTTTTATAACCTTCTTTTATCTGCAGACCTGGAGCCGCCGTTGCTGTCAGTCATGTGATATTTTGGCTCAAACACCACACTGAGCTGATGCTTTATGGCGATGCTAATGAAGTCTGTTCCTCCATAGACTTTCATTAGTGAGAGAGTCCGGCTGGGTGATTAAGACTGAGCCATTCTATTGTTCCCCACAGGCAGTATGATAAGGAGTTGAGGGGTTTAGTAGATTGCAAATAAACCAATCCCGTTCCCGGGATCAAAAAATACCCTTATTATAACCCCACCCTAAAACATGACTTTTATTAATTGTTTATTAAAAGGTATAACCAAAAAAAGATTTTTAAAAACACCAGTGTCACCAGTCCTACCATAAAAGGTATACGTCACAGTGACATAAGCTGTGTAACACTAATATTAGGTAGTACATACTGTTGATGGCTGCAGTCCTAACAACAGAAATAATTCAATTATGACCAGTGACAGAGGCTAATTAAAAACTCAGACAAGTAGCCCCCCTGACATGTTTCGCTCCTCAGAGCTTCATCAGAGGTCTGGGCTAGATCGGGGGTCAGATAACAGAGCGAGAATCATACAAACGGCTGATATGCAGCTGCCTGAAAACATTATATTATGGGGCAAAAACTACAAGATTTCTGTAAATTTATTTTTAATCTGATTACTAGGAATAAGGAAATGATGGGTGCTTCGGTATAATATCTGCTGTCCTGAGATGTCACCGTTAAGATAAATTACAGATCAGTAGATTTATCAGTAAATTCAAAGCTCAAAGTATAGATTTTGGACAGAATCTGTTACTCTCTGGTATATTGCGACATCATTCTGCTATCGGCGTGGTTACGTTTCCTGTCTAATCAGATCACTTGAAAGTTTCTTTTTTTGTCATGGCAGAGATCAGATAAAAGCAGCGTATCTTTGGAACATATTCTTTAAAATTTTTAACCCACAAAAGTATTTTTTTAAGAAATAACTCATACTTTCCTAAGGTGATTGACCCCCATGTTCTGGGGATCTGTCTGGCATTGAAGTGGTTACAATGTAGTCAAAAAAACTATTTATTGGCGAATAATAATAATCTCTAAACTAATAAAAAAATATTTAGCTTTCTTGAAATCTGATTTAAAGGGGCAACATCAGCATAATGAATGAAAGACATTGAAAACACGGACCCCCGTATAGATAATTATTAATGCTCTAGTGCCACTGGTGTACTAAAATGTTTGAAGAGCCTCCTACACGCACAGGTGTTTTGGGGTGCAATCAGTGTTTTGTACGTATGACCCAGCACCCACCACCTCTGGAATGAGGGGCATCAGGGGTGGAAGGAAGGGCATTGGGGGGCATCAGGGAGGAGGAGGGTCATAAGGGGAGGATGGGGATTGGGGAAAGGGTCATTATGGGGGGGAGAGGGTCATCAGGGGAGGAAGTAAGGACATTGGAGGGAGCAGAGCATCAGGGGAAGATAGGTATTGGAGGAGAGGGGCATCAGGGGGAAAAGAGGCACTTCAGGGGAGGAAGGAGGGGTATTGGGGGAGAGGGACATCAGGAGAGGGTGGAGAGACATCAGGGAGAAAGGAGGGGTATTGGGGGGAGAGGGGCATCAGGAGAGGGGGGAGGGACATCAGGGGAGGAAGAAGGCACAGAGGGATTTTGATATTGTTCAGGTATTTTTTATTGAGTAATCTTATTCATTTATTCTGCAGATATGGAAATCCATACTTTCAAGTGGAGCTTGACGTCTGTAATTTACATATTTAATATTAAAGCTTGTACAGGTAAAGCGCGTTCTAATCGAAATGTTATGATAATTTGGAATAGATTGTATACCATATTATATCTGTCATGGCCGTGTCAGGAACCGATATCAGGGGTTAATAGTTACAAAATGTACTCAAAAACATGTCCTCTCTCTGTTGCCAGGTTGATAAAAATAATTTAAATTTAAAGATTCAGCTCTAACTGATGTTGATACAAAATTATTTTTATTACATTATTTCTGATAATGAAAATAGCATTTTTTTAATCCCTTTTGTAAATTAAAGTTATTTTGCCTTTACCTTAAACGAACTTCATAAAAACAGCTAAAAAAAATAATAATTTTATGTTACAAAGAGGTGAAACAATTCTTTTATGAATTGTCTGAGCAGGAAGAGACTGTACCATATAACAGGAAGTGGAATGTGCTATGAGTTAAAGCTTCCCCCATCTGAATGAAACACTAATGCTAATCAAAATATCCTGATATCTTTAACACACTTTTTTGCCTGTCATTTCATAGGTTTCTGGAGGCCCTCAGGAGATCTAACTATTAAACCCGCACCGGTTGCCCGGGTGGGATCTAATGTTTCCGTAATATGCGTGAAGTCAGTGAACGATTGCCACATGGCGGAAAAATTCACCTTTTCATTAGATAATGACTACAACATTCAACCGCACTGGATGAATGAGACGTCGGCCGTGCTCAGACTGTCAAACGTTACAAAGTCTTATGTTATTTATTGTTTCTTCAATTGCGTCGGCATGGCGGTCCCGGTGAACTGGGAAATATTACGTGTGGGATGTAAGTGTTTGGGCTTAAGTGGGAATTTTCAAAAGAGGGGGAAATTTCAGCTTTGGGATGTTGCTATTTCCTTACAGCAAGAAAAAAAGCAGATGAGAGGGGCCAACTGGATTTTTACAACTGGACAATCCTGTTGAGCTGGCCCTGTATAATGTATAGTTAAATGTGCAGGGACCACAGCTATACAATTAGAACGCTTACAATGGGGGCTAGTCTTTATAACCCGTTATATCCTGTATATTCCTCATATTATATATTATATACTCTCCGCCGTATAACTAATCCCGTCCTTATAACCCGTTATATCCTGTATATTCCTCATATTATATATTATATACTCTCCCCCCGTATAACTAATCCCGTCCTTATAACCCGTTATATCCCTGTATATTCCTCATATTATATATTATATACTCTCCGGCCGTATAACTAATCCCGTCCTTATAACCCGTTATATCCCTGTATATTCCTCATATTATATATTATATACTCTCCGGCCGTATAACTAATCCCGTCCTTATAACCCGTTATATCCTGTATATTCCTCATATATTATATACTCTCCCCCCGTATAACTAATCCCGTCCTTATAACCCGTTATATCCCTGTATACTCCTCATATTATATATTATATACTCTCCGGCCGTATAACTAATCCCGTCCTTATAACCCGTTATATCCCTGTATATTCCTCATATTATATATTATATACTCTCCACCCCGTATAACTAATCCCGTCCTTATAACCCGTTATATCCTGTATATTCCTCATATTATATATTATATACTCTCCCCCCGTATAACTAATCCTGTCCTTATAACCCGTTATATCCTTGTATATTCCTCATATTATATATTATATACTCTCCCCCCGTATAACTAATCCCGTCCTTATAACCCGTTATATCCTGTATATTCCTCATATTATATATTATATACTCTCCCCCCGTATAACTAATCCCGTCCTTATAACCCGTTATATCCTGTATATTCCTCATATTATATATTATATACTCTCCCCCCGTATAACTAATCCCGTCCTTATAACCCGTTATATCCCTGTATATTCCTCATATTATATATTATATACTCTCTGGCCGTATAACTAATCCCGTCCTTATAACCCGTTATATCCTGTATATTCCTCATATTATATATTATACACTCTCCCCCCGTATAACTAACCCCGTCCTTATAACCCGTTATATCCTGTATATTCCTCATATTATATATTATATACTCTCCCCCCGTATATCTAATCCTGTCCTTATAACCCGTTATATCCTGTATATTCCTCATATTATATATTATATACTCCCCCCCCCCGTATAACTAATCCCGTCCTTATAACCCGTTATATCCCTGTATATTCCTCATATTATATATTATATACTCTCCCCCCGTATATCTAATCCTGTCCTTATAACCCGTTATATCCTGTATATTCCTCATATTATATATTATATACTCTCCGGCCGTATAACTAATCCCGTCCTTATAACCCGTTATATCCTGTATATTCCTCATATTATATATTATATACTCTCCGGCCTGTATTTAGAAGCATTTATTGGATCTGACAGTCCTTGTGGGGAGTGAATTCTATCTCTTCTGGCTTTTGTCTTGAAGATCCTCCAGATCGTCCGTCCAATTTGACGTGTTTCTCTGAGGAACTGTCCGCTGTCGTGACGTGTACTTGGGACAGAGGATGGGAGACTTTCATACCCACCAGCTACTCCGCTCACATAAAAAAGTAGGTTCTCTTTTACATAAACCAAGTAGACGTCATACAGCAGGAGGATCTGCCCTGGGGGGGTCTGAGTGTCTCCGGACATGGGGCAAAAATGATTAAGAGACATCATTGTAAAAAATGGCTATAAATAATGACAGGGGCAGATTTCTTCAAACCGTGGAATGTTATAATTGAGGTCGATTATTTTGTCTCTTATTAGTTAGAAAAATAGTATAAATCAGTAATAATAAATATTTAACGTTTAAATATTTTAAATATTATGTTTTATTAAATAAATATTAAACATTTAGAATTAAAATAGTCATTTCTATTTTTTCCTGTTGATTTATGTCAGTGGGTTATGCTTAACTCTTAAAGCGCTGATTATATTTATTTTTTTTACTGATATCCACATTTAGAAAGTTCTAGAGTGGGGTGCGTGATAATTGCCGATGATTATTAACTATTGTGACGTGCAGGGTTTTGTCAGCTTCCTACTTTTTGGATACAATCTGCCGGTAGGTCGGCCCCACTCGGCCCCGTCTAGTCTGCCTGTCCATGAATTATAAAAGCATTTAATAACAATTCAACATCATGCTCTAATTTTGATGCAATATAAGGAAGTTTTACTTTACTGAGAGGGTGGTCGATAAGTGGAACAGCCTCCCAGCAGAAGAGGTAGAGGGTAGTACACTCATTAAGGTTTGAGTCTTTACAGCGATTCTGCGTTTCTATGTTTAACGACAGATTAAAGCGTTAGTAACACATGCCAAGGTATTATTTCCGGGAGCAGGTATATATCTTGTGGGCTGATCTGGCGGTTTTTATTTTTTTATATACTTTTTTGTTTTTTTGGAAATAAAAAATCTGTCATGTTCTAAGTGAAACGGGGTTTGGGTGACTTAAAATATCCTTATTATCTTACCGAGCGATCTAGAGTGGGAAGGCTTTGCATTCGGTGCCAGGAAGAACATGCGGCCTCATTTTGATTACCATGAAATTACGATTAAAAAAAGTTGGTGTCATTTAGAAACATAAATGTGCTTTTTTTTTTAGTCTGATTGTAAGCCTGCGAACCGAGCCCTGTTTCCCTAATATATATCGCTTCGTCTTAGTCTGTCTGTTCTAGTTTTGTCAGACCCTTTGAATGTAGGGACTGTAAGAAGCGCTGCGGGAATTGTTGGCGCTATATAAATAAAAGATAATTATTAATAATAACAAATAAATAATAATTAATACCTATATTCCACTCTGCCTCCAGAAATGTCCTTTACCCCCCTTATATGCCACTCTGCCCCATGATTTGCCTTTTAACCCCCTATATGCCAGAGTGGCATATACGGGTATAAGGCATTTCTGGAGGCAGAGTGGCATTTAGGGGGTGTAAGGCATATCAATGGCATAACTGGGGGGCAGGTTGGCAAACAAAGGGAAATAAAAACAAAAACATTTTTTTTTCTCAATCATAGCTTTTATTAAATATGAAAAAAATAGTTTACATGAATTAACATTTACTGGTAAAACTTTTTTCCTATAGGGTCGTCTTATATTCAGGCTTTTTCTTTTTTTTTGTTTCCCATCACATAAAGACAAATATTTTCCCTAATAGTATTTTTATATCATATACATATCAGTGTCTTTTCCCCAGACCTTATTGCACTTGGGGTACCGAGCAGGAACGTGAGCCTGCGCATCGCTAAGGGGCAGTCCGCTAGAAGGACTGCCCCTGCCCCTTTTGTCTGCCTGCCAGGAACACTGCATACCCCCCAACATTTCGAGTGACCTAACATTCACTTGGGGGACATGGTCAGACCGGGGTGAGACCACCTGCCTGCCTTCGGCCAGCTCGCCGCGCGCTAAGCTGACTTACGCTGCCTTATGGTGGCCGCATGATAGAGGTCTGTGCCGCCAACAATGCTGCAGCTTGCTGCCTCGATCGGAGAGTTACTTTAACCCACCCACGGTCCCCCCAAAAACAGGACAGCGGGGCGAAAATCAAACCGCAAAAAAAAACTGGACAGTTGGGAGGTATGACGCCGACAGATGACCTAAGGGCTGGTGCCCAACAATGCCACCAACTTGCCTCCATCACATCGGACGGCTAATTGTCTCCTTTAACCCCTTCATGACAAAGCCCCTACATGTATGGGCTCACAATGCATTGCTTTTAATGGGTTTAAGGGCAACCCATTGTCCTTAAGGGGTTCTCCGGCCATAGACTGCTGTGCACAGGTGAGCACATGCTGAAAAAATGTATACAGGTGATATAAAGGTACAGCGGTGTGTATATGGCAGGTGGCCGCATGTCTCTGGCTTACCGGCCACCTTAAAGTGCCAGGACTGGTTTCCACTGACGGTCCAGTCCTGATCTGGCATCAGACTTCTAAACGCGTTACATTGACGGGGTTACCCTTTACCCGAATCCCTGTGATTCTGCGTGAATCAGGCGGACTCATTCTCTACGGCGGAATCTCGAACGTCTGCGTGCTGCGCGATTGTGGTGAAGGTGCGAGAATCCTCATGGCTTGCAACGGTTAAACGCGTCGGCACTTTTACAACCTAATCTCCTGTATTAATATCTTTTACCTTGTGGTCACAGAAGTATCAGCCACAAAACCAGATCTGCTTTTAACACCGGTGGCTTCTTATAATTCTCCGTCGTAAATGGAGCATGTCCCAGTTACATTGTTAACGTACACGGCGGCTCCGGAAGGGGATCAACAGACACCTGAAAATATATGCATTTTCTTACCTAGATCGTGACACATTTTTGTTTCCTGGAGCTTTGGAAATCTAGCATTACCCTATTTCATTTTATATAAAGCTTTCAATAAATGAATACAATAAACTTACTATCACAATAATAATAACATGTGTATATATATATATATATACAGGGGTAGAGATACTTAATATATATTATTATAATTATTAGTATTGCCCACAACATCAATCATAATAATAATAATAATAATAATAACATATATAAATATATATATATAAATATAAAATATATATATATATATATATACAGGGGTAGAGATACTTAATATTTATTATTATAATTATTAGTATTGCCCACAACATCAATCATAATAATAATAATAATAACATATATAAATATATATATATATATAAAAAAAAATAAAAATAAAATATATATATATATATATATATATATACAGGGGTAGAGATACTTAATACGGTATTTATTATTATAAGTATTAGTATTGCCCACAACATCAATAATAATAATAATAATAATAATAATAATAACATATATAAATATATATATATAAATATACATATATATATATATCTATACAGGGGTAGAGATACTTAATATTTATTATTATAATTATTAGTATTGCCCACAACATAACTCATAATAATAATAATAACATATATATATATATATATTGCATGCCATATTAAAAGGATTTCCCCTGCATTGTTAGCACTGATTAGTTCAGTAAGAAACCAAAGACCATTAAGACTGTAAAATGATAATTAATTTACTTTTTGAATTTAACAAAAAAAAGAATTAAACATGAAATAATATTGTTATATTTTTCCTCCTGATCAGTTCAATTTTAATAGCATTTTTATCTTATTAACTAGATTGGATGGTTTTGGGTTTCTTTTTGTAATTGAACTTATCTTTTTGTTCAGTGGTTTTCTATAATTCCCTTTTAATATTCTGTTCCGTATATATTTAACAAGTAAAATAAATTGGTACTAATTTACTAGCGTTAATAGAGTTAATAGTTTGAGGTTATTGGGTAGAACGTTTTTAAAATAACTATTATTTCTTATTCATGTATTTTTATCCATAAAAATCATAGATTGTGATGACAAAAAATTCTATTATTTTTTTATTAATTTATATAGCGCTATCATATTCCGCGTGACAAGTCGTGCATCACATAATAATTTGGATTTACAGAGACAAAAAGTGAGGAGGGCCCTGCTCAAAGGAGCTTACAATCTATATACTCATACAAAGAAGAATTCCGGGGAAGGGCAGAGGAGACCCTTCTGGCAGTGCGGCCCCCGAAGAAAAGACGAAGGGGATCTGGTTCAACAGTGGCCCTTAAATGGACACATTTGGCACTTTTTTCATTTTTTTTTTTCACAGCAAAAAAAATAAAAAATATAATAACTTTTGTTATAATTGTTGCTTTTCTTGTACTCTCTGATATCGTTGATACTGATTGTGGTTTTGCATATTAGCGACAAATTAACCAACGCTTTTTATTAATAATAATCAAACTCACACGAAATCCACCAAATTGCATAAAATAAGTAAAAATGAATTCCCTCGGCCATAAAATAGACAAATAAAATACTAAGCCGCACTGTATGTGGCAACAATATAACAATTATTGATTTTTACAATTGATTCATTTCAACCGATATAAAATGCAGTGCGCTTTGTACCCACTGGGCATTAAACAGTTAATGTGTAATAATCTCCGTAATGCTTAATAACTTGGTTTATGAGACCCTCTCTTTTTAGTTTGCAGTCGTCAGAGGAACACGTGATCCTAGCAAGAGAAACTTTAAGTATCGAGTTTAACCGATCGAGGTACGAAGACTTTGCGTTTTATGTTACGGCCACGAACGCCTTGGGCCGGTCCGAGTCCGAGCCGGCGTCCGTCCTGCTGGGGGATATAGGTAAGAAAACCCGCACGCTTTATTTACGATTTCACCTCTTATATATTGGGGTAACCCCTTTACATTTATCATTATTATTTTCAGTGGTTCCCATTACACCGGAGATCGTAACCAATGGCATTTTTAACAAACTTTTCAAAGTCGTCATCCAGTGGAGGAGAGAAATCAGCGGAAACATCCGTTCCTGCGAGCTGGCGTATAGAACGCCGCACAAAGCAGACTGGATCTCGGTAAGAGACGCCTTGACGGGTGTTTGGTCCGTTCCGCTGCCGTGGATAGGGGCCTATGGTCTGGGCTGTGAGAAGGGCCAAGCAACCCCAGCAGATGTCTTCACCGGCAACAAGCAGTTGCCCATGGCTTGGGCCAGTGATGGTGCAATGGTTGGACGTTTCCTAGGCCTCATAGTAGTGGGAGGATTCACAGCCACAAGGCACACTGAAGGATCAGAGCCACTGTCGTGGGGGGCTGGGGTCTGTCCAGTGGGGGCCCCAACACCAGCCCCACCAAACCCCTTGATTTGGGAGCTTCCATTGTAATTCTGGCAGGGGGGGTCTGGCAATTTTTGTTATGACACTGGTCAGGGCTGATGGTTGGAGATAAAGTCAGAAGTTAAAGGTCAGGGCAGGTGGTTGGAGATAAAGTCAAAAGTTTAAGGTCAGGGCAGGTGGTTGGAGATAAAGTCATAAGTCAAAGGTCAGAGCAGGTGATTGGAGATAAAGTCACAAGTTAAAGGTCAGGGCAGGTGGTTGGAGATAAAGTCACAAGTTAAAGGTCAGGGCAGGTAGTTAGAGGTAAAGTTAAAAGGTAAAGGTCAGGGCGGGTAGTCGGAGATAAAGTTATAAACTAAAGGTCAGGGCAGGTAAAACCGTCTGTACATTATGATGTTTTTTATGTTTTTATAGAATTGTGTAACCTTGTAGAATGTTGGGCGCTTTCTAAAGTTCTGGGCTGTTTGTACGTTTAATAGCATATTATTTTGTTTTGTTCAGACGGCATCAGAAAAATTATAAAATTACATTTATATTTGGACAAAATTGGAAGTTTTTGGGTTTTTTTTCTTTGAAGGTTGGGGAACAGATAATCAACGTTACTAATGCGCTTTTCATGAGGGTGGTCCTGGAAGCCGAAGCATTGCGGGTCCGGTGCAGAGAGAGGAAAGGAAAAAGTTACTGGAGTGGCTGGAGTTTTCCCCAAAATATAACAGAAACAGGTCAGCCCTACCTTAAATAATGACGCTAAATGGGACGTTCTCTGATCCAAATGAATTATTATTAAGATACACAAAATCAAATCTTATATTTTTCTAAAGTTGTTTTTTTTTAGTGGAGGGACAAAACAGGCCTAGTCTGCCACAGAAATGTCATAAGTGAAATGAGATGTCATTGCTAACGTTGGTCACCAGGTGGCGCAAGAGCCCATTTTGGGAATCTACCCCTCCGAATCCTGTGAATTGTCTAAAAATATGAAATGTAATTCATGTATTTCACATGTTTTATTAATTTAGGCTTCAGTAACATTTCTTCCTAAAGTACTAAATTACGCCACGGACTATACGGGGCCAGCTCAGCCCTTTCTGCGGGAGAAGCTGATTGCAGTTGGACCTTCCTAACATGCAGTGTTCACCTCTGCTAAAAAACTCTCTGTTTAGTGAATGTGCCCCTTTTCTTTTTAGCTGCCCTGCAAACTCACTGTTCAGTAAATAAAGCCCATTTTTTCCAGCTGTTTCCCTGAGAGTCGGGGCATATATATAGAAAACCTGTGAATTCTTCAGCAGTACATCAGTGATGTAATAGTACCTTTTACCCCAGACCTATTCGGTGAAAATAACCCAACTTTCCAAGGAAGCTCATAGACCAACAACTCTACCTGTACGCTGCTGACATCTAGTGGCCAATTATGTAACGGCCACGATAAGAAATAAAACGTTAAAGAACGTTTGCTTTTTTTTCAGGGCCTTATGAGACATTCAGTGTCTGGCGGGCATTCGGTTCAGTGTCTTCCAACGGGAGCCAGAAAGTGACCATTCTTATTAAGGTGAATATTAAGAATATAGCGAGAAGAAGGGGATTCTAATAAACAAACAATGTGGTTATATTTGGGATGTTGATGTATTGCACCCTGATTTTGCCTTAACCGTTGCACTGCTGATTGGAATATGCATTTATGTATCTTGTTCCCCCATTCTGATTACGCCCTTGCTGCAAAACTTTAAGGTCAGTATTGGCTTTGCAGATGGCCGTCTGCTTTTGCAGTAGTATTGGAAAGATGGTGATAAATACATTGTGTCTCCGCATTTGTCTCGTTGCAGCCGAATCCTCCCGAGGTTCCCTGGGCGAGGCCGCTGGGATATAACATTTTCTACGAAGTCGAAAAAGTCAGGATTCCGGTTGGAATTTGCCAGACGTCCGAGGTTCAGTGCCAGGCGCTGCTGCCCAGGGGTGTGAAAACCGTCTTCGTCGTGGCTTATAACCTTCGCGGGGAGTCCGAGCCGACTCCAGTGCCAGTGCGGAGAGACAGTAACGGTGAGGGGCTTCTTACGGTGACCTCAGCCCTGAAACGTACTTCCGTTACAAATTATATGATAATCAAATCAGAACCGGCTTCAGTGCTAACAGAGCATCTCACTGGTTTAACTATACATTATACAGGGCATCTCACCGATTTAACTATACATCATACAGGGCATCTCACTGATTTAACTATACATTATACAGAGCATCTCGCTGATTTAACTATACATTATACAGGGCATCTCACTGATTTAACCATACATTATACAGGGCATCTCACTGATTTAACTATACATTATACTGGGCCAGCTCACTGATTTAACTATGCATTATACAGGGGCCGGCTCGCTGATTTAACTATACATTATACAGAGCATCTCGCTGATTTAACTATACATTGTACAGAGCATCTCGCTGATTTAACTATACATCATACAGGTCACTCATTGAACTATACATTTGCCAGGGGTAAAAAATCTGGGGTGCGAGCAAAGTATCGATCTCAAGTTTGCATCACAAAAATGTTTAGATGTTATTAATTTAGCCGTCGATGATATGAAGCACTAGACCAGGCAGCTGTTTTAATAAATGACACATTTAATGTATATAATAATATAATAATATATATAATAATCTATTAATATAATATATAATAATCTATTAATATAAAATAATATGTTAATATAATATATAATAATCTATTAATATATAATAATATGTTAATATAATATATAATAATATGTTAATATAATATATAATAATCTATTAATCTAATATATTAAATCTGTTAATATAATATATAATAATCTATATAATATATATTAATATGTTAATATAATATATGATGTTTCTTCTTGCACCAATAAGCGTTTTACCACCATATTCCAGGCTTCCCTGCCCCGCGGAATCTGACAGTAACATCCGGGCTGCAGACGTCCGTCCCCGTTCAGTGGGAGCCCCCGGAAGAGTCAGAGAACTCCCTTCTATGGTTCGTTGTACAGCGGGCCCCTGATGCTTGTGACGGGAAACCCCAAAATATTTCATGGGACATCGTACCCAAGGACCAGAAACAGTTCATCATAGAAGGTAAAGGCTTTGGTTTCCGTGACCGCCTTCCACTTCCGGGCTTTAAATCATTCCATCAGGCCAGAATCTAACTCTAGCGGGTCAGAGGCTTAGATGTGATGTAAAGAAGTTTTACTTTACTGAGAGGGTGGTAGATAAGTGGACCAGCCTCCCAGCAGAGGTGGTAGAGGCTAATACAGTGAGGGGATTTAAACATGCGCGGGATAGACATACGGCTCCTGAATCTAAGACGAGACTAACGGCCGATTAAAGCTTGAGTGATTACAGACAAAAAATGGGCAGACTAGACGGGCCGAATGGGGCCGATCTGCCGATGATATGTAAATGGCCAGACTATTTAAATGCAGTTATACAGAACTGCCGCCAAAACCTGATTTATTGCATTACAATTTCAGACAGAATAGAGGCCGGGCGGAGGGTCTCCGTTTCTCTGTTTGCAGTGTACGAGGCCGGAGTTAGTCAACCGACCATAAATTATGGATTTTCTAAAGAGTTACGTAAGTATAAAATACACATGGAAAAAAATCCTTTGGAAAAATTATATTTACACTGTGAGTAAGTGGCTGGTTGCAGAGGCCAATGTCTGGCTTAGTATCTCGCGATAGGAGTTACACTGTACCACCATCAATGTCTGCCTCTGTATATAGCTATAGGAGTTCTGCTGTACCGTATCTGTTCAGTAAATGTTATTTAATTATACGCATTTAATTTATGTATAAGTTAATAATAAATTTTTTCCGATTTCTAGTTTTTCCCAGTTGACATACAGTTAACAAATTTGTGAAATAAATATTCCTGCCAACATTAATTTTTTTTGTCGATTTCTTTACATTTTAAAGTGTGTCAGGGGGGTTACAGGATCTGCCCCGGGTACCAAATACTCTGTACGCCCCTGGCCCCTCGGACAGCCGACCCCGGCTTAGCTGGCTCCGCACCGACTAATACAATGTAGCAAGTGGCACCCGGAACATTTAAAGGGAATGCAGAGAGCCGACAGCCTCCCCTCCCAGCAGAGGGGATACAATGTAACACAATCATGGAACTTACACTCCCAGCAGAGGGGATACAATGTAACACAATCATGGAACTTACACTCCCAGCAGAGGGGATACAATGTAACACAATCATGGAACTTACACTCCCAGCAGAGGGGATACAATGTAACACAATCATTGTAACTTACACTCCCAGCAGAGGGGATACAATGTAATTCACCAATGGCTGCAGCCTCGGCCTCTTTGTATGAAGCGACCGCACCGCGAGCGAATGCCATTTAACCAAAAGAATTGGCAGCGTGTTTGGTGAGATAGAGAGGCTGCAGCCTCTGCGCTTCAACGGCACGAGGTTATCTTCCTGTTTCAGGAAGCACCTGCATTTAGTCACTAACCGCTAGTAGTAGTACATAGGAGGGAGAGCCACCCCACAAGAGCCACGTGTGCTGCAACTTACTGGGATGCGAGGGAGAAAATATAGAATCCCCATCCGGCCCCCGTTTAGTCACCCGTTTTTCCTGCTGTAAAGGCTCAGTTGTTGGTCTCGTCTTAGATTCAGGAGCCGTATGTCTTATTGTATTACTCTCTACCACTTATGCTGGGAGACTGTACCACTTATCTACCACCCTATCAGTAAAGAAAAACTTCCTTCCTCAGCCTCTTACCCTGTAGTTGTAGATTATGGTCTCGGTAGATAAACTTCTGTCCTGCAAGCGCTGCGTAAATTGTTGGGGTTATAGAAATAAAAGATAATAATAATACTTTGTTAGAACGCTTTAAATCTGTTAATTGTTATTCACTAAACTGTGGATCGTAGAAGAGATAAAAAAAAATTCCATGGTCATTCATTTCTTTTGCGCTTTATTTCTCCCCACGCAGAGCCCAGGAAAGGACCCAAAGACATCAAAGTGAAATATTCCGGAGCGGCGGCTCTGATTCGGTGGGAGGAGGTCCCGTTCTGCGATCAAAAAGGGTTTATTATTAACTACACTTTGCGTCTGAGGGAGGATCTCGGGAGATCCATCGCCCAAAACAGTAAGCGACCCTAAAAACTGTAACTAATGTGATCATTTATTAAATACCCCGACCCTCGACCCCCCCCCAGCCCCCCCGGATAAGATGTTTTTTTAATGGTCCAGCCTGCTACTTGCAGCTCTGAATATGAACACTTGGGGGAGCTATTTCTCTTTTAGGTTTTGTCTTTGAGGAACAGACCGCTGAGGTCCTGAGAGCTTAAGTGACATTTTCTTCTACGTTGGCCCAAAAAATGGTATCAATTTTTACTAAACTTGCTGCCCTTTAGCAGGAAATAATATACCGTATTTACTGGATTATAAAACGACCCCACAAACGTTTGGACCTTATTGGAAAAAAATCACAACTACTGTTTTTTCTCTCGCTCACTCTCTCTAACACGCAAAAGGGCGGAGCCTCCGCGAAAGCGCTCTTCCCCGATTGGTGTAGACACTGTCCCCGCGGTACACACGCTGGCTCCACCCCTTTTGCGGAAGTACTTCAAGAGGCCAGAATATTGGAGACGGATTTGGGGGGGGGGGTTGATTGTATTATTATGCAAATTAATCGTTTATCATTTACTGACCGGGGTGCATTAACCCTTTCATGGCTCCCTGACTGGGGAGGCAATCGATCTTCATGCAGTTTTCTAGGATTTGCGTTTAGTGCTATTATTATTCTTTTTACAGACGCCTCGGCGAGGAACTTCACATTTCAACATTTAAACCCGAATAAAATGTACAAAGTCTGTATTTCTGCATCAACGACTGCGGGGGAAGGGCCCAGAGAGACGTGCGCCCTGCTGCAGCCGGGTGAGATTTGGGTCAGCGCAGGGTGTCCGCCTGGTTCCTTTCCGGGGCGGCCTGGCAAGGGTTGTATTTTAATAAGACATCGGTGCTTTTCCCTGTAACCAACCTAAAGATTCCCGCGGGCTCCTCTGCGCGTCGGTGGAAGCGCCTGCGCGACACGGAGCCGATAGCCTAAAATCTTACTTTTGCCAGCCATGCCTGGAGTATTAAGGTGGATATAATTACCCAACTATTAGGGTAAAGGGGCAGATTCTCCGGGTCACACAGTCTGACTCTGCTTTTACGCCCAGTATGTTATAGTTGATATCCCTGCTTGAATGCTGGTGACTCCTTTAAGTGTATCTTTAAATAAAGAAGGTTGCCATGCCGACCGGTATTAGAGAACTTTGGGTAACAAACAACTCACTACATAGAATCTTTACAATGGGCTATTAAAGGGTTAATGTTTCAAGCGTGTCCGGGGCAGTAAGATGGGTATTAATAGGCCCCGTGCGGCCCCGATACTCATTGTTTGGGGGGATTAATCACACGCGTGTTAAACGTATGACCGTTGTTACGAGTGTCTCTTATCGGCATTCTCTTCCAGATAGCGGTTTGGGAGGTCACATCGAGCTGCTGCTGGGAATCGGCTCCGCGGCCGCCGCGCTCACCTCGTTCACGCTGACAGTAATGTATAAGAAGAAGATCCGGGAACGGTGCGCCTCGTCCTCCACCCCGGCCCTTCCTTATCCCTCGCAATCAGCGAGCCGGCCCCTGTATAATGTATAGATAAATCAGTGACCGGCCCCTGTTTAATGTATAGATAAATCAATGACCGGCCCTGTATAATGTATAGATAAATCAGTGACTGGCCCCCTGTATAATGTATAGATAAATCAGGGACCGGCCCCTGTATAATGTATAGATAAATCAGTGACCGGCCCCTGTATAATGTATAGATAAATCAGGGACCGGCCCCTGTATAATGTATAGATAAATCAGTGACCGGCCCCTGTATAATGTATAGATAAATCAGTGACCGGCCCCTGTATAATGTATAGATAAATCAGTGACCGGCCCCCTGTATAATGTATAGATAAATCAGTGACCGGCCCCCTGTATAATGTATAGATAAATCAGTGACCGGCCCCCTGTATAATGTATAGATAAATCAGTGACCGGCCCCCTGTATAATGTATAGATAAATCAGTGACCGGCCCCTGTATAATGTATAGATAAATCAGTGACCGGCCCCCTGTATAATGTATAGTTAAATTAATGAGCCGGCCCCTGTATAATGTATAGTTAAATCAGTGACCGGCCCCTGTATAATGTATAGTTAAATCAGTGACCGGCCCCTGTATAATGTATAGTTAAATTAATGAGCCGGCTCTGCTTTATAATAAAACCTCAAACTCCCTCACTGACTTCACCTCTGCTACTTCTACTGGAAGACCATTCCACATATCCACTACCCCTCTCTGTAAAGAAACACCGTAAAGCCCATGATCCATGACGGCTCGACCCAAAGCTTTCATCTCCTTCAGACATTTTCTTCCATTCTCTGTTTAATGAAATCCCTTGGAAGGGAAGCGGCTCCTGGGGCCCTTATTTGAAGATTAAGGGATGTTTGGCGCACACTGATTGGCTCTCCCCTCCCCTCACTTTTTAGGGTTAAAACCTTCGCCGTATCGTGGATTCCGGGATTTCTCTGCGAAGTTTACCCCCGCGTTGAAAACAGCACAGCTCTGCAGGCTTTGCAGGTAATCGTCCGCGTTGTACATCGCTCCGGAACATGGCGGCGATAAAAAAATAACGTTCTTCTCTGTAAAGGCCGGAGAGCCGTCAGTTCGGGGTTTTTCTTTGTTTTTAATCGTTTTGGATTTATTTAGCGCCAGCAGATTCCGTAGCGCTGTTACCGTAGGCGACAATAACATTAATGTACTGGGTCAGTCCTGGCTCCCGTGAGCTTACAATCTATTATATGGGCTAAGTCTTTATGAAGATGCTGTGCGTTTAACCCCCTCAAGACCGGGACGTACCTGTTAATCTATATATCTCTTTAAAGGGAATTAAGGAGGCGTCCGGCTTCGGCCCCTTCACATCGTATGGTGACCCCGAAATCGTAGAGGTGCAAGAAATTCTGGCGCCGAAACCAACAAGCCCTCCAATCCCAGCGGCGGAGCCGTCCACCAATCCACCGGAAAGCCCTCTGCTTCCGGCCCCCGCGGATGTTAAAGGGCCGGAGGAGACCCCCGGCTATCAGCCCCAGGCGGTGAAGGGGGTCCCACCGAGGAGGGATTCCTATTGCACCCCGTCGTTTATGCTGGAGGTCCAGAGAGCCGCGGGGCTGTTGGCTGCGGGAGAGGATTGTGGGAATAGAAGTGTTTTATTCCGGGACGCAGCGTCCGCCCTGAAGGGGTTGTTTTTCCGGGACGCGGAGCTGGTGGTTTCAGAGGATATCGGGGAGGACGACCTTTCAATCGTTCTCCAGGCTGACGACGCAACGGCTGCCAAGTTTTTAAGGGGTCCGCCTGATCTCTGCCTCCCTGGGGGGGCCATGGAGTTCACCGACATGGGGGGCTACTTCCCGCAAACGCTGGCAAAAGGAAATTAGGGGCCCAAAAAATAAAAAAAATGTACGACACCGGACCTTAGACTGGTCTGAAATGAACTGCACGGCCCTGGCGATGAAATGGTTAATTCCATTAACCTTTGGTCTTAACATGACTTACCGGACCGGAATCCTACAACAACAGAGTGGGGCGGAAAAAACGGGATGTGATACAACTGGGACACAACCCAAACAGTGGGAGTTTGGGTGCAAAGTGCGAAAATATTCCTGAAATCACCACTTTACACAAGAAAAAAAAACAAAAAAACTTTAGACGCTTCGATAACGGGAAGTTTTACTTTTACTGTTAAGGTGATAGATGAGTGGGACAGCCTCCCAGCAGAGGTGGTAGAGGCTACTACAGTGAGGGGATTTAAACGTGCATGGGGTAGGCAGACGGCTCCTTTGGCATGGAAAGGGTTATAATAATTGTGTCGGTGAAAGTGAAATTGGCAAAAAAAAAAAAAAAAAGATGAATAGAAACAAAATGTTTGCTGAAAGCGGCCGGAAGGAAGTGAAACTCCTGGCGAGGAGGAAGTGAGAGTGCGCGGCGTGCAGCGATACAGAGTATCTCCGCAGCCAATCAGAGGCCAGAAAACGCTCCCACTAAATCAACGCGGGGTCCCTATGCATCTCCTGCACTAAAACTAAACGGGGGGGGCGGGCAAATGCATATGGGGGGGGCACCATGGAGATTTAAAGGGGCCGCGCCGTGCATATAATAGGAGAGACGCGCGCCATTCTCAGTAGAATTCCTGGGCTTTTCTGACACCTGCTTTTCCAAACCAACTCCCACAACTCCCACTTCCAAAATTGCCATTTTTCGTATAGGGTCGGTACCAGCAAATACTGGGGTATTTTGGCCAAAAATGAGCCAAACCGCTCGCCCGCGGCCGGCAATAAATAATGACAGAATCCACCGACAGAAGAACGGGGGGCCGCGGCGTGTGACCACCGGCTGGACATCCCCGGCCGCGCACGCCGTGAACATGAACACGTAACACGCAGCCTCCCGTGTCCAGCCATTGGCTGCTTTTATGACATCCGGCGGTCTTAAAGTGCCAGCGTGACCTCGTCGGCCTCCGTCTGGCTCTTTTTGACATCATATTTACAGCCTTCAGTCATAGCAATCATCACTCCTATCATCCCCACCCAGGAGCCCCTGTAACCCTCTCCCTGATCACGCTGCGTGCTTTAAACGTTTCATCAAAACCCGGAACGTTCCCCCCTTCGCCTGGCCTGGATTTCATGCCCAGTGGAGCCGCGCATGTCCCAGGGAGTGGACCCCCGAGCCCCTCACTTTCTGTGCGTGTAGCGTGTTAACGAGTCCCGTGATGATAACGTGCTTCTGCCGGCCCGCGATTTCATTACCCTTTTTGTGTTTTTTTCACACGTTGACTTCCTCGCTGTGACACATTTCCTTCTCCGTGCGAAAAACACGCAAGATCTAAAACCCTACGTTACCCCCCCTCCCCGGCCTGCCCCCCCTGCACTTCTGTACAATAATTGCCCCTTTTGCTGCCAGTATGTTGTGGTTGATATCCCTGCTTGAATGCAGGTGACCCAATTAAGTGTATCTTTAAATAATGACAAGTCATGGTTTCTATGGCGACCGGTATTAGAGCCGTTTAGGGTGACACAATGGGCTATTAAAGGGTTCCCAGGGATGATTATTAGACCTCTGGGAAGCTGAGGCTGGTGGCAGCCTGTGGCAAAGCCAGCACAAAATAATCCAACTCCTGCCCCCCCCCCCCTAATAGGCTCCCTGAGCCAATCAGCAACCGGGAACGTCCACCATAATAATAATAATAATAGTCCTTCCCCTTTGTGGGACTCACCTGTGCTCAAGGGAAATTAACCAATGTGCAAGAAGGAAGAATCGCCATTTCTGGACTTGAAGGTCTTTCAAGACATAAAAAGTTTAAAAAAATATATATATATACAAATTAATTGTATATTTACAATTTAACTGATTTTGCTAATTTAACGTAGAAACAAAGAAAAGATACTATAAATTATTAGTATATTAATTGTTTATTAATTAGAGTTATTAATGAATTAATTATTCATACGTTTAATTTTGCATCAATATGTAACATTTATTTCAGATTTTATTAGACCTGACAAGTCTCTTTTTATGTTTAGAATTCATCTTTATTCAAAGTGTAACAAAAATGACAAAATAAATAAAAACAGATAACGAGGATAATTTTTTTTTGGGGGGGGTGAAAAATGTGCTTACTAATGAATTTTACTTTAATGAGGGAGTAATAGATAAGTGGAACAGCCTCCCAGCAGACGTGGTAGAGGTTAATACAGTGAGGGGATTAAACATGCATGGGGTAGGTAGATGGCTCTATACCCTGACCCTGAATTATTAACCCTTTCATAGCCCATCGTGAAGATTCTATGCAGTGACTCCCCAAAAGTGTTACCCAAATAAATAATAATAATGATAATAATAATAATAATAATAATAATAATAATAATAATAATAATAATGATAATATAATAACAGTAATAATAATAATAATAGTGATATTTAATAATAATAATAGCCTCTAATTTCAGGCATTTTGGCGGAGCGGCTGGTTTTAGTGACATCGTTGGGGATTTGTAGAATCGTAGAGAAGCTCCTCGTTTACGATAAATGAACCCAAACTTTGTGACGAACCAAAAACTTTACGGTAATCAGTAAAATTCAGAGAAACGCCAAGAAAGCCTCTGCAGGCAAAATAACAGAATTATTCCGCGTTTCATGTTCATCACATGTTTCGTGTTCTTTTCGTGTTTCATGTTTGTTGCATGTTTTGTGTTCTTTACGTGTTTCATGTTTGTTGCATGTTTCGTGTTCTTTACGTGTTTCATGTTTGTTGCCTGTTTCGTGTTCTTTACGTGTTTCATGTTTGTTGCATGTTTCGTGTTCTTTACGTGTTTCATGTTTGTTGCATGTTTCGTGTTCTTTACGTGTTTTGTGTTTGTTGCATGTTTTGTGTTCTTTACGTGTTTCATGTTTGTTGCATGGTTTGTGTTCTTTACGTGTTTCATGTTTGTTGCATGTTTCGTGTTCTTTACATGTTTCATGTGTGTTGCATGTTGTAGCAGCTAAACCAACAAAAATCCAAATTAGGTTTATTCTGCATTTTGAGTCTGTACAGCAGGAGAAATGTGCGACTAGCTGGGGGCCGAATGGGGCCGATCTGCCTCATCTGTAGGGGTCTTCCTGGCAGCAACGCCGTTCCCTGCTGTTTCTATACACATTATCGGGGCTTTTAGGGCTGTAGAACCCTGCGATCCCCTCATACCCAGCAAACATTCTGACCTCCTAGAAAAGAGGGGCATCAGGGGCCGAAGGGGGGGGCATAGGAATTGGCACCTGGGCAAATGCCGGGTGGGCCGCTGGCCGAGATGCCTCTGCACACACACGATGTATCAGGGAGGTAAAAGGTGGGGTGGCCGGGGCTCTCGGCTCGTGCAGGAGGGCCGGGTGACGTGCGGCCCCGACGGTCTGTGACGGGGAAGTGGTGGCTCGTAACTCACGCTTTAGACAGAAACACGCAGCTTATCACACGGAGCAGACCGCGGGCGTCCCACTGGCCCCCGACGCGCCCCACTGGCCCCCGACGCGCCCCACTGGCCCCCGACGCGTCCCTGAAGGGGTGACGGACAGCTGGGGGTCACCGGCACAGGTGGGTGGTGATTATTATTATTGTCCAAACCCATTTAGCCGACCCAAGCATCCCACTGGGAGGACTGGAAAGCCGAGGATCTTCACGCGGGTGACGGCATCTCCCCACTCTCAGTAAGTTGCTCGGCTGAGGGTGATGCCTCCTGTCCCTCCGCGTCGTCGCTGGGTGCGTCAGAGACTCCTGATTTCCCTAATCGTTTTCCCGCAGTCACGTGACTGGCGGGAAGTCGCCTCGAGCGCCGTGCGCTCCGCTCAGTTTCACTAAGCAGTGAGTAAAGACGTAACGAGAACCACAACAGCCAGAAAACCCCCGGCGCGGCAGCTCATTAACCCCTTACTGTGCACTGCGCTGCCGGGGCAACGGGGAGGAAGGAGCTGCGTCTACAACGAACTGTATGGGGGAGCTTCACGGACTGAGGGGATTTATTCACTAAACCACGAGTTGCAGGTGAGCTGAAGTGACTTACAAAATCTCCTGTATAATGTATAGATAAATCAACAAGCCGGCCCCTGTATAATGTATAGATAAATCAGTGACCGCCCCCTGTATAATGTATAGATAAATCAGCGGCCGGCCCCTGTATAATGTATAGATAAATCAGCGAGCCGGCCCCTGTATAATGTATAGATAAATCAGCGAGCCGGCCCCTGTATAATGTATAGATAAATCAATGACCCGCCCCCTGTATAATGTATAGATAAATCAGTGACCGGCCCCTGTATAATGTATAGATAAACCACCGAGCCGGCCCCTGTATAATGTATAGATAAATCAGTGAGCCGGCCCCTGTATAATGTATAGATAAATCAGCGGCCGGCCCCTGTATAATATATAGATAAATTACCGAGCCGGCCCCTGTAAAATGTATAGATAAATCAGTGAGCCGGCCCCTGTATAATGTATAGATAAATCAGTGACCAGCCTCTGTATAAGGTATAGATAAATCAGTGACCGGCCCCCTGTATAATGTATAGATAAATCAGTGACCGGCCCCCTGTATAATGTATAGATAAATCAGTGACTGGCCCCCTGTATAATGTATAGATAAATCAGTGACCAGCCTCTGTATAAGGTATAGATAAATCAGTGACCGGCCCCCTGTATAATGTATAGTTAAATCAGCGAGCCAGCCCCTGTATAATGTACAGATAAATCAGTGACCGGCCCCCTGTATAATGTATAGGGAAGTCCGGCGTGTTGGGTCTGGAGGGGGTTCTGGGCGTGTTGGGTTTGGAGGGGGTTCTGGGCGTGTTGGGTTTGGAGGGGGTTCTGGGCGTGTTGGGTCTGGAGGGGGTTCTGCGCGTGTTGGGTCTGGAGGGGGTTCTGCGCGTGTTGGTTCTTGGGGGGGTCCGGCGGGTTGGGTCTGGAGGGGGCTCTGCGCGTGTTGGTTCTGGAGGGGGTTCTGGGCGTGTTGGGTTTGGAGGGGGTTCTGCGCATGTTGGGTCTGCAGGGGGTTGTTGGGTCTCCGCGTGTTGGGTCCGGGGGGGGGGGGTTCTGCGCGTGTCAGGTCCGGGGGGGGGGTGCTCTGTGCGTTATACGGAGGCTGATGATGTTTATACGGAGGATCCGGATGATTTCGTTCTTGGTTTTCAGGGTTCTCTTTGCGTCGGTGAAGCCCCCTCTCCCACCGTCAGTAATGCGGACCCCGCTGATCTTATGGAGAGCAGAATCCGGACGTTCTGGATCATTATCGGCGTCTTCGTCTCGCGAGTTCTAATCAAGGCGGCTGCAGGTGGGTTCCAGAAATCGTCATCTAACGCGGTTCATTTAGACTAAAAATGCAGCATTTCTATAAAATTTGCTCTTTTTTAAAATTATTTAATAATCCATCAAATATTTAACCAAATAATTAATCAAATAACCCATTAAATAAAAAAATAAATAATCTAATAATCCATTAAATAAAAAACTAAATAATCTAATAATCCATCTAATAATGAATCAAATAACCCATGTAATAATAGATTAGGTTTAGGTGATATTGGGGGGGTTCCTCTCGCTGACGCTTTTATTCGCCGTTCCTTTCCCCCCAGAGATGTGTCCCGCGGCAGAAATCTGGGCCAGTCCCGGCACGGCGGTGCCTCTCGGGGGCTCCGTCACTGTCACCTGCAGACTGCGAACGAGCGACGCCGGCCACCCGAGGAAGTGTCTGAACATCACCAAGCACCACGGGGGTCTCGACGTCCTGATGCTGGCGGTCTGCGACAGCGACTCCATCAGCGTGCGCGACCCCCACCTGTCCCCAAACCGCACGCTTTATAAATGCAACAGCGCGTCCAACACCGTGTGCAACACCGCGTGCAAACTGCTCTGCGGAATATACGTCGATGCCGGGGGTGAGTATCTTTCTAAAGGCATCCCAGAAGATCGGCCCCATTCGGCCCCCGTCTAGTCTCCCGTTTCTCCCGCTGTAAAGACTCAAACCTTAATCAGTCGTTGGTCTCGTTTTAGATTCAGGAGCCGTATGTCTATCCCGCGCATGTTTAATACCCTCGCTGTGTTACCCTCTACCACCTCTGCTGGGATGCTGTTCCATTTATCTAAATTCCGGAGCCGTATGTCTATCCCGCGCTTGTTTAAATCCCCTCGCTGTATTACGTTACATTGTTTTTTTATGTTATTATTATTTATTGTTTTATATGGCGCCATCATACTCTGCGGCGCTGTACAATAAGACTCTTATTAGTCCTATAAATACTAGATCTATTTGGCTGCGATAAAGCTTTCCGGGGGGGGTCTGTAACTTTAAGACGAGTCCTGGGAGGAAAAAAATATAAAGAAAAATAAAAGAAATAAATAATATAATTAAATAATATAAATAAATAATAATAAATAAAAAGAAATGGCAAAAAAAACATTTAAAGTAAAAAAAAAAATACTTGCTCTTAACGTTTTTAACCTCTTAGTGTCCCCAGATCGGCCCAGAATACTGGATTGTGAGGAGGAGTCGGGGACGGCGCTCTGCTCTTGGGAGGCTGGGAGAGAAACCTTCATCCCCACGAGTTACACGCTACAGCTGAGTATTATTATTATTACTACGCATTGCTTTATAGCGCCGACATATTCCGCAGCGCCGTACAAACAGCACATAACAAGCAGGGCGTCACATAACAAACAAAATGGAAAAGCAAATGGAGGGCCCCGGTCAAAGAGCTTACAATCCGTCCCCGCGATGGTGTCATGGCTAGATTCATTTAACATGATAGACTGTAAGCTCTTATGACCAGGACTCTCTACCTGCGTTTGATTCTTCTACATGCCTCCCAGCATTTTAAAGAGGGGTACTTTTGTTCTGGGGGTGGGGTTAGAGGCGTGGCTGGGGCGGGGTTATTTGTGTAACTAGAAGAAGAATAATGGGGTTTATTTCCCCCGTTTAGTTTATAAAGCCGTTTCCTGCTGTTTCTATACACATTATCGGGGCTTTTAGGGCTGTAGAACCCTGCGATCCCCTCATACCCAGCAAACATTCTGACCTCCTAGAAAAGAGGGGCATCAGGGGAGGAAAAAGGGTATCGAAGGAGGAGAGGAGCCACCAGGGGTGGAGAGAGGGACTGGGGAAGGAAAAAGGGACATCGATGGGGGAAAAGGGGAGAAAGAGGGGCATTGGGGTTTGGTGCAGAAGGAGTGACTGGACAAACAGTGACACTTGGCAGGTATGATAACGCTGCTTCCTCTGGTTACAGGGTTTGTGACGGGACGTCCGCTCTCCCGGTCACTGCGTCGGGGAAACAATACGATAAACGCGGGATCCGGTACGCGACGTTCCCATTGGTCGTGCGCCGGGGGGAGGAGTTTACGGTTACGGTGACGGCTTCCAATGACCTCGGCAGTAATTCCTCGCGGCCGCGCACGTTCTCGTACTACGATGCAGGTGAGTTCCTGAGCGCGCGAGTAACATAAAGATCATTATTACTATATATATATAGCGCCAACATATTCCGCAGCGCTGTACAAAGGGTTCGTGAGTTAACTATCTCAGATTGTGGAACCCATCAGCGCCGGGGAGATAACGGTGACCTGCGGTCTGTCCGTCCGGCCCGGCGGGTTAATGAGCCGCGCTCAGGAGGTCCCCGGCGGATTGTTTGTGAGACGTGCAGACGGCAGCGACGCGCTTCCTGCTTTTTGGTCATTTTGTGGTTTTTGGCAGGAAAAGATAAGAGCCGGAGTAACGCGACTGCATCCTGTGCTGTTAAAGGGCCGGTCGTCACTGTTCCTGCGCAGACCAAAGTTTGCTGAGAAACACTTAAGGCATTTCTCTTTACTTTACTCAGAGGGTGGTGGATAGGTGGAACAGCCTCCCAGCAGAAGTGGTAGAGGGTAATACAGTGAGGGGAGTTAAACATGCATGGGATAGACATACGGCTCCTGAATCTAAGGTTGTGGATCTGTTCAGGCAGGGGTAAGGGAGAGAACAGATAAAACTGGATTTGCCACAGGCTGCCACCAACCTCAACTCCCTTTGAATTAAAGTAAAGTAAACATTTTACAAACAAAAAGCACAACTTCATGAAAGTTTTTTGAAAGTTTATTTTTGCGCTGATCGCGGATCCGGTCTCTGAGTTTCCGCTCGCTTCTTCCCAGTGAAACCGAGACCCCCGCAAGACGTATTAATCCGATTCGCTAACGATTCCAGCGACTGCAACGTGACGCTCCTGGACCCACAGGATTCCGCCCTGTTCCGGCTGAGATATCGGCCCGTTAATGAGTCGTCCTGGACACGGGTGAGAATGTGACGGCCGATTGTGATTTTATTAACGGGTCGTCTACAATATCAACGAAGGGACCGAAGGGACATAAAATAATCCCGAGATAGAGGCAGATGATTTGGGCTTAAAGGGCACCTCTTTTTTTGCCCCCATAACATAATACTTTCAGTCAGCCGCATCTCAGCCGTTTGTATGATTCTCGCTCTGTTATCTGACCCCCGATCTACTAACCCCCCCCGACTCCTTATCATACTGCCTGTGAGGAACAATAGAATGGCTCAGTCTAAATCACCCAGTCTGACTCTCTGACTAATGAAAGTCTATGGAGGAACGGACTTCATTAACATCGCCATAAAGCATCAGCTCAGTGTGGAGTTTGAGCCAGGAAAGTCCCCCCCCAAAAAAATAAATAAATCATAGAATGTTGCCCTTTCCGCGTGATTTCTAACGTTTCTGATGTTTTTGCTGCAAATATCTTCTTCCAACGCGTTTCGCTCAGGTTGAGATCGTGGGAACCAAAACCCATCGCCTGCTCGATCTGATGCCGTTCACGAGATACGAGTTTGGGGCTTCTTGTAAATTTCTGCTGGATAAAGGGAGATGGAGTAACTGGAGCGCTTCGGTGACAGCGCGGACTCCGGAGCGAGGTGAGGAGGAAATCATTCGTTTTTTTTCTGGGATAGTTGGGTATTGGGGGAACTGGGCAGATAAACCATTATTCCTGTCTCTGGGGAGCAAGGGGTTAAGGGGATCGGGCGACTCTGTGGTTTTGCTGCCGCAGCTGGTTTGCTTCAGAAATGTCATTTTTCTCACCAATTCGAACTCCCTCGGGGTTTCAGTTTGATGCGTTTTGAGAGATTTTGGTAAAACGTGAGAATTCACATTCAGAAGGTTTCGTTTCTGGCCGTTACGTGACGGCTGACCGCACATTTCCGAGAGACCCGGTGATCATCAGGAGGATGCGATGCCCCGCGGCTCCTCGCAGATACCCCCCGGGATGGTTTTACCTGCAGGGCTCTTGTACAGGAGGTTTTGGGATCCTTCATTCATAATTCTTACCTCCGTATCGAAACGCAACACCGACTTCACCCGCTTCTACCCCCTTACATGTGACGCCATCAGAGGGCACTTTTAGTTGAGAGGGCGTGGCTAGAGGCGTGGTTGGGGCGGGACTTTATACAGGTTTTTAATGCCCTATTGTGGGGTATTTGTGTAACTGGGTGGGGCATTTAGAAGAAGAATACCGTAATGGGGTTTATTTACCCCGTTTAATTTATAAAGCCGTTTCCTGCTGTTTCTATACACATTATCGGGGCTTTTAGGGCCGTCGAACCCTGCGATCCCCTCATACCCAGCAAACATTCTGAAATTGTTCTCATTGGAGAAAAGACGGCAGATAATCAGAAAAAAAAAAAATACGTGAAGAACCAAGAGTTTTGTGTATATTTTTATACGTATTTTACACATTACAATAATTTTAAATGACAAAGAAGACGAGCAAAATCCACAAAGAAAAGAAATCCAAAAAAAGTTAGTTCAGTAACATTGTGTTTTTTTTCTTTTACTATATATACTTTTTTTTGTTACTTTTATACATCATGTAACCAAAACTTGCAATTTAATTGCCATTTGTGGCCGGGCCGCCTGTACCCGATCGCTACGTCTCAGTCGGTTAGTTCCAGAAGAAACGCTGCAAGAATAGCTGATCCTATAGAAATACAAGATAATTAATAATAATTATTATGATTATCATTATTATTATTATAAATATTAGTAATAGTAGTTGTAATAGTATTAGTAGCAGCATCATTATTCTTCTTATTGTTGTTGTTGTTATTATTATTAATAATATCATTAGTAGTTGTAAAAGTAGTAGTAGTAGTAGCAGTATCATTCTTCTTCTTCTTCTTCTTTTATTCTTCTTTTTCTTATTGTTATTATTAAAGTTGTTGTTATTATAATGATTATTATTAGTGGTAGTTGTAATAGTATTATTATTAGTAGTAGCAGTATCATTATTATTATTATTGTTATTATTATTATTAATATTAGTAGTAATAGTATTCTTCTTCTTCTCCTTGTTGTTGTTATCATTAATATTAGTAGTAGTTGTAATAAGAGCAGTATCCTTCTTCTTATTATTATTATTATTAGTAGTAGTAGTAGCAGTAGTTGTAATACTATTATTAGTAGTAGCAGTATCATTCTTCTTCTTCTTATTATTATTAGTAGTAGTAGCAGTAGTTGTAATAGTATTATTAGTAGTAGCAGTATCATTATTATTCGTAGTAGTAGTAGTAGTAGCAGTAGTTGTAATAGTATTATTAGTAGCAGTATCATTCTTCTTATTATTATTAGTAGTAGTAGCAGTAGTTGTAATACTATTATTAGTAGTAGCAGTATCATTCTTCTTATTATTATTAGTAGTAGTAGCAGTAGTTGTAATACTATTATTAGTAGTAGCAGTATCATTCTTCTTATTATTATTAGTAGTAGTAGTAGCAGTAGTTGTAATAGTATTATTGTTGTTGTTGTTATTATTATTAATATTAGTAGTAGTAGTTGTAATAATAGCAGTATCATTCTTCTTCTTCTTATTATTATTATTATTAGTAGTAGTAGTAGTAGTAGTTGTTGTAATAGTATTATTAGTAGTAACAGTATTCTTCTTCTCCTTGTTGTTGTTGTTATCATTCATACCGTATTATTAGTAGTAGTAGTAGTAGCATTGTCGTTGTTTATATTAATAATAATAAATATTATTTTAATATTGTTATAATTATTATTATTATTAACTTGTAACTTTGCTTTAGTAGAGGTTTTACACGGATGTCAGAGATCTCAAATTCCAGACCTTTTCTTACCATAAAATTCTGAATTTTGTCCGTCGGGGTAGGATGTGAGGGTTTCTGGATATGAAATAATCGGGCAAAAGGTTTATTTTGCGCCTCTGATCTCTCTCTTGATCCAGCGCCGGCAGGAAGGCTCGACGTCTGGCACAGAATACAGAATTTTGGCGATAATACGCGGAATATTGAGATGTTCTGGAAGGTGAGACGTCACAGACACAAAACGATGGAATAATCACATATACATTATTCACGGCCCCTTGTGGCCATACCACTGGTTGCTATAGCGACTGCATACATTTTATCATTTGCACCAACATTTCTCTATATACAGAGTTCAAAGTGCAAGAGCTGGATATTATTATTATTTATTATCTATATTATTGCTATCATTATTATTACTATTATTATTTATTATTATTATCAATATAATTGCTAATAATTTTATTATTCAGATTATTGTTATTATTACTATTTATTTTTATCAATATTATTGCTATTATTTTTTAATTTTTATTCATATTATCATTTTTTTTTGTCATTATTTATTAGGTGCTAACATATTCCGTAGTGCTGTACAATTTAAACACAGGGTGAACAAATACAAATTCACAGATCTAAACAGATACAAAAGGAGCGGAGGGTCCGGCCCATGAGCTTACAATCTAGCCTTATGGCACTTTATTATTATTATTTATTGATTTATATAGCGCCATCAGATTCCGTAGCGCTGTACAATGGGTAGACAGGACGTAAAAAAAAGTATAGAACATAACAATTTGACTTACAGAAACAACAAGTGAGGAGGGCCCGGCTCAAAGAGCTTACAATCTACAAAGTGCCTGGCAGGAATGCTGGGCTCCTGAATAGTTGAATAGTGAAAACAACCCAAAAATGTATGATTTCAAAAAAATGTTTTTATTTCGGGTGAGTTTTTAATATTAACCCTTTTTCCTCCAGAATCTGAGCGCGTCGGAGGCGCGGGGGCTGATCACACATTACGAAGTTTTGTTTTACGAAGAAGATCCCGAGATCCCGGCTTCCAGAATCACGACAGCAGAGACGTGGCTCACCGCGGGCATCGGCAAGTCAACGCGGGTCATATCCGTGACGGCCCTCAACTCAAAAGGAAGCTCGCCCCCCGTGTACGTCAGAGTAACGGATCCGGACACATCAGGTAAACGGGGGTCTCGGTAATACATACGGGGCCACAGAAAAGACTTAAAAGGGCCCCCAGTCTCAAGTGCAAGGGTTGGAAAGGATAATTATCTATATTTAAACATGCATGGGATAGGGATACGGCTCCTGAATCTATAAGTGGAACAGCCTCCCAGCAGAGGTGGTTGAGGTTAATACAGTGAGGGGATTAAACATGCATGGGATAGACATACGGCTCCTGAATCTAAGACGAGACCAACGACTGATTAAGGTTTGAGTCTTTACTCAAAAAGAATTCTTCTTAGCAATACAATGATTACGAGCCCCGGGATCTGAGTAACATTGTTAGAAAATGAAACCAATTAATCTCAACATTAAATATATGAACTTCATTATGCATTATAAAGGGTTAACCCTGGGGTCCAACATAATGCATATTGAAAACATTGAACTATTACTACTGATTTATCTATACATTATACAGGGGCCGGTCACTGATTTATCTATACATTATACAGGGGGCCGGTCACTGATTTATCTATACATTATACAGGGGCCGGTCACTGATTTATCTATACATTATACAGGGGCCGGTCACTGATTTATCTATACATTATACAGGGGCCGGTCACTGATTTATCTATACATTATACAGGGGGCTGGTCACTGATTTATCTATACATTATACAGGGGGCCGGTCACTGATTTAACTATACATTATACAGGGGGCCGGCTCACTGATTTAACTATACATTATACAGGGGACCGATCACTGATTTATATATACATTATACAGGGGGCCGGTCACTGATTTATCTATACATTATACAGGGGCCGGTCACTGATTTATCTATACATTATACAGGGGCCGGCTCACTGATTTATCTATACATTATACAGGGGCCGGCTCGCTGATTTATCTATACATTATAAAGGGGCCGGCTCGCTGATTTATCTATACATTATACAGGGGCCGACTCACTGATTTATCTACACATTATACAGGGGGCCGGCTCGCTAATTTATCTATACATTATACAGGGGCCAGCTCACTGATTTAAATATACATTATACAGGGGGCCGGTCACTGATTTATCTATCCATTATACAGGGGCCGGTCACTGATTTATCTATACATTAGACAGGGGCCGGCTCACCGATTTATCTATACATTATACAGGGGCCGGTCACTGATTTATCTATACATTATACAGGGGCCGGTCACTGATTTATCTATACATTATACAGGGGCCGGCTCACCGATTCATCTATACATTATACAGGGGCCGGTCACTGATTTATCTATACATTATACAGGGGTCGGCTCACTGATTTATCTATACATTATACAGGGGCCGGTCACTGATTTATCTATACATTATACGGGGGCCGGTCACTGAGTTAGCGATATATATGTATATATACAGTTGATATATATATAGACTCCTGCAGGAGAAGCTCTCCGGGGTCAGAGTAAAGTCAGACTCGTGGTTTAGTGAATAAACCCCGCTCTACGGCTCCCAGTTGCTGACGTTCATAGATTGACCTCCCGCTGCCTCCAGGAACAGAGGAAACTGCGGTCATAAAACCTAACGACTCCGCGAGAAATATTTTAAGAACAAATTTACCGTCAATAAAGCGAAACAAACACCTGACGTTCCAGAGCTTTCTGTGAATTAATATTTAGAATCGAGGACTAAAAACCACTTTGTGACTCAGAACGACGATGACTGAAATTTACACAAACAGCCACTATATTTGCATTTTCGTATTTTAATGCATGTTGGAGATGTGGGGGGGGTTGGGTGGTGGGGGGTAGGTGGGTTGATGAGGGTTGGTGGGGGGGGTAGGTTAGTTGGGGTAGGTGGGGTATGTGGGTGGTAGGTGGGTTGGTAGGGGGTAGGCGGGGGTAGGTGGGTTGGTGGGGGTATGCGGGAGGAGGTGGGTTGGTGGGGGTAGGTGGGTTGGTAGGGGGTAGATGGGGGTATACGGAGGGTAGGTGGATTGGTGGGGGTATACGGAGGGTAGGTGGGTTGGTGGGGGTATGCGGGGTATACGGGGGTAGGTGGGTTGGTGGGGGTATACGGGGGGTAGGTGGGTTGGTGGGGGTAGGTACGGTCAATATTTTTACTGAACCTGTTCTGATTGCACTTTTTCCATCTGCTCTGGGCATCGGCCCCCCGGCCCCCCATCTCCAGGTCTCTCATCCCCCGTCGGAGTGGCTGCCGTGAAGGGTCCGGGGGAGGGTCTCACGGTGACGTGGAATGAGCCCCCGGAGAGCGAAATGTTTGCTGTGGATTATATCGTCGAATGGGAAGAACGAGGCGGAAAACATCGCAGTCGCACAAACTGGATGAAAGCGCCCAAATTTCACAGATCTGTTACAATCTCGGGTAATTCTTATAACGTATTGGATTATAAATCTCCGTCATATTCTGACAGCACGGCCCCCGACTCTCTCCGTGTTATTAAGTTAGCCGTGTAACGTGTTTCTTCAGGGACCCTCCAGCCTCACGTGTGCTATGAGCTCCGCGTGTCCCCGCTCCGGAACGGAAGAGCCGGAATCCCCGCCAAGACTTCGGGTTCCATCAAAGAGAGAGGTATTTACCCCATAATTCCCCGAAATGCAGGGGGTGGGGGCTGCACCTCATCCTTCTGCCCCCTGAAACAGTCCTTTGGGGGAAAACCTTATTTATTAACCACAGTGTAATATTTATAATGTTTTTAATTTATATCATTTTTTTAAATTATTTTATTGTTACTTTTTAAAGTTTATTTTATCTGGAATTTCCAGATGATTTTATTTCTATAGCGCCAACAATTCCCGCGGCGCGTCTTACAGTCCCTACATTCAAAGGGTCTGACAAAACTAGAACTAAGACAAGCTGATAAATCAGAGGGTCTGGCTCGCAAGAGCTTACAATCTAGAGGGAAATTGGGACATTCATCCCTATGGGAGATTCTAAGAATGTTCTTGTAACAAAAACCCAGAAAACAAAACGGGACTCGATACAATGTAACGGAGGACGGGACTCTCCCGGCTTCTCTCTCCCAGCTCCGCTCACCGGTCCGGAATTTCTTTACAAAGTTCTGGATGGAAACCGTTTGTTGGTTTCGTGGAAGGAGATCCCCCCGAAAAAACAAATGGGGTGCATCGTCAGATACGGCATCTACGTTCAGGACGCGTCCTCGAAGGTCACGCAACACGTTACAGGTGAGCAACAAAAATCACGCAACAATGAGACGTTCATCTCATCAAGGGGAGGAGCAACTTAACTGGGGCTGGGCTGGTTCTGATAGGTGACCCGAGAAAAGGGGGCGGAGAATACTTACTTTAATCTCAAGACACTAAACGTGTTTATTCCAGGCCGTAAAATATAGAATTTGGGAACGTGATTGGTGGATTTATTATTTATCACTATTATCAGATATTTTTTTCTTTTTTAACCCAGTTTTGTATACAGCGCTGGGGGTTATATTACTGTATACAGCGCTGGGGGGGTTATATTACTGTATACAGTGCTGGGGGTTATATTACTGTATACAGCGCTGGGGGTTATATTACTGTATACAGCGCTGGGGGTTATATTACTGTATACATCGCTGGGGGGTTATATTACTGTATACAGCGCTGGGGGTTATATTACTGTATACAGCGCTGGGGGTTATATTACTGTATACAGTGCTGGGGTTATATTACTGTATACAGCGCTGGGGGTTATATTACTGTATACAGCGCTGGGGGTTATATTACTGTATACAGTGCTGGGGGTTATATTACTGTATACAGTGCTGGGGTTATATTACTGTATACAGCGCTGAGGGTTATATTACTGTATGCAGCGCTGGGGGTTATATTAATGTATACAGCACTGGGGGTTATATTACTGTATACAGCGCCGTGGGTTATATTACTGTATACAGCGCTGGGGGTTATATTACTGTATACAGCGCTGGGGGTTATATTACTGTATACAGCACTGAGGGTTATATTACTGTATACAGTGCTGGGGGTTATTACTGTATACAGCGCTGGGGGGTTATATTACTTGATCAAGGCACTAGATACATTTGTGGGTCATGTGGAGAGTGTATGTTCAATAAATAACGACAGACACCAAATTGGATTTTGAAAAGGCCACAGTTTTATTTATGAAATACTGTGACACGTATAAAACTTTATTCAAACTTTAAAACATACATTTTCTTAAACTTGTGTAACCTCCAACCTTAGCGTACGAACCGCCAGACTTAACCCTTTAGAATCAAGGAGGTTACAACCACCAACCGTGCGACAACTAAGTGCTTAACATCGATACCTCAACACAGGTAACTCACACCAACATGTTGCCGCGTACACCAACCACAAGCCGTAAAGCTGCACTAGCTCGTGGTGTAAACGAAGGCCCTCCCTTTCCCATGGGACCCTGCCCGTGGAAAAAAGGCCCACCATAACTCACAATAACCACGGATTCCATACCTCGGATGAAAACCGCGACAATTTCACCCCGTACCATGAATAAACCGACCATAAAAACCTGACGGGAACCTCAGTTCCCCGCCACACCAAACACCATCAGAAAAACACAAGGGAGGGTGGGAGGGAAACGCTTCTCACTGCCTCTCCTTCCTGTTTAAAGAAAATGGTAGAGGGTCAGAGAAAACAGCCACTTTTAAAGACCCTTAACCCCACCCCCACCATAAACTTTTGACCTATGGCAACCTAGCCATGAGGTGATCATGCCCCCCCTAGCATGATCCAGGCCTGATCATGCGGCCCCTTGTCTGATGTCTGTGTCTCCGGGGCCCACTGTATGCAGCGCTGGGGGTTATATTACTGTATACAGCGCTGGGGGGTTATATTACTGTATGCAGCGCTGGGGGTTATATTACTGTATACAGCGCTGGGGGTTATATTACTGTATACAGTGCTGGGGGGTTATATTACTGTATACAGCGCTGGGGGTTATATTACTGTATACAGCGCTGGGGGTTATATTACTGTATACAGCGCTGGGGGTTATTACTGTATACAGCGCTGGGGGGTTATATTACTGTATGCAGCGCTGGGGGTTATATTACTGTATACAGCGCTGGGGGGTTATATTACTGTATACAGCGCATGGGGGGTTATATTACTGTATACAGCGCTGGGGGTTATATTACTGTATGCAGCGCTGGGGGTTATATTACTGTATACAGCGCTGGGGGGTTATATTACTGTATACAGCGCATGGGGGGTTATATTACTGTATACAGCGCCGGGGTTTTTATGAATAAATGATTTTTTCTCCAGTTCTCGCCGGTGAATCTGTGACGTTCCGGCAGGAGATCCGTGAGATTCGCCCGGACGTTCAGTATTTGGTGTGGATGACGAGTTCCACGAACGCCGGGGAAAGTCCTAAAACTTTTGTGCAGCAAATATATTTCCGTTTGGAAGGTAAAAAAATTCACTGAAATGTAAAACTATAATAATAATAATAAATAATAATAATAATAAATAATAATAATTATAACCGGCGTTCACACAGAGGGCACCATATTCGGTTTTTTTGGTTCTTTTCCAAAAATACCAAGAAATCCAATCAATAATAAGAAAATATTCATTTTACCCAAACCCAGGAACTTTCTAAAGTTGGACTCTTGGACTATTAACCCTTTAATAGCCCATTGTGAGGAGTCTATGTAGTGACCCAAACGGCTCTAATACCGCCCCCCCTCACTTGTCATTAATGAACGATAAACTTCATCGAGTCTATCTGAAAAAGAGACCTCTAAGCTCCCCAAGTCTTATCTAATTAATTGTAATTTTTAACCCTTGGTGTGCATGTAGGCAAGTACCACACGTGGACCCTGCAGTTATAAGAAACACGATGTGTGGCATTTAAACCAAAAAAAAAGCCAAAAGCTATGGTTCTGATGTCATTTAAGTTTTAGGGAAGCCTCGACGCTCGGCGTTGGAAGCTCCGTCTTACCGTTTATCTTTTTTTCTTTAGAAGGGTCTTTTAGGGGTTCCGTGGCCCTCGCGGTGGGTATAAGCGTGGCGTGCGCTCTATTCGTGGCCTGCGTTTGTGGCATCTCGTCCAGAATACAGAAGTAAGTTCCAGAAACTCTAATATTTCTCCAAGAACAGCAAAGCGAATGAATGCCACGAATGCCACGAATGCCACGAATGTCACGAATGTCACGAATGCCACGAATGCCACGAATGCCACGTTCCGCATTTGTTTCCAGTTGTTTGTTTGTTTGTTTGTTTGTTGACCACGTTATGGAAATAGTATAAATTCCCCGTCGGAATGTTAGATTTACTTTGCGATGTCCTTAAACGACACTTTTTACTTTTATTTCCAGGCTGCTCGGCTCTCTCTCCCGTCTCCTTCCTTATTGGAACAAAAAGGCCGTCCCTGACCCCGCGAACTGCGCTTGGGCGAAAGAGCTGACGCTTCACAAGGTATATGACGTATTATTCGCAGGAGATGAGGGGCATCTAAAATCTGCCCCATAGGGAGGGCTCGTTCTATCTGCGTTCAGCGATTTGTGTTTTGGCCAAAAGCCGAGTGGATTTCTGTAGAGGTTTTTCGCGGAGTGCCGGTAATTCTTCAGCATACTTGCCAAGTTTCTGTAATCAGTCTGGCCAGTCCCTCTAGACTCCAGACCCCTGTGTCCCTTTTTTCCTCCCCTGATGCCCCTCTTTTCTAGGAGGTCAGAATGTTTGCTGGGTATGAGGGGATCGCAGGGTTCTACTGCCTATAATGTGTATAGAAACAGCAGATGTCATCAAGCTGCCATCTGCCACCTCGTCATCACCAGTCCGGCCGCGATTCCTCCTCTAAATGTCTTACACAAGCACTGAATTATCGTCTCTCTGCATTCGTCATCCATTATCAGGGCTCTCCATGTTTAAATGACCCGCTGCTAGCCGCTGGGTGATATAACGGTGTCTTTATCTATCGTTAACATCTGTCAGCTTTATTTACCGAGCAGCCGCGTGCGGCGCGACGGAAACCGGGCCCTTTAGATATATTATTATTATTATTATTATTTTTATTATTATTATCATTATATTATTATTATTATTATTACTATTATTATCATTATTATCAATATATTATTATTATCATTATCATTATATTATTATTATTATATTATTATAATATTATTATTATCATTATCATTATATTATTATTATTATATTATTATTATATTATTATTATTATCATTATCATTATATTATTATTATATATTATTATTATTATTATATTATTATTATTATTATTATATTATTATTATTATTACATCACACTAACGTCCCTTTAAATTACAGACATTTCATTAAGCTGAGCCAAATATCGGCTGCATGCTTTATGCCCTCGTGATATTTTTATACGCCAGTAGACACCGGAAGCTCCTCTTTTCCCGATAATAATGTAATCTGTTAGTTCTAGTTTTCTCAGACCATTTAAATGTAGGGACTGTAGTAAGCGCTGCGGGAATTGTTGGCACTATATAAATAAATGATAATAATAATAATAATAATAATAATACGTTTACTCCCTCTAGTGGCCATAAGTATAATGTACACCGGCCCACGCTGGCGTGTTACATGTTAGTCTCGTCTGAGATTCAGGAGCCGTATGTCTATCCCATGCATGTTTAATACCCGCACTGTATTACCCTCTACGACTTCAGCTGGGAGGCTGTTCCACTTATCTACCACCCTCTCAGTAAAGCAAAACTTCCTTCCATTGCGAGTGGATCAAGAACCTGCTCCAGGTCTTCAAATAATGCATCTGCTGGCGCCAGAATCATCCCCCCCAATGGTCCGGTCCGCTGGGATTCACATCCAAACCCTTACTATTGGATCATCCATTCTATCGACAGCAATAAACCATTTAACCCTTTCATGTGACGCCTGTGTTTTTTTGTTGTTTTCCTGTTTTTTAGGATGAAACGGGCTTCCCCTGTAATTCCTTATCAGAGACCTACAATTATGACGACACCGAAACCCTGGAAATCAAAGAGCTGGACAGCGAGGATCAATCCCTTTGTTCCTCCCCATTCAGCGCAGAGACGTACAGCGCGTTCTCAGACGTGGCCAACGCCGCGCGCCACGCGGACAAAGAGGCCCTAACGTGTCCGGTGCATGCGGTACATCCACACGACGGGGGTCTATACAAGTCCCTGGGATGCCAGCCGGAGACCCCGGCGCCGGCGTCCGATTACCTGATCAGCCAGGATATCACCGTAGACTATTTACCAACAAACATGTCGGCCGACAGCGAGGAGAGCGAAGAATCCACGGAAGACGAGCGAATTCCCACCCGATATTTTGTGCAGACGGAGTTCGTGGCCGGAGGGAAGCTGCGCCTGGACACGGTGAAGATAGATTTCCAGATATTTGCACAATAACATCGAAACAGAACCCGCCGGCAGAACGGCCCCCATCCGGCCCCCGTCTAGTCGCCCGTTTCTCCTGCTGTAAAGACTCAAACCTTAATCAGTCGTTGGTCTCGTCTTAGATTCAGGAGCCGTATGTCTATCCTATGCATGTTTAATACCCTCACTGTATTACCCTCTACCACTTCTGCTGGGAGGCTGTACCACTTATCTACCACCCTCTCAGTAAAGTAAAGCTTCCTTCCGTCCCATCTCAGTCTCTGACCCTCTAGTGTTAGATTCGGGTCTCTTGTTTGTAACGTTTCTCTTCCTTTGTAATAAATTCCCCTCTTGTACTTTGTTAAAAGCCCCTTTAAGTGTTTCAATGTTTCTTCAAGAGATTTAACAAAGTGCAGCGAAACGTCCTCAGCGGGGGACGAAGGGACTGGACGAGGTGATTAAGGGGAAGTTTTCGGATGTACGTTCTCTGCGGTTTTGGGAACATTAACTGTTTAACGTGGTGTCTGTAAAACAAAAAAAAACGTCTAAAAATGACAGATTGTTAGAAAACTAATAATAATGTAATTAGGAAAGGGGTGATTGGTTGCCGGATCGACGTTCCGGGTCAGACCCTCGATAAGTTGAACCCTCACCGGAAAGCATTTTCGGATCGGTGCCGGTTCCAGCTGCTGTTAAGCGGATAAGCCCCAGATCGGTCATTTCATTCCTCTGTTTAAAAGTTTGATCATAAACGCAAAGCATACGTTCAGCGTCTATGGCAACAACCAATCGGCGCTCACTTCTGCGTCACGTGACAATTAAAGCGTTCCCAGCAAAACTTATGAGCAAGGCAACGTTTTACTTGATCAGAGTCCCCGTAACGAGGAATTTTCTTTGCGAAGTCGCGTTTGTTCTAAAGGCTGACATTCCGCAGGATCTCGGCCCATCGGACGGCTGATGCCCTCTCTGCCTTGGTAAGGATTATCTCTTTGCCAGGGGTGAGCGATGAGTTAAATACAATGAATCGTATTGGTTGCTATGGAGAAGAGGACAGTCACAAAAGAAACATCGATATGCGCAAACCCGTCATTAAAGGATTATTGAACCTTCTCACCTAAAACACCAGCGCCTGGAGACAACCCCAAACATGTCAGATTACGGTGGTAGATAAGTGGAACAGCCTCCCAGCAGAAGAGGTTAATAGAGCAAGGGAACGGGATAAGGATACAGCTCCTAGATTTAAGATGAGACCAAGGACCGGTTGGTTTTATAGCAAGGAAAACAGGCAGACTGGACGGGGGCCAAATGGGGCCGATCTGCCTCAGCGATGAGCCGGACATAAGCAGCAGTCCGATTCACTTGCCGACTGCAAACACTATGGCGTCTCCGGTACCGGCCCTCGTCTATACTCTTTACAGGGCTCCTGTAGCAAGAAGGGCCGCAGTCAGACACACGAGGACGCCGGTGTCCATTTGGCAGTCATCTGGAATAACGCAGGCGTGTTTATTACATGGCGTGCACAAGGCGTGTGTATTATTACATGCATGAGTTTATTACATTGTGCACACGAGGCGTGTATTACTACATGCGCGAGTTTATTACCTTGCATGCACGAGGCGTTTATTATATTGCGTGCATGAGGCGTGTTTACTATCACATACGCGAGGCGTGTCCCGGGGTGTGTATGAAGGCACAGAGCACGTGTTGTCATACGTGGCGGAGATGTATGTTCCGTGGATGTGAAGCTGCCGCGGGATCGGCTCTCATCAGACAGGCAAAAGAATGAAGGATAACCTTTAATGTTTAAGCATCCAGCAGACAGATGTTCACAGTTCTAAATTCACACAGAAATGGATCAAAAGCGGCAAATTTACAACCGGGAGGGAAACGGCAGAAATTTACAGACTGACCAAATATTCCAAATCGCAGCCGACGCTCGGATATCCCGCAGAACAAACGCGGCCCACTTAAAGAGGTTTATTAATGGGGTGGGAATTTTGTACCAAAACCTTAACCTCTTATATGCCAGAACATTGAATTATGTTTTTAAAAAAAAATTTGTTTGAATTTGGTTTTGTAAATTTAAACTTGCTTTGGTTTTAGGTTTAAAGCGGTGTAAAGATTTGATATTCTGGCTGGAATATCCGAGGGCCGGGGGGGGGCCTCTTATGAAATACGTTTCTCCCCAAATTCGCCCTCGCTAGAGATTTTTTACAGGTTATTAAAAGGCGACGCGTTTGAGGTACGGCGGCCAAAGCCTGCAGCGTTACGGTCAGTTTAATCCAAAAAATAATCTCAATAAAGCTAATAATCAAATAAAAATTCCAGCAGAACCCCCAAACCAAGGTTTTTTGTTTTTTTTTTCAAGCTGGATGCCACCGGGAGGGTTAAAAAAAAACTTGACACCCCGCCACAGGTCACAAATACATTGCAGCCTGACCTGCACAACTTCTTTTTTGTTTTATATATAAAAATAGGGCAATAGTATTTGTTTTTACGACCTACACAGATATGAACCTAGAAAATTAAATAAAATGAGTATCTCAGCCTAAAACACTGTAGACGTTTTTTTTTTTGAATTTTCCTTTTTTATTTGAGATTTTTTTTCGCATATTGTGTTTTTATTTTGAAGTGGTAAAAAAAAAAAAAAGAAATCCTAAAATGGGGTTGGGTGGGCAGCTTGAAATAGCCCCCCGCAAGCTGAAAACATTCATCTGTCAGCCGGCACTCGAAAGCCACGAGCTGGAAACTTACAAGAAAATGTTATTTTCCTTTCGGAATTCGTTCTGCGTTTTACTTCCCCGAAAAAACTGCTGATATCCCTTTGGATCAAGAAAACCCGACGTGACGATTTAACCCCGGTGCACTCCGACTACGAGCCTCACTTCTTACAAGGTTGCATCCTACGAGCGTCCTAAAGCTTGGCGCATGGAAGGAATTTTATCGGCGGGAATTTAAAAAGAATATATATATATATTAAAATGTTACTGCATTAACAGAGTTCCGCTCGTGGAACTTTCCGGCAGAGCTGCTTGACGACGCGTTACACATTAAACTCGAGCTGTTTCTATAGGATGATCCCAGGGGCGGTAGGGATTTGTGGGTGGAAAAGATGGAAAAATAAAATTGGCCAATGTCAGAATTTAGACATAAAAATTAAGGTCACAAACCACAAGAGTTCTACTAAAATATTCAATGATTTAACCCCACGTGGAGGATGGCAAAGAGATCTGCACCCCCACGGTACTTAAAGGGTTAGAGGCCATCTCTACAAGTAAAGCGAGATTCTACAAAATAAGGTATTTTAAAGAAAATATTTAAACCAGCGTTTCCTATTTTTAGCAAGTCAAGTAACAATCCAATTATAAAGGGGGGGGACCCAAAACTCCTATGGAGAATAAAAACACGGATGAAGTGACAGCTTTAACTGGTACACACGGTTCACACCTATATTTCAAGTTTGGAAACGCATATTTTCAAGCAGCAATACAAAAAAGTATCCATGAAGAATGCATAATCTCTGAAAAATTATGAAAATGTCCCTGCTACCAACATCTCTAAATACAAAACTTGACTACCATGTGGTTTGCTTCTGCGTAGCGAGAGAAGTCCATTTTCAAAACAGATAAAATTCAGTCCATAGGTGTGAATGTATGACAGACAGTCTTGGTTTTTTTTTTTGTTTTAGGATCCTTAAGCATGCAAGCCTCATAGAAGGAGAGCCTCGAGGGCACCCGGGTCGGACGCTTCATCCCGTTTACGCCAGAGCTGGGAAAGCTTCGGGGTCGTCGACATCTGGGGCAGAAACGCTCGACTGCAAGAAATAAAGAGATACGGCGTAAATGAGGCTTCCGGCTACAGGACCACCAAAGGGCTCTGGAGGGGAACTGGAGCCCCCCGGCCCACACGCCTCTCTACGTTATTCGGAGCGCACGCTGCTCTCGTCGGTTATTACCTTGTCAGTTCTGCCTCCGCGGCTTGGCCTTCCGCCTCGGCCACGGCCTCCGCGCCCTCCTCTGCCTCCCCGGCCGGGGCGGCCAAGATCCCCGAAGTTGATCTCGAGTTGGGAAGTGATGTCGTTCGCCGGCTTACGGAAGTGATGGTCAAAAGCATCAGACTCTGCATGGACCTGGAAAGAGAAGAGGGGGATTTGATTCACGGCGCTGCTCCTCCAAACAGGTCGTCAGTAACGAAAGGTGGGCACAGTTTATGGGGGAAGCCCCCCACCCCCCCAGGACAAAGCCAGAAATGACAGCGCAGAAAAAGGATGTTCAGCAATAATCTGAACGCGGTCACGTTGAGTAAGCGATGACCAACTAAGACATTCCCTGAAAGCTACAGGAGACAGGTAAGCCAGACACCTGAAGACAACTCTGAGCCAAAGCGAGACACGAGAGGCAGGAGATCCAAAGGGGACAGAACAAAGGTTTAACCAACAACGCTGATAACCCCCCCCCCATTCTATTACTGCAGCCAAAAACAGCAGTGATCGCGAGGGACGTCCAACGCCTGTTAGTTCGAGTCAGACTCCTGCGAGTGCACTGGGGAGACCGAAATAAAGGGAGCGCTCGGCCGGCACGCGCATTTAAGTGAATACGATGGCCGCATCACAGAGAGAAGCGTTATAAACACGCGGAGAGATTAAAGCAGGGAGATAAGATTTCCTAACAGAGCGAGACATTCAGTGACAAAGCGCCGGACATAGAGCTGAAAAAACGCTTTGAAAGGGAGGGCTATAAATATAAATCACAGGAAAAAAAACAAAAAAAACCCCCAAAAAACAAATCTTCGGTTTAATACAAAAAAAATAAAAAAATATTAGTCAGCAATGATAAATACAGGTTATTTGTACAAGATATTTAAGACAGATAATCATGAATTACCACTTCTGCTGGCTGGCCGCTCTTCTTATATAGTACTTTCGGTGAACACGGATACGGGCTTTCTAATACAGAAGCGACCGTTACCTCCTCGCTCTTGGACTTGTGAAGGACGAATCCTTTCTTCCATTGGCTATCGGCGCCCTCGTTTGGTTTGCGGATGTTGAATTCGACCTTTGCGCGTTCCTTGTCCTGCATGGCTTTCCATTCGTCCAGAGTCATTTCCTTCGGCCCCTCTTCCTTGGGAGCCTCTTCGGCCTCATTCTCCCTGATAAATCGACATCGTTATACAGAGACACCGGGAAGACTGCATCCGGTGCGGAGGATTCGCGACCGGTTAAAGCAGCCAGACCCCCCGGCAGCCAATCACCCGCTGATTCATTAACCCCCTTTCCTCGAAGATATCCTTCCATCGTACAGAAGAGCTTCTATAACCTACAACACCCATCATCCTCAGCCATACCGAGGTGTAGTTTTCCCCCAGATTGTGCGTCTATCATATTTATGGCACGTAATCCTATTTTAGGAATGTCCGCCCGACACGTACCATCAGCTGTGCACATTTTAATCGTATTGTGACTACGCCAACAAACGCGAAGGATAATCACGGTTGAGAATATGGGTAAATGCTAAAAAGCTTCATAATTCAGAAAATATACCCAAAGCACACAAGTGGTTAATAAATCACCCGGACTTCTTCCTGGAAGTCCTACCCTTTGTTTTGGATCCCGGCCGTGGTATACGATCGCTCCCCTCCCCCACCACTCCAGTCTGAACCAGGGCTGCTTACGCTCCCAGTATCTGGATAAACAACGATCCCGATTGGACAGAAGCAACAACGCATTTTACATTAACAAGCGCAGCGCCTGCCGAGCGGCTGAAGCCCTCGCGTGGGGGGCTGGGAGGACACTTGTTCACACACTTCGCAAGCCAGACTATTTTGGGATCGCAGCGGGGTGGTTGACGGGACACGTTACACCGTTTGACCTCCTTCGCCAAACAGCCACCACTCCGCGGGAATACCCTGGAGTAAAGCGGCAGGCGTAACCAACACTCACTTGTTTTCAGTGTCGACAGCGGGTTGTTCCTCTGCTTCGTGCGTCTCCTCGGTGACAGCCGACTGGTCCAGCTCGCTGAGGGTTAAAATGTGTAAATTGTGTTTAAATTCTACGCATTGCTTAGCTGTAAGTTTTATCCCAACAGCCACGCAAAGAGCATCGTAAGGGAATTAACGAGGAATGACGTCCCGGTACAAGCCGTTAACGGGCGCCGCGATAAACACTCAAAGGGGAAATTCAGTATCTTCGGGGGACATTCCTGTACTAACTTAGTCTTCGGAGGTTTTGTACGTCACAAAGTGAGCGTTATAAAGCAGCGAGGCTGCCGCTGCAGTATTTATCGGGCGAGTTTCCCCAAAAGCAAATATTTTATTGGAGACTATAGATGTCAGACGGTTCCAGTCCCCGACAATGCGACGACTTAAACCCCAAGCGTTCCATTGAAGGTTATATAAGTTGGTTCTACTAACCTCAGCTCGTCCTTAACGTTGCCCCAGTTGTGAGATCCGCTGCCGCCGCGCTTATCCTCATGCTTGGGGCCACTGAAATGTGAAGAACTAACCGAAATGAGTCACAAGGTCAGTGATCGGATTCGGGCATCAGGGGAAAAAACCAAGAAAAGCAGAGCTAGAGCAGCAAGACTTACGCTCTGTCGCTGCCGCTGTGCCGGTCGAATTCACGTTTGCCACGAGAGTCAAAGCCGTCTCCTCTGCCCAATCCACGACCGCGGCCGCCTCGGCCACGTCCGCCCGGCCCTCCGCGTCCACGGACGGGCCTGTCAACCATGGGTCTGAAACAGAAGAAGCAGGAGCTGAAGCACAAGCAGGTCTGGCTGGTAGCCACAGATCAGTTATTGGGTTATTTTCATGTGTAAAATGACTACGAGCCTTTACCTGTCCACAGAGAACTCTCCCGATTCGCCCTTCTCCTCGGTGGGTTTATCAAAGCGGCGCTCGCGGGGTGGCCGCCTCTCTGCTTGCCTCCTGTCGACAGGCTTGCCTTCACCTGGTTGGGCTGGCGGGGCCGCTGGCGCTTGCTGCTGGGGTGGCTGCTGCTGGGCCTGATCGGGTCTCCTGCCCACCCTCCGGATGCCTGTCACAGATACGAAAACACAAGTGTCGGCTCACTGCTGCCTTCAAGGGGACGACCTGGGGTACTGCAGGCACGGCTTCCCCAAACATCTCAGGCTAAAAACTGCCCGGAAACATCGGCCAAGTTCTGTTTTACTGGGAATTTAGGCCGGTAACCCTATTGTTTATGGGGCTAAATACCCTAAAACCAGTATACGGGGCCAGACACCCTAAAACCAGAATACAACAAGCAACCCCCCCCCCAAAGACACGCAAACCCATCAGTGGCTTAACGGAGGAAGGGAGAGGGTTACACGATCTTAATCGCACCCCCAGAAATACTCTCACATAGCATCAGCTGAAACTGTAATACGATGTCATGACTGTTCCTCAGGCTGAAAGAGCCATCACAGAATGACATCACACCGAGTGCTGACCAGAGCCAGACCCTCGATGTGAGCGATTGAGTGACAGCACATGCTGGGCTCTGAGGAGTGACCCTCTGTGGCCCCCATAACGCAACTGGCTGACAGCAGCTGCCGAAACCAGTAAAGAGGTCTTAACGGGGATTAACTCTCGCTACCCCTGCCAATCACACCGCGCAATTATCAAAAAGCTGCATCTCCACTACAACGGGGAATAAACGCGAAGCCAATAATTCTCACGGCTTACAATCACTCCCTTAAAAGCCGCCTGCGCCTGGGTGCGGCCGCAAAATGTAGCTGACTGCGAAAAACGCGCGGGGAGCAAGCAGTTACACACCCAGCGGGCGAGCAGCGGGGAGGCGATAACAGCCCAGGGCTTTGCGTCTGACCTATGATCACCACGAGAGCCCGTCGCACGCGCGTTATGCCTCGCACGGAGATCCGTTACTACGCCGAGAGACTTTCAAGCGGTATCCATGCATTACGAGATCGCTCGGCAACCGCCGACAGACAGGCCGCTTGTGACAGCCGCGTGACTGCGAGTAAACATTGTTACGGGACGAGAGCGCTTGCTGTGCGTACGAGAGATAAACCCGTTTGTTTACAGTCTGATAGGAACTATTTATAAGGGAGATCGATACAAAGTTAACCGGAATACTGCCCCGCCGGGAGCCCACGGTATACCCAACCTGCCCCAACACGCCAAGCAAACTATAAACACCAAGGCAAGACGTAACAGAACCTGCCGGCACATCGGCCCCCGTCTAGTCTGCCCGTTTCTCCTGCTGTAAAGACCTTAATCAGTCGTTGGTCTCATCTTAGATTCAGGAGCCGTATGTCTATCCCATACATGTTTAATACCCTCACTGTATTACCCTCTACCACTTCTGCTGGGAGGCTGTTCCACTCATCTACAGCCATCAGAAAGCACTTCCGCAGCATCAGTAGCTGGGTGCACGTATAGATCGCCGGTATGAGAAGCAGGCGCCCCCCCCCCTTTGGTTTTTATTCTGTAAACAGGACTGGGGGCGATGCTTGTTTATTAGGAAGTGGCAGGTTCAGCACATGTGCCTTTGTGGATCAGATAAACACGAGCACGTGGGGCCTGATCCACAAGCCCACGGGTGGCAGGGTGATCACCAGACAAAGAATGGGCTCCACTTAAACCCAGTGTCACGCCAGGAGACCATGACAGGGTCCCCATCCCCCACACGCGAGGTCAGTGTGATCGCCCCTCACCCGACCTACAGCCCCCTGAACCACTGACAGCCACCCCCCGTGTCTGCACCCCGATACCCCAGGGCTGTCACCGCCCCTCCCCCACTGTCCCCACGTGGTCGGGGGGTAGACTCCCGCCACCTGTGACAGGACCGTGTTCAGATCCCGCTCCCCCCCCCCAACAACCCGACACCCCATTACCAGCCCCCCCCCAATAAGTGAGCCAGAACCAGGCCTTTAACGGTCCGAACTCCGTAACGCCAAAATACCTCGAGGTTGAGACTGAAGGGCCCCCAAGGGCCTGAGCTCTGACTGGGGGTGCAGAGGCAAGTACGCCCCGCAGTGCTCTCCAGTCTGCACCCCTCTTGCCTGCGGGTATCATGTTGCCCCGAAGCAGTAGGGTTGGCCCAGGCCTTTACTGCGGGAGCCAGGCTGCGGGCCCTGCCTACCTTCCTTCTTGAGGGCTACGGGCGGCGGGGCTTCCTCCTTCTTATCGGGCAGGGGGTTCCTGCGCTCCTTCTGGGACTCCTTGCGGGGCTGTTTGGCGGCCTGAGCTGCGCTCTTGCCCGGGCCCGCCGTCGCCGCCTCCTTCTTCTTGCTCTCGGCGGCCTTCAACACCTCGAACGGGTCGGACTCGTCATCAAATAGCTGGTCGAAACGGTTGGTGACCACACAGCCGAAGCCTTCCTGCAAGTGCCCGGGCATGATGGCCCCTGTGAGGCTGGATGCTGCCGGATTACGCGCGGCTGCAGCTGCTAAAGCCAGAAGATGGCTGGGAAAGAGGTGGCCTTCTCTTCCGGCGCGATAGACATCCGGGACTTACCCGCCCGGGGCATCTTGGGAGTTGTAGTTCGCGCGGTCCTTCCTTCCCTTTGACGCGCTATGAGTTCTGCCTACAACTCCCAGCATGCAGCGGGGCAACATTGTCCGGGCCTGTGTTCGTCTGCGGGTTGCCCGTTAGTGAGGGCTGATGGGGGAGGTTGGTGGGGAGTGACAGATGGAAGAGAGCAAGAAGATAGACAGGTGGGAGTGAGAGAAACAGGAGGGCAAATGTTTGGAGGGTAAAAGATGGAGTAGCAAGTGTTGGGAGCCAGTAAAATAAGAGGGCAAAGGGGGGTAAGGAATAGAGGCAGGAGGGAAAATGCTTGGAGGGTAGTGTGAGGTAAGGGGGCAGAACAGAAAACCATGGAGGGTAAAGAGATGGGGTAGCAAGTGGGGAACAAAATAGGAGGCCAAAAAGCGACGAAAGAGGGCAAATGTTGGGAGGATTGTGGGAAGTAAAAGCGCAAAGCAGGGGCAATTGTCGAGGATGGTGGGGGAGCAAGAGAGGCAGAAGGGCAAATGTTTGTAGAAGTGGTAATAAGGCAGGTGACGGAAACTGGGAGGGGCTAAAAGCTAACAGGGCAGGTGGAGACTAATAAGATAAGGTGGGGGGTGAGACCGATACACGCTGGGGAACATATCAAATAAACCAAATAAATCGCCCCACGCCGGCCCTGCGCGTTCCTTACGTTATAAAACCCTTCAACAAACGTAAATTAATGACTAAATCAATTAAATATATCGGCCTTTGGGGCAGCTTTGGGATTATTACCCCAGCACTGGGTATTTTAATCAACATATTGATTTTCGTTTCTCATTGGGAGGCATTAATGGGAATTACTGAGTTTTACATTTATTTTCAGACCCCTTGATCCGCATCTCAGCAGAGGGGTTTTTGAGCGTCGGATTCCGTTTACAACCGAAATTAGCAACAATAACCAAAAGGTCCTCAAAAAAAGAACAATAAAGAAACAAATTGCCATTTAGATGACAAACACCACAGGGTTAAGTTGTGTAAACATCCATCTTTCCCTAAACGTCGTTAGGAGGGAGGCAGGTTTTCATATGCAAATCAGCAATTAAGGTGTAATTATGAGTTCATTGACAGCGTTCCATGTGCATATTAAGTAGATAAAATGGGAACAAGGTGTTTTGACGTGTAGGTCTGTGGTGGGGTCCCGGGGGTCTTCCATGGGGGAGATATAGAGCTTCTTGGCCTTGATCTTCTAGGGTTTCCCCCACAAGAGGATCCCACTGAAATCTTTAAGGAGGGGGAATGGCTCAGACCCACCCAAAACCAGATTGCCGGGGACCTGGTTCCGCGGCGGCGTTAATGTGCCGGGTGATAGGTGTGGGGCGCTGTTTGCGGCCCCAGCCCAAGGCCATACATTCTTCATCCATTAGTTGGGGCTTTTAAGTAAACACCAAAGAATGGTGCATTGAAGGGTCCAAAGTGCTGTAGGGGGGGTGTAGTGTATGTGCCCCCCCCCCCCCGCACTGTAACACCATGCGCTGGCGCTCTGTGAGCACTTTGGGCGTCCAGGAACCCACCGGCCGCCGGATCGAGCTGCCCCCCTATCGCAGGTATTCACATGATTTTGGAATCGCGCAGCATGCGCAAGCAGCCCCGGCCCGACCCATTTATCATCGAGTCTGTTTTTAAGGGTCCCTGCACAATTTGGGGAGGGGGGTAAACGGCTGACCCGTTTAGGTTGGATTTGGGAGACCCCAGACTGCCCAAGAGGAGACCCTGTGCATTGTGGATTTGAGGGCCTAGTAACCAAAGCCTATGGGGAGCTTATGTGGATTTATAGCCCAGGATATGATGGTGCCATACGGTGTGCTCTGTGCTGTGCAGACTAAAGTACTGATTTCAGCCATTTAGGACCCTAAGCAAAGCTTGCGGGGGACCTGGGGTTGGGTTATTCTGCTGCACATAATACCCCACGATCAGGTGACTATCCGGGGGGTCCTTATGATCAGAAAACATCCACGTGCGGATTTTTCGGGATTGTTGCACGTGGTGAGGGTGGCTCGTGGCCTAATCTGCTGACACAGCAGTCTCCCCCTCGTTGATCTGTCCCTCTGTGTAAGCATCTTTTCCCAGGACAGATCGCACGCCGGACAATGCTCGGGGTCCGGGGCACGTGATGATATATTATATGCCTTTACAGGGCCCTCCGGGTACATTGTCTCGACTTAAACTCCATTCTCACCGCGGCAAACCCAATGGCCCCCGGCCCTCGCCGAACCCGGTGATCGATGGCCCCGATTCCTCGGTCGTAAATAAGCAGCCAACAAACGCCTCAACTCGGCAACAAAGTAACACCAAGAAACAAAATGAAGAACAGCGCCTGCCCCCGGGGGTGCAAATAACAGCCCCCTGCGCAGGATCCACAACTTATCAAAACTTTAAGGATCCCCGACTCACTGATTTAACTATACATTATACAGGGGCCGGCTAACTGATTTAACTATACATTATACAGGGGCCGGCTCACTGATTTAACTATACATTATATGGGGCATCTCACTGACTTAACTATACATTATTCAGGGGCCCGCTCACTGATATATCTATACTTTATACAGGGGCCGGCTAACTGATTTTATTATACATTATACAGGGCATCTCAGTGATTTCATTATACATTATACAGGGGCCGGCTCACTGATTTTATTATACATTATACAGGGCATCTCGGTGATTTCATTATACATTATTCAGGGGCCGGCTCACTGATTTTATTATACATTATACAGGGCATCTCGGTGATTTCATTATACATTATACAGGGCTGACTCAGCCTTTCCTCCAGGAGGAGCTCCCCAGGATCAGCCGTTTATAAAGGCAGGGAACCTCCACGTTCTGCTCTGCTGCAAACTCCTGGCTTAGTGAATAAGCCCCTCTGCACGTTGCTTGCTCCATGCGCTACCGTTGCGACCATTTGAGGAAACAGGCGAACAAAAAAGTTGGAGCAGAAGGGGGTCAATTAATTATAATGTCGTAATCTAAGATGCAGTGTTTCTTTTGCCCCAGTAAACACCCTGGGGGGTCCCAGGACAGGGTATTTGTGAGGCTTTGCTTTATACCCCGACTGCATGCAGGCAGGATGGGCCGGCAGCTTGTGTATGGAGCAAAACGGCCATCAATTGCTCTATTTTAGGGCGCTTCACGTGCCACAATATGCCTCGTGTCACGTTAATACCCCTCTTCTGGGACGGCTGCCACATTGATGGTGGCTATTAATAGCCGGGGGGCTGATTTAGTACAGGACTAACTCTTACGCTGCTGGGTACGTGGGCAGAACAGTGTGTAACGCACAATCCCCGACACCACAAGGGTTAATAAATATAGATCCAAAGAATAAAACAAGAGCAACTCAAAATCTAGATGGAATGGAAGGAAGTTTTACTTTACCGAGAGGGTAGTAGATGAGTAGAACAGCCTCCCAGCAGGCTAATACAGTGAGGGTATTATACATGCATGGGATAGACATATGGCTCCTGAATCTAAGACGAGACCAACGACTGATTAAGGTGAAATGGGCAGACTAGAAGGGCCGGATGGGGGCCGGTCTGCTGTCAGAGTCTTTGTTCTGGGGTAGATCTCGATGTCAGTAAAGCGCTGATCGCCACATCCATAGCTCTGCCGCTCGGCCGCACGACTTTATTAAACGGGAGTAAAAACCCCCAAAACTCTAGGAGGGCGTCATTAATTAATCGCTTAATAAAGTTTTATTAGTTCCACAAAATCCAATGAAAAATCAAACGGAAACGAGAAAGATCTGGAGGGAACGGCTTGGGCTTCCCGGACGCTTTTGATAAAGGCTCTCGTTGGGCTCTTGTTGGGCTCGGTTCACCCCATTTTTTCCAGGACACACATAATTTACGCATATAGGTGGTCAGCGCGTGTAAAGTGCTGCCCCCTGCAGTATGTGGGAGGTATAAGAGCACCCATGTGCTCAGTTATACACCTTTACACGCGTGTCCCGGAAAACATGGCCCGTGGGGTCCCCCTATTTAACCAGAACTTCTCTATTTCACATCTTTTTAAACGAGAAACCTGAACTGTATTTATTATTTCCACCTGTGTAAAAGCAGGATTGATGTCAGAAGCTCATGCCGGTTTATTCCATGTTGCAGGCAGCAGATGCAGCGTTAGACGAGTCGTGTTGCGCATGCAGCATCCAGGTCAGGAGATCATTCATTATACGCGGCTCTGCGATACACGCTGACCCTGGGAATGCATCATGCGGCTCCACTGCCCCCCCTAGAGGCAGAAAGGTTGCGGTGCAAGGTCATTGAATGTCACCCACCCTGATGGAGGACGCCTGATTGCCACCATGACTGTACTCTAATACAAGTATTTTTGACCCAAACTGAAGTATTGCCCCCTGCTACGTTTGTCACATGGGGGCGCCACTGAGTTTGGGTTTGAATGTCTAAAAAGGTATCTTATTTTTTCAACGCATTAAAATTCCAAAAACGAATGTTTGTTTGTAAATAGAATGCTGGGAGAAAACAAAGCCGCGGGAAATAACCCCTTATGACGATCACAAAAACAGCGTTCTTTACTTTAGATCATGTGACTGTTTCCGGCTGACATCGGCGGTTTACGAAATAAGCCAGGAAATGGTTGTTTGGAGCGGGGGGGGGGGCGTTATGGGATCCGGTGACGGTTACCAAGCGAGAGCAGACCTTGGCAACCGTACGGCAGAAGTGCCCTGAATATGTTTACGTTATTCAGGCAGCTTCATGGCAGGGGGTGGGGTAGGAAGGCAGAACACAGAAAGTCGGGGGCTTTAATTATCCACCCCGGATCCTGAGTGTGCATGTCGGTGTTTCGGGGGACGTCGCTGCGCATGTGCAAGCACAGTACTTACATGCGGTTAAAAAAAAAAATACCCCAAAAATAAGCCATTATGGGCCGCAGAACACCTCGCTCGAAACTTTTTGGGGGTGCGCCTTATGGCCCTTTAAGATTGCCGACGGCTTATTGAAATGTTAACCTTTGCAAATCCGTTTCAGTCTTTCATCTGAAGGGTTAATCAGAGCACAAAAAAGAATTTAAGAAGCTTTTTTTTATTCTGTAAGGTAACGTTCTGTTACTTTGTGTCATGTGGCCGCGGCTGCACTGAAGCACCTGATCTCCTGCAGGAGCGGCAGCGCGAAGCGTGGGACCCCTCAGCCACCTTTTGGCCGGTGCTGGTCCTGGAAACAATGTTACTATTTATATAGCGCCAGCAGATACCGTAGCGCTGTTCCAATCAGTGGGATCATTTAAAGTCACGCACACCATAACAAACTGGAACAAAAGGAGAAGCGGGCCCTGCTCCCGGGAGCTTACAATCTAGTCGTCAGATAGGTGGGGAGTCAGGGAGCTTTCGAAGGCCTCGTATGAGGAAGAGCGGGGGAAGGGAATTCCAGAGAAGGGGTGCAGCGGGAACGATGGTGGAGGAGAGATGCGGGAGGACGGTAGAGAGCGGCGCGGGGTGTATTACGGGGTGTATTTGGAGGGTGGCAGAGATATACGGGGGGGGTACGGCGTTAGTTACAGCGAACTATAATAGCCTGTTTTACGGCGGGGGAGGGGCGGACAGGCGGCAGCTGCCGTGCAAAACCAGAGATAATCCGGTCGGAGAGGGCGGTTTAATCGGCGACGAGTTTCTATACATTTCTCTCGATCCCGAGGGGATGCAATCAGTCCCGAAACGCTGGGCTCCATGAACCTTCGCCGACGGAGCGAGCGTGAATGAATGGTTCGCGATTCGACTAAACGCCTCGTCCGCGCAGGGATGGCTCCTGATCCAATCACATATTTCCATCCCAACATTAGACACGCGGATATTTATTTTTATTACTTTTTTAATTATGGTATTTAAAACATTTAAAGAACACGCATTACTGGTTGTACCACGTTGGCCATAATGAGCTTCTGCCGTGGCAAATTAACATCAATTAGAAGTTTTACTTTGTTCCCATTGGACATAGAGGGAGGAACATAAAGAGGAACATATAGAGTTAAGTAGTTTTTCGGGACCTCGGATGTCTCTTCTTCGGATGAGAATAAGATTCTTTAAAACTAAAATTCTATAGAATTAGTATTTTAATAAAGCTGCATTAAGCATTGAAAGGATCTGCCCACCGATATCTCAGCCGCCGGCGGGCGCTTTTATTGTTTCATTTGTTTTTAAAGAAAAAGCTTAGGTATTATTTTTCTGCTGCTAATATTCCTTAATTCACATTAATATGTCCGCCTCGGAGGAGAAAAGAGAGAAAGAGAGAGGGGGGACAAAAGAGAGAGAGAGGGGGGACAAAAGAGAGAGAGAGGGGGGACAAAAGAGAGAGAGAGGGGGGACAAAAGAGAGAGAGGGGGGATAAAAGAGAGAGAGGGGGGGACAAAAGAGAGAGGAGGGGGCAAAAGAGAGAGAGAGGGGGGGCAAAAGAGAGAGAGAGGGGGGGGACAAAAGAAAGACATTCAAATACATAGAACTTTAATGAAGGACAGGAGGAAAGAGACTGGAATGGAATGGAAGGAGGTTTTGCTTTACTGTGAGAGAGGTAGATAAACGGAACAGCCTCCCAGCAGAAGTGGTAGAGGGTAATACAGTGAGGGTATTAAACATGCGCGGGATAGACATACGGCTCCTGAATCTAAGACGAGACCGACGACTGATTAAGGTTTGAGTCTTTACAGCAGGAGAAACGGGTGACTAGATGGGGCCGGATGGGGCCGATCTGCCGGCATAGTCTGTGTTCTCCACGCAGGTAAGGGGGGGGCACAACGCACCCAAACCCTTCCGGTTCCTCCGCATTCCAAGGTTAACGGGCAGATTCAGACGCAGGGTGGGGAAGATCATTCACTGAAATAACAGCCAATTAACTATTTAATGGCACGAAATGCAGCGTTTTTAGCGCGTCTGATGCAGGCAACGAGGTCGCGGAGTTCGGTGTTATGGCTGCCGGTCTCAGAGCAGAAATCTCATTCCAACCCCAGGGACACAATTAGCCCCTTCCTGGGGCTACAATAGCGCTGGGGGTTATATTACTGTATACAGCGCTGGGGGTTATATTACTGTATACAGCGCTGGGGGTTATATTACTGTATACAGCGCTGGGGGGTTATATTACTGTATACAGTGCTGGGGTTATATTACTGTATACAGCGCTGGGGGTTATATTACTGTATACAGCGCTGGGGGTTATATTACTGTATACAGCGCTGGGGGTTATATTACTGTATACAGCGCTGGGGGTTATATTACTGTATACAGCGCCGGGGGTTATATTACTGTATACAGCGCTGGGGGTTATATTACTGTATACAGCGCTGGGGGTTATATTACTGTATACAGTGCTGGGGGTTATATTACTGTATACAGTGCTGGGGGGTTATATTACTGTATACAGCGCTGGGGGTTATATTACTGTATACAGCGCTGGGGGTTATATTACTGTATACAGCGCTGGGGGTTATATTACTGTATACAGCGCTGGGGGGTTATTACTGTATACAGCACTGGGGGGTTATATTACTGTATACAGCCCTGGAGGGTTATATTACTGTATACAGTGCTGGGGTTATATTACTGTATACAGTGCTGGGGGGTTATATTACTGTATACAGCGATGGGGGGTTATATTACTGTATACAGTGCTGGGGTTATATTACTGTATACAGTGCTGGGGGGTTATATTACTGTATACAGCGATGGGGGGTTATATTACTGTATACAGCGCTGGGGGTTATATTACTGTATACAGCGCCGGGGGTTATATTACTGTATACAGCACTGGGGGGTTATATTACTGTATACAGCGCTGGGGGTTATATTACTGTATACAGCGCTGGGGGTTATATTACTGTATACAGTGCTGGGGGTTATTACTGTATACAGCGCTGGGGGTTATCTTACTGTATACAGCGCTGGGGGTTATATTACTGTATACAGCGCTGGGGGTTATATTACTGTATACAGCGCTGGGGGTTATCTTACTGTATACAGCGCTGGGGGTTATATTACTGTATACAGCGCTGGGGGTTATCTTACTGTATACAGCGCTGGGGGTTATATTACTGTATACAGCGCTGGGGGTTATATTACTGTATACAGCGCTGGGGGTTATATTACTGTATACAGCGCTGGGGTTATATTACTGTATACAGCGCTGGGGGTTATATTACTGTATACAGCGCTGGGGTTATATTACTGTAGACAGCGCTGGGGGTTATATTACTGTATACAGCGCTGGGGTTATATTACTGTATACAGCGCTGGGGGTTATATTACTGTATACAGCGCTGGGGGTTATATTACTGTATACAGCGCTGGGGGGTTATATTACTGTATACAGCGCTGGGGGTTATATTACTGTATACAGCGCTGGGGGTTATATTACTGTATACAGCACTGGGGGGGTTATATTACTGTATACAGCACTGGGGGGTTATATTACTGTATACAGCGCTGGGGGTTATATTACTGTATACAGCGCTGGGGGTTATATTACTGTATACAGCGCTGGGGGGTTATATTACTGTATACAGCGCTGGGGGTTATATTACTGTATACACTGCTGGGGATTATATTACTGTATACAGCGCTCGGGGTTTATGCCACTCATCCCAAACGATTCCTCTCTGGTACGTTATGATGTCACCGCTGTTTCTATAGAAATGTGAAACCCCTTTTATATTAACCCGCTGAGTGCCGGTGTGTAAGGGGTCGTCATCCAGTTCTGTAATAATGGGGGAATTTAAAGAGGAGAAGCGGTGGAAAATTTATTGGTGACGGACCCTGGGGGGGGGGCATTTCCAGCCGTTGTGATAAAGACATGTTACAGGTCGGTTTATGTTACGTCTCAGCTGTCTGTCCTCTGCGGTCATTTCTAAACTTAGAAAGCGGCAGGATCTAAAAATACTGCATCCAACGTCCTGATTTCTTGGGTCTGATTTCCAATCCCAGCTCAGCCCAGAGACGGATCTAAAGTACATTTCAGAATTACAGAGAATAAAGGAAATAAAACAGCCTAATACGGAAAGCTAAAAGCGCCAATCAAAGATCTCCGGCTGCGTGTTATTCCGCTGCGTGTTATTCCGCGGCGTGTTCTTCCGCTTCGTGTTCTTCCGCGGCGTGTTCTTCCGCGGCGTGTTCTTCCGCGGCGTGTTCTTCCGCGGCGTGTTATTCCGCGGCGTGCTCTTCCGCGGCGTGTTATTCCCCGGTGTGTTATTCTGCTGCGTGTTCTTCCGCGGCATGTTATTCCGCGGCATGTTATTCCGCGGCGTGTTATTCCGCGGCGTGTTATTCCGCTGCGTGTTATTCCGCTGCGTGTTATTCCGCTGCGTGTTATTCCGCTGCGTGTTATTCCGCGGCGTGTTATTCCCCGGCGTGTTATTATTACGCCGTTGTAGATACGACCGGATCTGGACAGCGATTGGACTTTATTGGATTATCAGGAGAGTTTCTAGTAAAGGGACTTTTGCCTTTTGCCCCCCCCCCCGGACACATTGGGGTAATTCTCATGGGCTGGTACCGGACCGGGGAAGACGTCACATTATCATTTATGAAGTCCAGTTCTTCTTCCTTCTCAGAAGGAAGGGGTAGTATTTGGGCAGCTGGTGTTGTTATTCCAGCGTCAAACGTAACGGGGTATTTAATATACAGGGCGCTGGCGATTGTTCTGATTCCTCCGTGTTGTATAAGAATACTTACCAAGTGTCCCGGACTTTTATGTATAGTCCTTCATCCAGAAAATCACAGGTGATGAGGTGGCCCCGGCACTTTAATGCGGCGGGTGGCTGGATATGTGCGGTGGCATCTATGCTTGCGTAGCGTGCGGGGGGCATATCCAGCCACTTGCCCGTTTGCCCAGTCAGAGGGCCAGTCCTGCAGCCTTTGAAGCCGGTATATGTTATATACACACACGACATCATTTAACTCGGTTAATGTCTGGTCGGAAGGGCTTTGATTCAGTTGTCTCTTTGTACGGCGCTGCGGAATATGATGGCGATATATAAATCAATCAATAATAATAATTACCCGGCCTGGAAGATTTCCTGGGAAAGTGTTGGTTCTGAGCGCCCCCTGCAGGCGGCCGTCTGTGTCCCGTCCTTTAGGCTCTTCCGGACTGGGGGCAAATTACATTTTAAAGGGGCTGCTGGTTTCCGCGCTGTAGCCGTCTTGGAGACGTGTAATGATTGCTGGTGCATGCATGACACGCGATGAGTATATTATTGCTTTATATAGCGCCGTCATATTCAGCAGCGCAGTACAACGAGTAAACAGGACGTAGCAAGTAGAGCGTCGCATAACAATTAGGACTTACAGAAATGGGGGGGGCTGTCACAAAGAGCTTACAATCTAGAAGCATCTGCACTGGAACCGGGGTCAAGAACATGAAGTAATGTCCGGAATAGATTGAAGAACAAAAGAAACTTCCAGCAAGAGGGGATTTTACCCCAAAAACCATTTTTGTGTGAATTTGAAATGGTGCCGGAGACTCTCCAAACATTAACCCTTTAATCACCCATTGTGAAGGTTCTATGTCGTGACTCTCTAATTGTGTCACCCAAATGGCGCTAATAGCGGTTGTCATGGACACCTTGACTGGTCATTATTTAAAGATACACTTTATTGAGTCACCTGCATTCAAGCAGGGATATCAACCATAATGTACTGGAAGCATTATTATCACTATATTTGTTATTTTATCGCGTATTTTTAGTATTGTGCAGCGAATTCTGTAAAAAAAAAAAAAAGAAAAAAGCCTGATGAGAAATGAATGGGGTATAATTTGACTATTATTGCTCATTTTAAAATAATGTATTGATTTATATAGCGGCATCATATTCCGTAGCGATGTACATAATAGAAGATAACCTTGCAGTCATTTTCACTGTTGCGCTGAATGTTTCATTGGCAGCTTTTGCGTTACATGACAATAAAGTGTTAATTCATTGAATTAAAGGTTTCGGGGGGGGTATTCAGCAGGACTAGGAATGGAGTTAAATGCTTTATTTAGATATCAAAGAGTTAAAATAAAGCAGAGAAGACAGAGAATCACCCTTAAGAGTTAATAAACAGCTTAATTTCACCACTTTCAGGAATTCTGCCCCCCAGGACCGGCCTCTTCCGGACAAGCAAGTCGATTCGTGCCAAGCAGTGATGTGGGCATTAACGGTGGTAGACGGGCAGGTAGCGCGTGGAATAGCGGGGGTGGCGCTGGTGTAATAGTGGTGGGGTGGCACGTGTGGGATAGCGGGGGTCGCGCATGTTACTGCTGCGTTAATGAGATTTTTAGCAGCCGTAAAACTTCTGGAGACTTTGGGGTAATTACAGACTCAGGAGGTGAAACAGGTTACAGGTGAAATAGGTGGGGGGGTATCGTCTTTACGTTTATTAAGCGCCCTCGCTCCGGGATCTACTGCCTGCCGCAGCCGTCATGTAACAAAAGGATCCCGTTTAGCGACGGCTCTCAAATGAGGTTTACAAACACTGTGGGGATTATTCACTAAATTGTGCGTTGATGTGAATTTGCTGATGTGAAGAATGCATTTCCAAGGGCCAAGTCAGCAATGGCAGAGGCTCGTTAAACATTGGTGGGGCGCAGCGACCCCAAGTTTTACAGGGCGTCTAACCCTTTCTGACTATAACAGAACAACAACACCCGTTACCTGGTAGCGAATGGATGATACAGTGGGGTTTGTGACATCATAACCCAGAGTGGGGGTTTTGACATCACTGGGATGCTCGCTGGGAGCAATTCATTCAGATTCCTGCAGGCAGACGTCCCGGTTCATCGCTGTCAGGGGCTCCCTACAGGTAAGTGAATATAAATGGGGGGGGTACAGTCATCAATCCAGGTAATGTACACCCCTGCTCTGCAAAACAACAAAATATGACATTTAATTTCTTTATTAAAAAAGTATCTTCATCTGGAACAAGTTTACTAAAATAACCAGTGCGGCAATACCATGATTCCACCACAAGAGGGCACTCGATCCAGCCAAACCACTGAGTTACAAAGTGTGACTCCAGGATAAGTGTGTGTGAGTGTGAGTGAGTGTCTATACTCTATATACAGTGTGTGAGTGTGTCTATACAGAGTGTGAGTGTGACATTATAATGCAGGTTTTCACATTTAAACATGATTAACTAAAGACTCCTGGGCAATGCCAATACCGTGCATCCACCGAACTGGCTGAGAGTCATTGGAGTTGTAGTCTGAAGCAGCCAGGTATGCAGAAGTTGTCTGTATATAGAATATATACTATAGAGTAGAAATTCTGCTCGCTCCTGATACCAGCCAGGGCTTACCGCCTATATCTGTAGTAAAGCAGGGTTATTATTATTAGTTTAATTTGCCAGACTGACCTGAGAAGCACTCTTATAATGAATGCATCCTGCAGGGATAGATAACAGGGCAGAGTAATCACTGCGGGGGGGCGGGGGGGTTATTGGGCTCTGGAATCCACGACCTCTCCCATTTCCTGCACCGGCTCCGGGAGAATGGAAAGCGGCGATTAAACGCGGGCCGTAGTGGAAAGGCGCGTGACTGCTGTGTTTTGGGGAAAAGTATGAAAAAAAAAAAAAAAAAAAAAGGAAAATCCATCATCCTAATAATTCAACTAAAAACACAGAGGGGATGAGATCAGCGACACGAGACGGACTTTTCCAAAACACAGCAACCACCACGTGTTCTTCCTGCGAATACTGTATACAGTAATACCCCCCAGAGCTGTATACAGTAATACCCCCCAGAGCTGTATACAGTAATACCCCCCAGCGCTGTATACAGTAATACCCCCCAGCGCTGTATACAGTAATACCCCCCCCAGCGCTGTATACAGTAATATAACCCCCCAGCACTATATACAGTAATATAACCCCCAGCGCTGTATACAGTAATATAACCCCCCAGCGCTGTATACAGTAATATAACCCCCCAGCGCTGTATACAGTAATACCCCCCCAGCGCTGTATACAGTAATACCCCCCCAGCGCTGTATACAGTAATATAACCCCCTCCAGCGCTGTATACGGTAATAACCCCCCCAGCGCTGTATACAGTAATATAACCCCCTCCAGCGCTGTATACAGTAATATAACCCCCCAGCGCTGTATACAGTAATATAACCCCCCAGCGCTGTATACAGTAATATAACCCCCCAGCGCTGTATACAGTAATATAACCCCCAGCGCTGTATACAGTAATATAACCCCCAGTGCTGTATACAGTAGTATAACCCCTCAGTGCTGTATACAGTAATATAACCCCCAGCGCTGTATACAGTAATATAACCCCCAGCGCTGTATACAGTAATATACCCCCCAGCGCTGTATACAGTAATGTCTGGTTTTATCTCATTTTGCCCCAATAAACTCCCTTTATCTGCTGATAATTTAGTAAATAAATCACTCTGTAGAACACTGGAGGACGTCAGTTTTCTGAAATAAATGAATGAATGTTTTGCGTTTTGCTCGTCGTCGTTGGAGGCTCCGGGGTTAAACGGTTGCTGTTCAGGTGTTTTCTGTGCAAAAAGTCAGCGAATCTTCAAATACAAACCTTTATAACATCAACAAAACACATGGATTTTTTTTGCCCAAAATTGTGCCGGCGCTGAAAGGGTCCGAGTCACCGTCTGCTTTGCCGTTGTTTGCAGAAGACTGTTGACAATCGGACACCCAAGAGCTGACAATCAGGACTCTGCAAATAGTGACCCGGGAGGTGGCATGCGACCCCTGGCCAGTGGGGGGCCGCAGATTCCCATCCCCCACGCCTCAAACCCAGCCATTAAAAAGTTAAATCCAAACCTGGGTAATATGTTTAGGAACCGATCCACTTTTACAAATTTATAACCAAATTCAGCAATATTACTATTTATTATATTTATTATTAGCTTTTATTTCTATAGCGCCAACAATTCCCATAGCGCTTCTTACAGTCCCTACATTCAAAGCAGCTAATACTGCTCAGATCTTTAAAATAAATAAATTCCCAATTTTAGATACGTGTCACATGACGTGGGTTTCTAAGAATTACCTTTTTTTTTTTTTTTATTTATTGATGTGTAAAGGGACCGGGGCCATATTTCTAAAACCCTGAGCGGCCCAGCTCGGCGTGCAGCGGTGTAAGGGTTAACGCTCTGTTTTGGTGACGGATCCGCGTGTTTTTGTTCTGACAGCCGGTGTGAAGCAAACGGTTTGCAGCCGCGAAAAAAACACACAAACAGCTGCGAGCGAAACAAGTTTACTGAGCCGTTTCCCCGGCGATTATTTACCCCTAAACTCTGCTAAATACAGATGCCCCCCCCATACCCTCTGCCCCCCCTCCCCCGCTAACCTGGGGCAGGAGGTCATACAGAATACAAAAAAAACGGCAGAGACACCTGCACAACGAAGAGAGATTCCCCCTTTTTATGGCCATACCTGGGAGCCCTCAGGATTTGCCCCAATCTCAGGGGTTTTGCCCCAGTCTCAGGGTGAAGGGGCAGATTCTCCAGGTCACGCAGTCTGACTCCTTCCTATTCTACCCGCCCCCCCCCCCCCCGTGATCGTATGTAAGACTCCCAGTTGGTGCTTTGGCTCCCAGTATGTTATGGTTGATCTCCCTGCTTGAATGCAGGTGAGTCCATGTTATTTTTAGCGTTGTGTTGATGAAGAGCGGAGAAACATGCGCAATAAGGAGCGTTTGTGAGATCATCACGTTATAAACGAGAGGGCTAGACCGGCGTGTGTCCTCGGCGCGCGGGATAAACACGTTACTCTGACGGCTGCCAGTCATGGGATTAGTGACGAGCGACACCTCTTTAAGCTGTTACCCAATCACGTGTTCTAAATCCGGCCGGGATCTTCCTCCAATCACCGCCAAGAAGCACCAAACGCTCCGAAACAGGAATCTTACAGGTGCAGAATTTAACCCTTTTTACCCCTAAACTACAGCAATAGAACCCTCCTCCCCCGTGCTTCTCAGGACTTAATCCCTTCCCAGAGATAGTTCTTTAATCAGGTGAAATGTATGGATCATTTATATTTTCCCCGGGAATACTTAATTGTCACGTGACACAAAAGCTGGTTGCTGTTTATCGATTATCCCAAACCCTCCAATAAGATTCTCTTTGAAACTGCCCCGCCACCGCCACTGGAAGGCGATTCCAGGTACCTATTACACCCTCATACCTTTCATGCTGAAAACAATAACTTGGGTTTCATTCTGAGTCAACAACTGACTAAGTAACAGGAACGCCTCGGACATCAAAACACCGGCAGGCAAACAGCACGACGGGGCAATAAACAAAAACACACGCCGTTTCCCCCGACCCCCCCCCTCCGCTAATCTAAGACGAGACCAACGACTGATTAAGGTTTGAGTCGTTACAGCAGGAGAAACGGGTGACTAGACGGGGGCCGGATGGGGCCGACCTGCCGGCAGATTATAGGTTTCTGTGTATTTAAGTATTTCCGCCCCAATGCATTTTCTTCTGTGTTGGAATCGTAAAAAACTCTAAACTCCACGTAAAGACTCCGTGAAACGCGCCGGTGACGTAACGGCGGCGCTGAAAATATTTCCGTTGATTGGCTGAGGTGTTTGAAGTTCGTCCTCCGCTCCGTCTGATGAATAATAATCACCTGCGATACACAGACCTGGGAACCCTGAGTATCAGGGGTTTGCCCCAATCTCAGGGTGAAGGGGCAGATTCTGGGGGTCACGCAGTCTGACTCCTTCCTATCCCCCCCACCCTGCTGGGATCATATATAAAACTCCCAGTTGGTGCTTTTGCTCCCAGTATGTTATGGTTGATATCCCTGCTTGAATGCAGGTGCCTCTATTAATGACAAGCCATAACCTTATGATCGCTGATAAGTGAAGGAATAATGCGGATAATCTTATTTCATATCCTTCCCTGGGATTCTCTGTAAAGCGTGATGTAAGACCGGTGATGTCACAAGCCGGGCAATCGTAATTATCTGGCGATGACACGTTGAGTTATCATTGGCCGGCTGGCAAAAGGGAAAGAACGGGGGGGGAAATCCAGGACGGGAAGTGGATTAGATAATGCTGCTTCTGCCACGGGCTGCCACCAGTGAATATCCTGCCTAGGCCTGGGTTAGCGGGTCCAGGGGGGCCGTAGTCCGTGCACAATCGTTTCTCTCAGGAGCAATGACACTGATTGGTGAACAAAAAGGAAAGGTGTTACAGTGTCTTAACCCCCGAGCCGCCGCGTCAACAGGTAACCTAATTACATTCCTTCTCAGTGTCCCCCGGAGGGGAGTCTCCCCCCCTCGTCTTCTGATTCCCTCCCCACAGGAGATCAGTCCCTAAAAACGTGGATTTTAAATGAAAACCAAAAAAGTGGAGAAAATCTCTGTCGTCATTAATGATATTATTAACCCTCTATAAGACGTATTGGTGCAGAGGAGCTCCTGTGAGCTTACAATCTATTGTGACGGTGCGACCTCCAGCACAACTCCCATCATACTCTGCCAACCATTGATATATTATTGAACTTGTAGCCTCCAGAAGCTGGGGGCCAGACGACGCTCCAGGGCAGGTGGGCTCTGAGCGGGCTGTGGTATAGGGCCACGGGGTCTCCTGCTGTGATACGACCATAAGCAGCTCTCTAAACACCCTACTGCAGAGCCCACCCATGCTTATTGCCCCCCGGCAGGGGCTGATAGCGGTGCACATAGGAGGTGCGCAGCACAGCTGCCCCTGCCGGTCAGACGATGGGGTGAGAAAAGCCTAACTTAGCATCCGGCTGCTGAGATTCCCGGCCTCTGTATTTGAGGTTTCTGCCCCGGCCATTGCAGGTGGATCAATCCGCACCCCTGTCTCACAGATCCACCTGCATTAACAGAGGAGCCACCCGTACCTCGCAGGAGATCCTGAAACCTCCCAAGGTTGGGATCCGATTGCTCGCCGGCGTTACGATGAGGATCAGCGAAACTTTAATGCAGAAATCCCAGCGCCGGCTGCTATCGTTACAAGTATTGAGCCTCTGTGCCGTGTCACCCATATGTGTGGCCCTAATACCGGCCCTCATGGAAACCTTGACTTGTCATTATTTAAAGATACACTAAATTGAGTCACCTGCATTCAAGCAGGGATATCAACCACAACATACTGGGAGCAAAAGCACCAACTGGGGGTCTAATATATGATCCAGACTGTGTGACCCCGAGAATTTAAAATCCGCCTTTTTTAAAGTAATTTCCTGTAATTAATTGGGTATTTTGGAGTTGTTTTCCCATTTACCGGATAGTTAGGGCGTAGGTCCCAACTTGCCCGCTTTTGGTTTTTTTTTTTTTACCGTGCACGTTCCCTGGATTTCCGTACTTTTTGGGGGGTTTTATTCCCATTCTCCGGGCAGCGCATGCGCCGCTCGTAAACCTCCTCTCCTTTATCGCCCGGCGCAGACGAATTTCCCTTCTTTTACAAGTCCCTGCTCTGTGATCTCTTCCTCCCCAGAGATTTGGGGCAGTTTCCTGCTGTTTTGGCCATCTTTTGTTTTACTGCTCTAGCGCCTCCGAGGGCTCCCTTCCCTCGCTCCCTTCCCTCGCTCCCTTCCCTCGCTCCCTCGGGTTTGAACGCCCCGTTCCGGGAGCCGCGATCCGCCGGCTTCTTCTGTTTCGAGCCGATTACTTTGGATATTTCGAAGTATGTCATCAAGGTGTATAAACTCTGAGTCATTGTCATCAGGATCGCATGACCTTTACTCCACTTTATGACATAATGAACCAACGTAAACGCCAAATCAGCCTTTTCCTGCCGTATAACGCGGAGCCGGAGTATAAAACAATCTTATCAATTAATTCGATAAAAAAAGGGACAGTATCAACGATCCAAAGGTCGTCGGGTTTCGGTAAATAATTTTTATCCGTAAAACGAATGGAAACAAAACTCCAAAATACTAAAAATCCAGATTTCTCGATTGAATTCGGAATTTAATTGAAAAAAAAATTCTGGGCAGAAATTGGGGTCCTTTTAAAGCTGCTGTTCCACTTAAAACATGAATTTCACTCTTTAGCCCGCTTAGCGGATAAAGCCCTCGGATCTGTTATTTTATTCCTTCTTCCGAAGCTTTAATAGCGTAATAAGAACACAGGAATTGTTAACAAGCTTTTTTGGGGGGGTTTCTATGGCAACAGCCTATCATTGGCTGCCCTTTGTGCCACGTGATAATTATAAGGTTCCCGGTAAAAATTGGACGATGCAGAACTTTCAAGATGAAAGAATGATTTTTCGAGGCCGGTTTGGGCATCAATGTAACCAGGAGCGTTAACGATACTTTTACATACAAAAGTGTCAAATTCAGCAAATTCAGTAATTATTCGGTTGGGAATCTCAACATAGCGCAGTGATTTTTGGAAATATGTAGGGGGGAAAAAGGCGGAAAATGTTTTAATTCAATTTTTGGAATTTTTTTAAAAAGTACATTTAAAGTTTTTGTAGATTCCAAACAAAGATATTTGTCTCCCAAACCCTACGGAGGATAATAAATAACGTTACGTGGAATTACTTTGAGTAACCCCCGTTTTGGATTTTCCCGATCAGCCCGAACACGCACACACGTGTTCCACGATAATTGCCCCTCCTGTATCCTGCAGCAGGGTTTTCCACCCCTCGGTCCAATGTTGGGTGGGATTGTTAATCTGATCATGTGACCAGCGGGCGGGGGTCGCTGAGATTTGGGTAATTCCATTTTCCATAGGAAATTGTGCTGTAGAGACGGGGGCCGCTCCGCATGACGGAAAATCAGTGAGTGAGTTCAGGGTCAGGGGTCGCGGGAGGTCATTCCATGCAGCGCGTTATGTATGTTATATAGCGCCATCATATTCAGCAGCGCTGTACAAGGGGTTAAACAGGACACAAGAAGAACATCAGGACAGAAACAAAAGTTAAGGTTAGCCTTGCTCAAGGAGCTTACAATCTAGAAGATACCATATACATGTATATATGATTACATCATGCATGCATACAGGGGTGGCTCTTTCAGGGCCCCTAAGCACCTGCTTTATGTGGTTATATGGGGGCCCCATCCCAGATTTCTTTCCCGCTGTTCATTCACCTTTTGGTATGATGTTTGATCCATACATTGGCCCCTGACTTCGTCCGGCTGGATTTATGAAGGACAGTGTACTCTGTACCATACATAAACGTGTCTGACCCGGGTAGGTGCTGAGCTGGCCCTGCACAATGTATAGTTCAATACAATTAGTTTGCTGATTTATTGTACATGGTTACAGGGCCGGCTCTCTGGACCGGGCTTTCATGATGTCCTGCGATGGCGAATTCAAACTGCAGCTCTCCTGCAAACTCTCGCTTTAGTGAATAAACCCCGATGTCTGAGCTGCTCTGCATGCCATGTAGGCCATGCGCAGGTGGACTCTTGGGCAACAAGCGACCCGCATTTGATGCCATGAGGTGGCTGAACAGCTGGCAGTGCCCGGGGTCAGGCTGTGAGGGAGTTATATGGGGTAAAAACCCTGAGAATCTCCCCTTTCACCCCGAGACCTTGAGACAGGGGTACAAACACTGAGAATCTCCCCATTTAGCCTGACACACAGGGGCAGTTCCCAGACATAGGGGCTTTAATGGATATTTAGGGCACAGAGGTATTTGAGGGCGCACTCCGTTGTGTGGGGTGTATATCTGGGGCAGAAAAGGCTGGGGGCAAGAAGCGCTGAAATCCTTACAGTACCCAAAGGGTTACACCACAGCTACAACCTCTATACACTCTGAGGAAGCCTGTGCTAGGCGAAACGCGTTTGTGTATTATTTTATATTAACCCTTTGTTGGTTTTTATTGCTTTTTATTACCAAAAGTTTAAAATAAATAAGTTTTTTTAAAAACTTTTTTATCTTGCTCCTGGACCTTTTTTAATTTATAAGACAAAATATCTTGTCAGCCACAACTATATCCTTGGTGGGGATTTTACCACCTATGCGCTGAGGAGTGAGCAACTCTATCATTGCTCACCAAAAAGGAACTGTGGACACTCCAGACTGCTTCAAAGGCTGAGGCTAAAGAAATTCCAAGGCAAGGATTATACCACCTAAATGCACATCTTGGGGCTAACTGAAGAAGCCCATATTACATAGTGCTGCCAAAGAAATCTTTAAGGCGAGGATTATATCGCCCAAGCGTATACTTTGGGGCTAACTGAAGAAGCCCCTACCAAATGTGAGTAGCCCTTTGTGGCCTTCATTTCAAACAAAAATAAGCTTTGAGACATATTGCACTATTGTGTTTTTCTTTCTTTTATATATTTCATACACATCCGTGAGAGCGCAGCCACTAACCCCCTTGTGAACTACTCTACCTGTCTAAGCCAAGAAGAGGAAACCTTGGCAAGTGGTTCTGCTGCTACATCATCATCTATAATAACTTTGTTTTAAAAAGGACTTTTTTTTTTTTTTTTTTTTTTTTTTTTTTTTCTCTCGTTTTTTGTTGTTGTTGCTTTTAGCGCTTTTATCCTACCCCTTTTAAGTTTACAGCTACAATCACCTAGCAACCCTTTGCCCAGGCTAATCCCGCCCCTCGACTGACCGCCAACCAATCCCGGCCTGTCTCTCCCTTCTCGCTTTACTCGCCACACCCGCTATTTTTCCTGGGTTGTAAAGTTCACGGGCGGGAGACCGGAGGTCATTTGCATAAACCAATCAGGGGCGCGCTATGCAGATGAGACGCGCGGCCATTGGCTGAGCGCGGGAGCATGTAGCCCGGGCAGCGCGCAGCTGGCAGCAGAGTGTGAGAAGCCGAGTAGTGGACGAGTTGCTGCCGGACACACAGCGAGGAGACCCGGACATAATGACACTGGAGGAACTGACTGGGGATCAGAGTATGGGGAGGTAAGAGAGCTGGGCCTGGGGGGTGCACAACGCCAGCATGGGGGCAATTCTCTGCAGCTGCCCCCGCTGCCAGATATTGGTGGCATCCCGGATGAGCGGTTCGGGATTTTAAAAGGGTAAAAAGTTAGTAAAAGGGGCAGTTATTTCTAGCATTTCCAGCGATTGCAGTATTTACCTCAAACTAGTAAAGAGACAGCATTTAATTTTAGGTGGGGGGGTTCTTTTACCCACCTCTTATCCTAATAGCCATAACTACCCCCCCCCTTAGGGCTGCAGGGAATGGGAATGCAACCCCACTAATGCACCTATGGAGATAAGGGGTGGGGGTCACCTAAGTATCAGGGTGCGCTTTGACCTGCTCGGACCCCTTATTATATGCAGCACTGGTAGCATGGGGGTGCAGTGGACCCCGATATCAGGCACCCTGGTCACATGACCGGTTTCTGCATGCCGGGGAAGGTTATTGGGTGACTCGGTCGGGCTGTTTGTTTGGAGCGATCGCTCGCCTTGTTGTCCTGAGTCACAGGTGACTGATGTGTTTTTTTTTTGGGACCTGCTGTGCACTCACACACTAACTCATTCATTCATTCGCTTGCTCACTAACATTTTTTTTATCTGCAGGATGGACGTTGTTGGAAACGCGTTGGAAGAAGTGCTCAGAAAGAGCAAAACGCAGAGAACCATCACCATCGGGGTGTACGAGGCGGCCAAACTACTCAACGTGTAAGGATTCCAACTTTACGGGGATGTAGGGGGCATTCCTGGGGCAAGAGCTTTATAATAACCCCCCCTCCAGCATACATCCGAAGCATTGTGGCGGGTGCCTTATTGCATCATCAGCGCATTTAAAACTTCATTCATTGCACTTTTGCATGTTTTTATTAATTGACAGGTTTATGGGGGGGTTATTTGGGCAGGGAAGGGGTTAATCGGGGTGCAGATCTGTAACCGTGTTTTGTTTCCTCCCGTCGCAGGGATCCGGATAACGTGGTCCTCTGCCTGCTGGCCGCAGATGAAAAGGACGACCAGGACGTCGCTCTGCAGATCCACTTCACCCTGATCCAGGCGTTCTGCTGCGAGAACGACATCAACATCCTGCGGGTCGGTAACGTGAGCCGGCTGGCCGACATCCTGGGCGGCGCGGACAAGCCGGGGGAACCGGCCGACCTGCATTGCATCCTGATAAACGTAGGTGACGCTCTCCTGGAATCGGGGCTGGCGGGTGGTACCGGCTGACAGACACTCTTTATGCTGTCGGGGTTTCTGCTTACATTTTTTTTTTTTTGGAGGGGGGGTTATTTAGACATTTACCCTCACGGATGGAATCTTTTTGAGTCAAGCACGTGGGCATTATGGACGTAAAATAATGTGTGTGACGAATGACTTTAGAGGTAGTTGCTTCATGAACAGCCACCCAGCAGTGATGGTACAAACAATTTGTTTTTTTTCTTCTTCTTGTAGCAACGCTCTGCGGCAGTATAACTGCGATACGGCTAACGTTTCCGCAGTTGACGGCTGCAGGCAGCGCCGGTAATATTAGAAAGCCGCTTGTAATGTCTAAACTACCCACTGCTTTAGGAACATTTTGGGGGCATTTTTTAGTGAGTCAGAATAGTTGAGGTTTTGGGATAGCCGCACGTCTCTGTTAATATATCCCCCCTGAACCCTCCAGCCGAAGAGCGATCGGCGTGCGGAGGGCATTGTGAGCTCGCCCTGCCCTCGGTTTCTGTGTCGGGCTGACTCACTCCCGCATTCCTCAGCCGGTTCCCCTCCGCCCCCGACTGAGTTTCGGTAATTGCAAGATCACAGTGACTTTGCTCTCTGACGGTTGCATTCCCCCCCCCCTTCTCGTCTGTAAACGGACTTTGGCCAACAGCTTCCCTGATCCGCCGCTGGGAGGGGGTTTCCCTCTTTCCGACTTGTTCTGACATGTCCGTGTTCTTTTAAGCACCTTGCGGCGCGATTTCCGATTCCGCAATCAAACAGGTGCCGATGCAGAACCCGAATCTTACGCACGCAAGAGTATTACTTAATATCTGGGTTTCTGCAGGCCCTGAGCTGCATAGGGTTGTAGATAATGGAACAGCCTCCCAGTAGAAGTGGTAGAGGGTAATACAGTGAGGGGATTAAACATGCGCGGGATAGACATACGGCTCCTGAATCTAAGACAAGACCAACGACTGATCGAGGTTTGAGTCGTTACAGCAGGAGAAACGGGCGACTAGACGGGGGCCGAATGGGACTAATTCAGTGTTTTAAATAGTTTCTGCAACGGTTTCAAATTTTAATTTTAAATTTCTTTATTTTTTTTAGAATCCGCATCCGCCGCCCTGCAAGGATACAGCGCTCGGAAAAGTGATCTGCTTTTGCAAGGAAAGCCGCTACGCGGATCAATGGGTTCCGGTGATCAACCTCCCGGAGCGGTGATAACATTTGGGATTCCGGATCGGAAATTTTTCCTGAACTTCTGAAAATTAAAAAAAAAAAGGAAAAAAATACTTTGCGGAGTTTAAATGCATAGCTTAAAAAATAAAACCAAAAACTCTCCAGGGTATAAAGTCTGCAGTGAAGAGACGATCCTTAAAATTATTAACGAGCAAAGAAGAGACTCGGGAGTCCTGGTTCGTGGGCCGCGGACCACGAGCGAGTCGGAGAGGAGTGGGCGGCGGGACCCCCGGCGGACTGCAGAGCGTTCAGAGAATCCTGCTGGGAGACTTTAGGGGGTTGGAAAAAATAATTCCTTTTGTACAGAAAGAAACCAGAAAAAAAAACACTTTGGAGGAATATTTCAGGTTTTTATTATAATATTTAAAGTTAACTGTTTGGTAATTTATTGCGTTAATGTAACTTATGATTTGCCGATACATTGTTTCCTTAAGTTGGTACAAAAACTTTTTCTATAGACCGAGGCGAGCGGAAACAAAACGTGTTACATTCGGAAAAATAAAATATTTAAATGAGTTTTTTATTCCTCATTTGTTGTGGTTCTCTGTATGACATCATAAAGCAAAAGGATGAGCCCGGTGCGGGGCAGGAATCAAAAACAAACGACAAGCTGCGGGCCGGTAATCACAGATCCCGTGGGATTCTGGATCAAGCCGGACAAAACTTTATGTGAAGCCGAGGAGCCAGACAGGACATTTTGGGCATCCCCCCCCCCTCAGTACAAGGGGCTGTATTGGGGGATTGTATAAGGGCACGGAGGGCCGAGGATCCCAGACCCTGAAGATTTTGTGAAGCGTGGAAACGTCCGCACTCCGGCCGTGAAATTCCTTGGAGGCGTTTAAGTAGACAGGGAACGCGGCCGTCTCTACCTGGCCGGCGGGTCGGGTTTCTCAGGGCGGTTTCTATTTGATTTCCTCTAATTACAAAGAGAGTTCGGAGACCCCAATCCACAAAGGACTGATGAGCAGAGACCGGTTTGTCCGGTCCGTCCCGTTTTTAAGGGAATCCTGTGAAAAAGGATGAGAGGATCTCTAATTGGCCGTGACGTGCCGGTTACCCGGGCAACAGCCTAAACAGGGGTTTCCATGCAGACGGTGACACTGCACCTTTAAATTGTATCGGGCCGTTGGATTAGTGGCTGAGACCCCTTTTAGTTGCCGTTTCAACTTTACTGTGAACTGGGAGCCAGTTTCCAAACTGGGGTAACTGGGGGTAAACCATTCGGGGAACTCCACCCAGTAGCAACTTAGGGCCACATATTCAGGACACGGAAGACAACACAACTTGCCTTATCTACACTACTCCCTGCCCTGATCTCACGCTTAAAGCCTGCCTGAGCAGATCAGCAATTTAACAGTAGGGGAGAGATAAAGTGATGGGGAGGAATAATTCTGAAGATCCCAAGAAGTACACATTGTATACTTCATTGCATTACGAATATGGGACTAATGACAGATTTGGGGAAAGTGACCGGCTGATTAAACTATAAAGAGGGCTGAATTACCGTGATAAGGAAGCATGTAGACAGAACAACGGAGCGGGCTACAGGGTCGGAGGCTTAAATGGAACGGAAGGCAGATTTACTTTACTGAGAGTAGCAGATAAGGGGAATGGCCACCCAGAAGTGGTAGAGGGTAATACAGTGAGGGTATTAAACATGCATGGGATAGACATACGGCTCCTGAATCTAAGACGAGACCAACGACTGATTGAGGTTTGAGTCTTTACAGCAGGAGAAACGGGCGACTAGACGGGGGCCGGATGGGGCCAATCTGCTGGCAGATTCTACATTTCTGTCTCTTCCCTTATTTAGCAGACTTTATATGATATTCTACAGCATTTGTACCCGTTGAGCGGTGTGGGGGGGGTATCAGACCGGCCCCCTTACACAGAGTCCTGGACACGGATGTTTCAAACATGCGTAAGAAAGACAGATGCGCTGAGAGTGGCTACAACATCGCTGTATTTGCATGATAAAAAGATACAGATTCACAACCTGATGATCTGCTGTTTTAGTTTTTTTTAGAAAGACGGAATATTCTTCAATGATATTAACAAAAATATACACTGACCGTAAAATCATACAAAAGAACCCAAAAAAATAAAAACATTTTCACCAACAATCGAGGGGGGGCTTCATGTGATTTTATATCCGTTGCCGACGGGTCAGAACCATTAAGAGGTAAGAAGAAGCCAAAGAAGATTGCCAAATTCTGACGTACATTAAATAACCTTTTATTTGCCGGGAAAAATTTAACCCTTTGGGTGCCAGTGACCAGCAACACATTTCACGCCCCAACGTACAACCGTCCCACGTGCAGAGCGCTGAATGAGGAATGCTGGGAGTTGTACGTCGGCCACGTTAGCTGGAGTACCAGATGCCGGCCACCGCAAAAGGCGATTAACCTCTTGGTTGCCAGGAAAATCTAGTTCAAAGGGTTATTAAAAAAAGTGTCTGGGGGGGGAGAGGTGCAAAGTTACTGTATTTTAAATTTGTGAAATTGTTAGTATAGAAAAATATAGTTTACAAAAATAGCTGCAGACTAAAAAAAAACAAAGGAAAAAAAAAAATACTAGACGATCAGCTGACTCCCGGTCCCCAAAATAAATGTAAAGGAAAGCAGGACTCCCGGTATAATTCGGGGATGCCTATCCTTACATTATAATTGCATGAGAGTTAAAAGAATACCCCCCCAGCAGGTAAATTAATTTGAAAGAAAACATTCAGATATAAAAAAAAAATAAAAATCACATTCAAAATTATTAAACTTTAATACATGGAGTTAAATGAACGAAGACGTCAGCATGGCGGTACACTGAGGACATTTATACACGCTTTAATAAAGTTGCAGACATTCAAAACAAAAGAACATTTTCAAAATTGTTTTACAGAAACTACGCAGGAAACGAGATCCGCGTCCGCGCTCGCCCCGTCCGGTGAACGGAACCGGCAAAACCCTCTCCCAGTTAGGGGCATTTGTTGTTTAAACTTGGCATCAAAAAAAGTGGTTACAGAGAAAATACACGAAATTCGCGTTTCTATCGTATAATATCGTGCAGCGATGCGCTAGCTGCTATGGGGGGGGGGCGTGATGCGGAATAAAATCAGACGAGAGCGCCGGGAGCAGCCATTTTTACTTTATGGTCAGGCTGCGGCCGAGGTAGGTCGCGTGAGATCTCAAAGCTGGAGATATACACCGGATCCGTCGCGGCTGAATACTTTACCTCCTCTGAGGTCTGTGTGAAAAGCAATATGGCCGCTCACTGGAATTCCACAAAGACTGAAGCTGCGCATGTTAAAGAAAGGTCTTAAGGGCTCCACGCACCATAAAGGCGATAAAGCCCGGCACAGTTTCATCGAGTAGAATAGGGCAGTCGCCCGAGTTACGGAGTGTACTGCGCCACGATATAAAGTAGTCTAGGCCATTTGTTGCCCTGTGGGTGCTGCTGAACTCCAACTCACACTAATCCCTGCCGGCAGCCAGAAGCATAAAGGGACTGGACTTTCCTTCGTCTCGCTTCCCGGAGCTGGATGCACCATTTTGCACCCTTTGTGTGCCAGAGAGCCCAGCAGCACAGTGCATATTGCTGTCCATCTGGAGCAGGAACAGTTACAACTCGGCCTCAGGGGAGAGACCATTAACCCCCGAGCGACGGCATTAACCCCCGAGCGACGGCATTAACCCACAACGGGAGGCAGGAAGCGGAACGGCTCACTGGGGAGCTGCGGCTGCTGGTGAAAAATTCATTAAAAGAAAAAGAACCCCCCCCATAGAGAATCATTAGAATTAACACCTCGATATCCAAATACTGTCTGCATTCCAACACAGATGGGGGGGGGTATTGTCAGCGGAATCCGACACCTCAACGTCCTTCTAAATCACAAACACTGATTACAGCCGAGGAGCCGGATGTCACCGCAGAAGAGGATGTTTGTCTGAGATATCGCAGGGAAACGCGGAGTTAAGAAACCTGCCCCGATTGCCCCACTCGCTTCTCGCTCTCACACGTCGTTACCTGGCCGCGGGATAAAGACCCCCCCCCCCTCTGGTTACCCCGCCAGCTCCGCAATTTACTTTTTGGCTTAGAAAACGTCCCGATTCTACAACAGAACTACACACCGCATCCGAGACACAGCGGGAAAACGACCGGCCCGCTACTAACACACATTTTAGTGTTTTACTTAAATTTGCCGGAACAGTCGCAAATTTTCACAAATCTGATAAAATCACCATTGCCGTGGATTAAGCGGCCGAACCGGAAGACCCCCTGCGCTCAGCAAATCCGTCACAAGCAGGCGTTACAGAAGTTAACCCCGCGCCGATTGGTAAAATGCATTAACCCTTCCGCTGCTGGACAGGGTCGCTATCAACCAATCACAGCAGGAAGCACTATGGCACGTAAAGAATGTATTCTAACAAAAAATATATATTATCGTGATCATACAAACACCCCTTTGTGGGAAAAAAAACCTTTAATACCTTGGCTTGATTTTACTTCATTAAAATACTGTTTAATGACCAAATAAGAGTTAAAAATGTATGTAAAAAAAACATATATAAAGCGGTCATTTAGACACCGGGGGGGGAGGGTTTGGGGGGCTTATTTAAAATCTATGGCATTGTGTCAAAGCACCAGTTTTCTAAAAACTTTTAAAAAAAAAACAATAAAAAAAAAAAAATCTAGCGTTTCTTTTATTGCCAGAAGCTTCCCAACGCATTCCGTGCCGCAAGAAAATATCAGCGGCGATACTTCGTATCTGGGGAGGAAAAAGAAAGCGCTTGCAAACTTTATCAGCTGTAAACGCGACCCCCGCGCTGTCCGGACAGAGACGTCTTTACGGCGTTTTAACCCTACAGGTGCCAGGGAGGACTGTATGCTTTACTAAACCACTATGGCACTAAGAAAATCTCAATTTACATCCCAGGGGGGCACTTAAAATTTGGTAGGGAGCAATGCCGGTGGGGGGGGGTATGTATATAATGGGGTTCTGGTGCAAAGCTTTAGAAGGTGATGTTACCATAGCAACCAACCGAATAGTCCAATCAGCTCTTGGTTTCAGATACCGAGTTAAATGCAGAACAGATCTTCTAGAAGCTTCTTAAAGGGACGGTAAAATCTTAAGTCTTTTATATTCATGATTAAGCTGGGAATTTGTAACACTGACGGCGTGAAAGCGGCTGGAATAAGTCTCGTCTCGTCACGGCACACATCGCGTCACACATCGTCACGGCGTCCGCATCCCTTTACACGACGTGAAAACAATGCTTTGGTGTCCAACGCACGGCTGGAGAGTTCATTAACGACTCGTAGCGACAACCGATCGGCCGACGCGCACAAAAAACAAAAGCGATTCACTGTTTGGTTCCATTTAGATCCCTGAAAGTCTGAGGCGGGAAGCGGACGGACCCCCAAACCAACCAGACAGACCCCCAAACCAACCAGACAGAGCGAAGCGCATGTACCGGAGACTTCTTAAAATCGATAACGATATTGGCGTGGAATGAAATCACGATGCGGGTTTATTTGGGCTCACATTCCCGGGGTCAGATACCTGGAGATTCCCGGAAGGGGTTAATTGGCGACGCCGGCACTTTAAGTATGGCAGCCGCACGTTGCCAGATCGGGTCGCTATGGGCCAGCGATCTCTCGCGAGAATCTTTATTCTGCAACCCCACCGGGGGCCGATACTCTGCGGCGTAAATTAACACATTCAGGGCCGAGCGGCTGCAACAAGCCGTGACAGGCAAACAGAAACGAGGAATTCGCGGGGTTAAACACAGAGGCGGCTTCCTAACTGCACTACGCCACTCGTGGCCACCCGGGCCGGCCACAGAGAGGCAACTTTGGTCTTGGTTTGGTGACGAGGAACACCGCGGGTGGATGACGAGACGCCGCACGTTAGACAGACAGTACGGTAAAGAGACATTCAGCGGCCGCGGTCCTCGGTACAACGGTTTGGTTTTAAAAAGACTGTTCCCGAGAGTAAGAAAGTTATACAGAAAAAAAACAAAAATAGAAAAAGAATCATTGGTAGAGATTTAAAGTTTTTTTTTCTTCTTTTTTTTTTTCTCTTAAGTGGAAACCAGAAACCCTTAAAATAATTTGGGTAAGAAGAGCGGGTTTGGAGGTTTCGGTGGAGAGGGGGTTGTTGCCAGTGAAAGATACTACAATATGATGCACGGCTTCTTATCCTTGAAAGGGTTTTCGGAAGCGGGGATCCCCACGAGCAAAGGGTCGTTCTTGGCGTGTTCGTCGCAGTAGCGCATCAGGTCGGCCGACGCTTTGGAAACCTGGAAGGATAGGAAGCGATTACTCGAAGCCACAGGAGCCGCGAGACCAGCGAGAGTGCCGGCCGTACCCCGTTACTGGGTTTCCGGATAGTAGACCCCCCAAAAACCCAGTAGACGGCGTGCGTTGAGGGACTGAGGGACCTGAATATGTGCAGCTTGGGGGAAAACCCGAGGGAGAGAGAGAGAGAGAGAAACATTTAAATACATAACAGGGTTTAACACAGAAACGTTACAAGAGAGCAGAATCTAAACACTAGAGGGTCAGAGGCTGAGATGGAATGATAGGAAGTTTTACTTTACTAAGAGGGTAGTAGATAAGTGGAACAGCCTCCCAGCGGAGGTGGTAGAGGGTAATACAGTGCGGGTATTAAACATGCATGGGATAGACATACGGCTCCTGAATCTAAGACGAGACCAACGACTGATTAAGGTTTAGTCTTTACAGCAGGAGAAACAAGTGCCTGGATGGGGGCCGGATGGGGCCGATCTGCCGGCAGGTTCCGTTTCTAACCCGCCGATTCAGTCCCTGGGTTGTTACCTTTATTCTTTCTATAGAGGCCTCCACTTTGAGTTGCTGAACAGTCCGCCGGGCCTGCGCGATGTTATTTGTGCTGGTTGTTTTGGCCGACATCTTTGGTGAGTTCTATGAACAAAATTAAAAAAAAAAAAAAATTTAATAAAAGGAGACATGAGTTTCTGCTAAAAACTAAAAAAAAACCAAAAAAACAGGGAAACATCATTTTTAAGTCAATTCAACCAATAAAAATAACTTTAAATGGAATGTTAGAGGAACGGCTATCAAAGAATAACGGAATCTGTGTTTTTTTTAGGTTTTGTATTATTATCGCATCGATTTAGACGTAATAGCCGCTTTGGCGCACGTTATCCCGGCCGCATCAGGTTTAGCATCGGGGGGGGGGTCATCCAGCCCCTATAACCGAACGCGTCGCCCACCAGACCATTCCGAGCATGGATTTGGCAGCATTGTCCCGGTGAAAGTCCTGACTGCGGGGAGATTGTGCTGGAAGCGGAGCAGAGAACGGCGAGATCCGTTACACGCAAGTCAGCGACACTTTGTATCGAAGCAATGAGTGAAGGGGGGGGGGTTGTTCTATAAAATTGCCCCGGGGCATTTACTGTAAGACGGGACAGCCTAACTTTAATGAATAAACCAGCAGAATGAAATCGGCTCGCTGCAGCCGGGGGTCCCAGAGGCGGTCGGCTCGCTGCGGCCGGGGGTCCCAGAGGCGGTCGGCTCGCTGCGGCCGGGGGTCTCAGAGGCGGTCGGCTCGCTGCGGCCGGAGGTCTCAGAGGTGGGTGTTCGCTTTGCTTTAAGCGGAGTGCCGGTACATGCAGTTATATGCAGAATGCTTTAGAGAACCCCCCCCAAAGCCCCCAGGGAAAAAAAAGCACAATAATGAACTTTAGTATTCTGAACGCTCCGTGTGAATAGAGAGGGGAGAGAGGTTTATAAAAACCAGCAGTCAGCGTGTGGAGATCTCATCCAAATCCAACCCCCCCCCTAATAAACTCATCACATGACTTCACCCAAAACAATAAACTCTTCTGGCTGAATCCGCATACAGCACACGCATGGAACATACAGCACACACACACATGCATGGAACATACAGCACACACACGCATGGAACATACAGCACACACACGCATGGAACATACAGCACACACACACATGCATGGAACATACAGCACACACACGCATGGAACATACAGCACACACACGCACACATGGAACATCACGGGAACAGACAGCACACACACATGCATGGATGGTGGGGACATACAGCACACAGGCACATGGATCCCGGGAACGCTGGGACTTCTTCATGGAGCGGAGGGGCCGTTAGATTTATGTATGAAGAGCAGCCCTGATACAGCAACTGCCCTCCTCCTCCTCCACAGTCAGACATTTCTTGCCCCCGGTTGGCTGCTTGAAGCCCAGAGAAGAACTCCTAGGGGCTGCTGTCCACACGTGGGGTCTGCATGGACCCCGGCCCGCAGCGTCTTCAAGCCGGCCCTGCATCTCCTGCAGGCCTTTGGCTAAGGGGAAAGTGGCAATTCTAATGGGGGGATTCTGCAGACCCCCCAATATATTTGCAAAAAGGACAACTAGCACTTGCATCAAAGTGCATGCGCGGGCCGGGGAGCAGAGACGTCCAGCTTAAGGTCGATCAATAAGACAAAGCAGCTTTTATTACAGCGCAGCGCGCATGCTCACGCTTCCCATACCCAACCCATCCAGCCGATAAACCTTACTGACCCCAGGCAGAGATGGAGAGGGGTTAACCCTTGACACTTCCGTGCGTTTGCGGGAAAACCTTTAGGGCCCAGAGAGAGAGAGAGAGAGAGAAGAGAAAATTATATATATATATATATATATATATATATATATATATATATCTTTGTTTAGCTTTTTGTTCTTTACGCCATTCCCTGACCGCGCCGCTCGGCACTCGGGGGTTAACATCGCTCGGCACTCGGGGGTTAATGCCGCTGACGAGGAAGCTGTAGTGTTATCCAAACTTTTCACCTTTATGACTTACATCACGGAACTTAAAAATCCACGCGTATAAAACCAAGACTACGCACTAACGCCAGCAAATGGAAAAAACCGGGGCCGGAAGGGCCGTTACACCCGCGTGGAGAGAAAAACCCGGAACGCAAAGCTAGACTTTAATCTTTGTCAACAATAGAAGTTTAACCCCCGGCAGCGTTTCACGTCCCCGCGCTGCGACCTGAACCTTTTCTCCCTACGCCAGCCGTATATTGCAGACATCCTAGACACGGCTTCTGCGCTTTACCAGTATATCCCCGTATATCCCAATATATCCCAGTATATCCCATTATATCCCAGTATATCCCAATATATCCCAATATATCCCATTATATCCCCGTATATCCCAGTACACCCCATTATATGCCAGTACATCCCAATATATCCCAGTACATCCCATTATATCCCATTATATACCAATACATCCCAGTATATCCCAGTATATCCCAATATATCCCAGTATATCCCAATACAGAAGCTGCTGTTTGTTGCAAGGCTGACATCACTGGCCAGGAAGCCCTGTTTATTTCTAGTAATCGGGGGCCCCTGCGGAAGGCGTTGCAGATCCCCCGTGGCTCAGAGTGATGTGATTGATGTTTGGTGAGATAACAGGGCAATAAACGGAGTGTTCGTGGTAAATAGAAACGCTCCAAACCCCAGCCGGGACCGAGTCTCACTAATTTCCCGTTGGATGAAACCCGCGAGCTCCGCGTCAGACCGGATCAGATCTACAGGCGGCTGTCACAATAAACACCGGCGGATTGCAAGCTCACGGGCAACAAAGCCGCTGAATCACAGAAAACGCACAGAAAACGCAGAGCCGTCATAGAGCGGTGCCGAGTATCTGCACAGTCACCGCCGGACGCGTTCATGGGAGGAACGCACACCTGCCGAAGGTCTAGCCTTAACCCTATAAACACCACGGGGAGTGCAAGGCAACGCACAACAATGTATCAGTCCGCTCTCCGGCACTCAGACAGTTAAAGGCTGAGTAAAAAATGACATGTGTTGGGGTAAATACAAAGAACAACATGTATTACTACGAAACTGCAGCATTTTGGGAGCCGCGCATGAAACGATGCATCCCCACACCGTGTATCCAAATACTATCAGAGGGCCAGGTGCTCGCGAGGCTCCCATTTACAGTGCATTATGCCTATGTCCTCATAACCCAGGGGCTTGTTCACTGAAGCAGGGGAGCTGCAGCTTCATTGCCCCCGGCTTCTCCTGCTGGTCCCGTGAAATCCAGAGAGAAATCAGTGAGGTTTCTTCTCCTTTGCTGCAGAAACCTGACAGTATGGACACTTCACAATGAATGAAAGGGTTAAAGCCATAACGCTCCCTTTAGTGAATAAGCCCCCATGGGCCGGGGTTGGCCCTTCGCAACGTTAGGCGAAGCTGGTGAGATCAACAAACCCAATACCGTGACGGCTCTGCATGCCGGGAACAGGAGCCTCACGTGGCGCCCCTGCAAACGGCCCAGCGGGCAAAAGCAGACGCCGAGTGAAGATCCGGCGCCACTCCACATACCCCTCACTCCCAGAGCGCGGGGAGGCCCCAATCTACTAAATACTGACACATATACCCTGTGATGTAATACACGCCTCTATTATACACTCGATAATCAGAGCATGCATTATAGAAACGGAAGAGACATTAAAAAAGCCACCAGAGCAGAGAGTCCGTGCAGTGTCTGTATGACTACTTTAGAGCAAAAGCTCCTGGCACCCAGCCAACCGTGCCAAAGGTGTCTGAGTAGGTGAGCCGGCCGTGGCCCCCTGATGCCCGGCGTCGCACGCTTTAGGCTCGTTTTGTTAATCGTGTGTTGGGGAGGGAAGATTAAATCCCTCGTGAGTTTCCTGTTGTGAAACAAATAAAATAAACTCTGCAATCCTGCGGTGGCCGGCGAGGACGGGGAGCGTTTACAGGAATTTCTGGCCTGCAGGAAGTGGAGACAGGCGGGGGCGGCCAGGCAGAGGCGTTCTCACTGAACACGGGTGCCGGAGCCGCGTCCCCGTCCTGCAACAAGGAGCCTGGAATCAAACAATCCACCTCAAAAAAAAAAAATGGAAATGGAACAGCCTCCCAGCAAAAGCGGTAGAAATGAATACAGTGCAGGAATATAAACATGCTTCTGTGAAACCCCGACCGACATGTCCTATAATTAGACGTTTTCCGTTTACAAAGCAAACACTAGCAGCGGCCCCATTCGCCCCCCCCCTCTAGTCTTAGATTCAGGAGCCATATGCCTATCCCATACATGTTTAAATCCCCTCGCTGTATTACCCTCTACCACTTCTGCTGGGAGGCTGCTCCACTTATCTACCACCCGCTCAGTAAGTAAAACTTCCTCATATTCCCGATAGTTATTCTCTCGCGCTGTAAACAGGCGGCCGGGCTGTGCAGCACCCGAGATCTGTACAGATTCATGCGAGGGACTCGTCTACATAAACCACAGAGGGAATGAAGCTCGTGCAGCCGACTGCAACTCCCACGATGCTTGGCCGGCCAACCAGACCCGGCGCTCCTTAAAGTAAAGCCCTACGAGCAGCGGCTGCCCCCGGGGGGCAGATTAATGGATGCACGGCAGGTGTTACGAAATGTCCCCGTTTCAGAGCGTTTTTGGCACGATGTATCCCTGACGCACGGGGGGAATGCTTTCTGTGACATTTCCCAACCTCGCGTGTCGGCGTCTGCACACGTGTGATGTCATAGGACACGCATTAAATAAACAGAAGTATACATTATTAATACACGGGGCATCAGGGCATCGTGCAGGGGCAACAAGAAGCAGGGGGGCTACTAGGAGGGTATTTCATTACTTGATCTTTACGTACGTTTGCCGTTCTACCCACGGCCGGCACGGATTTCCTCCATGTTTGCGGTAATGTTATGTTATACCCGGTACAGGGCGCCGCTCTCGGTCTGCGTGACGCGGTAACGTTATGTTATACCCGGTACAGGGCGCCGCTCTCGCTCTGTGTGACGCGGTAACGTTATGTTATACCCGGTACAGGGCGCCGCTCTCGGTCTGCGTGACGCGGTAACGTTATGTTATACCCGGTACAGGGCGCCGCTCTCGCTCTGTGTGACGCGGTAACGTTATGTTATACCCGGTACAGGGCGCCGCTCTCGCTCTGCGTGACGCGGTAACGTTATGTTATACCCGGTACAGGGCGCCGCTCTCGGTCTGCGTGACGCGGTAACGTTATGTTATACCCGGTACAGGGCGCCGCTCTTGCTCTGTGTGACGCGGTAACGTTATGTTATACCCGGTACAGGGCGCCGCTCTCGGTCTGCTTGACGCGGTAACGTTATGTTATACCCGGTCAGGGACATTAGTGTAAGAATGGGTGTCAGTGTGCGAGGCGCTGCGTAATCAGCCAGGAGAGCCCCGGATGGCACCAGAGAAGTAATTGGTTACTCAACGCGACCTACAAATCCACTGACCTACTCCGGCACGTTCAGAATCCGTGCAACGGCCCCCCAGCCATTACAGGAGCGAGGCTTTGGCCCTTGGGAGCCAGCGGCCTGTCTGCAGTCAGATGGGGGGGGGGGGATTTTAAGTCAGATCTACAACAAAAAGGGATCCTCCGGGGTCACCGACGGCTGCGTGAGAGGTTTGTGTATCCGGCAGGCACTGAAGCTGCAGTTTTGACCCCCCCACCGGGCTCCCAGCTGACGGGGGGGGGGGGGGGGGCAAATAACGTATTTGCTCTTTTGGAAGCAGAGATCGTTACACTCCAGGTAGACGCCGGGGGTTGCAACAAAAACGTTTATTTCACCGATCTCTGGAGTTTTACGATCAGCGGGGTTTGTGTTTATCTGTTTATCATTAAGAACAATAAAGTTTTGTGAGACCCAGTAAAAGGAAGACACAGAAAGGGTTAATGTTTATATACAGAAAACGATGCTGCTATTACTCAGAACGGCCTCGGCGTTGTTTCCCGACGCGCTGTTTAGTGGACACAGCACACAAACGGGCTTCAAGCAAGACCCCCGATCCCAAAGAGCTTGCACTCCATTGCGGAGGAACCTTCCGTCCTGTGGGGAGGAATAACAGGCGGGTGCCGGTAACGGAAAGCTACACCGGTTTGAGCAGCTGTCGGATTGCGTCACTTCCTCGTAAACAGCGAGCCGAGCAGGACGGCCCCGCGGCCGGACGACCGTTCTTCACGTTTATTCTCTGGGAGGTTTTCCTGACCCGAGAGATCGAGAAGGACCCCGGAGCCCAACACACAGCAGCCGCCAGGTGCCGGGGGCAGTTAGTCCTCCCCAGGCTCGCGATCAGAGAGCTTCCTCTCATTCAAGTCCAATTTATTTTCTATCCCTGCGGGTCCAGCGGACACAAAGTAACAACAGGACATAAAATTCCACATTTACTAAAAACACGTGATTTCACTGAACACGCGACTGCCTCCAGAATGTGAGAATCGTCGCGCATGCGCACCGCTGAGCAGACATGTTCTGCGAGGCAAGGAACTCGCGGCCAAGAAACCCCCCAATGCATGGAAAATATTACGACGAGTCCCTCTATGCATTTGGATTCCTTTTCATTACAAACACTCTCAGCCAGCATTAAAGGGCCTATGAGGGCTGTGATAGATAGAATTACTGTGTATTCCCCCAGAGCGCCAACAGACTCCATAGCGCTGTACAACGGCTACATGCAGGAAATCTGTTAGCTGGGCCGGTGGCATGTGACTGGGAACATGCGCAGAAAGCCACGCGGTACGGATAGGAATTTAAAGCACTTGGTGTGAAATTCTCAAGCAGACGACCCCCCGCCGGGATAATTAAATGGTTAAATCACTAAACCGACCCAACGAGCAGTTAACGGCAGGCTGTACAATGCAGATCGGGAGAAGGCATGCGCGACCTACCAGCCCGCAGGCAGATCAGCGAAGCCGCGCAGGCAGAATAAAGGGCAACGTCCAATGACGGTTACCAGCTGGACCTGGGTGACGTAACCCCCTCCCCCCTCCCGGGGTAAATAAATATATATGGAATGAAGTGTATTGTATGCCAGGATGTAAATAGGGGGCTATTAACCCCTCAGGTGTAAATACTTTACTTCAGGTGTACCTGGCTGAGGACTGCAGGTCTCAGTTTAACCCATTAGTAACCAAGAACTCAGATGAAACGAGTGAAGAATCCGCTGACAAGCAGCTGAATCTACAAACCGTTTCCCCAAACTCGGCTCAAGCGGCCGTTACAGTCTGCAGCCGATCCAAATGATTTCTGAAGGCACCGGTGTGGCCTCTACCGCCTCTACTGGGAGGCCATTCGACCCCTTTGCAAAAATCTATAACATTTGGGATCCCTCTCCCCGCGGTGTGTAGTCGCGCTATGTGCATCGGATCCGCTCCCCGGCAGACTTCTAGACGGGCAGCATTATGTAAAAATTATAGGTTTCCTGCAAAACATGGCAGACGTGGTCACCCTGATGCCCCGGAGTCACCGAACACCTTCCAGACAATCACGGGACTAAAGGCCGCGTATAACGGGGTGCTCTGCGAGGACAGGGTTAAAATACCCAGCAGACCGTCTGCAGGAGTCCGATCCTCCGGCCGGAACGTTTAACTTATTAATTTACACCAAACCACTGCCGCGATTCTCACATTCTTGTGAACTCGTGGAATCAGAGAAGTGTCAGCGGCTGCGAACACGGTGCGGATTATTCCGCCCCAGCAACATGTCGCTGCCTCCTTCACTCCGAGCTCTGCTGCTGCCGCGCAGGTTCAATGCGTGCCGACAACGGCCTGTAAAACACACGGCCACTTCAGGAGAGACCTATACGTTATGAGAGACTGTTAACCCTTTGTAGTTTTATAGACAGCGGGCAGACTGCCGGCTCGTACCCGGTGCCGCGTGGATTTAGGAGCAGGGCGGCTCAGGACATCGGCGCGTAACAAGGATACCTCGTTGCCTAATTCCTGCCAGACTCTGCTCCGGGGGTCTTCCCACAACTCTTTTTTCCCCAAAAATCGCTGTTCTAAAAATAAGCTTTTCGTAGGCAGTTGGTCGGCATAGAATTCCACATCATAAAACCAGGAGCGGCCCCAGAACCTCTCACATTCACCAAAGCGGACAAAGAGAGGTCAGAATTAACGGGTAACGACCCCCCCCTTCCAAAAAAAAAAAAGCACTTTCCCACCAAAGAGAGAAAAAAAAAAAGGATCATATTCTTTCAGCTCAGGTAGGAAAACCGTAACAAAATCAGGGAGTAAAAAGGAAACCGGATGCCAAAAAAATATGTAAAGGAACGAGCGAGCAGACGGATATCGCAACGTCTGATGCTAAAAAACTAAATATTAAGAGATACCAGCGACCCAAACCGTAGTAACCGAATCTTATCCGATAATCCGATGATAAACATCTCCTGTTTTGTGAATCCGTCCCGACTCCGCCTCGCGGTTTGCTGGGAACGGCTAACAGGCGTTCAATACGATCAATTCCTGTATCCGTGCCGAAAACAGGATAATTCCCCCCCAAAAAATCCAATTTACAGAAAATAACGCTTCCCCTCCTTATTATCGCGATCCATGCAGATAATGAACGGCTAACGGGTCTGCATGCGCGGAGCTTATCTGCATCGGGCAGCTGTGAATGAGCACCGCAGCCTCAAAACCCATAAGCATGAATTTATACGTGCCCCGCACAAAAGACAAGACCAACGGCTGATTAAGGTTTGAGTCTTTACAGCAGGAGAAACGGGCGACTAGACGGGGGCCAAATGGGGCCGATCTGAGTCAGAAAGGTCCTACAAACAGCTGTTACGGCCGTGCCATCTCTCCTGGGATCTGGGTCACTTCATCCTGACGCGCGGTAACGTGCTCCCTCGCCATGGAGGGACTTCGAACAAAACATCGGGAAAGATTCAGCACTTTCCAGGAATCCTCTGAAGCCGTTTTACCCGAATAGAGAGCCGGGAACTTCTGGTAAAGCAAAGGGTTTGTCTCGGCCCCGGGGGCCACCGGCGTGCAAGCGAGCGGCATCTGCTCTAAACACAGGCGGCAACGTCAGAGAAAATGCTTAAAGGGCAAGCGGTTCAGAAACGCCGACCTCAGAGAAGCAAACGTTGCTGCTTCCAGGACTCCGTTCCTTCAGGGCTGCAATCAGCGCTCACTCAGAAGTAATCTCATCTCAGGGGAGGAAGCACTCCCAGGGGTGCTGCGCATGCGTGAACTTCCAAAGGATCCCCTCCTAGTCGCATTGGCCTAGGAGCTGCCACTGTAGCAACCAACAAAATGACCCAATCAGCGGGGACATTCCATTGGTTGTTATGACGATAAGATCCCTGCTAGAACTTTAGGGATTATCCATAAATCGCCATTCTGGGGCAATGAGTTTCTGCTGTATATTTTCAGAGGACCCTTTGGAGATTAACGAGGGAAATGCAAAAATATCACAGACGGATCTCGTGCATGTTTAAATTCCCTCTACCACTTCTGCTGGGTGGCTGTTCCACTTATCTACCACCCTCTCAGTAAAGTAAAACTTCATTCCCTTCCATCTAAGCCTCCGATCCTCTAGCTGTTAATAAACCTAAGGGTTCTACAATGGATTCAACAAAACAAGCAATTGCTACATTTAAAACAAGTGGAATAAATACTGATTTTCCTCAATTTCTGGGGGAGGAAAAAAAAAAAAAAAAGACAAGAAGAAAAGCAGATCCAGGCAGGAAGATTCCGCAGACACTAAGTGCCCCCCGGGAAGGAAGGGAGCGCCGGCGATTCCCGTTGTAACGCACACATCGGGCGACGGGCTGACTTTTAGTCACGGACGTTTTATTACAAGCCGATAGAGATCGATCAGAGTACAGAACCGAGATCATCGGCGAGCCCTTTCATGCTGCTCTGCGGCCCTCCGGGGGACGCAGAAAGACTCACTGGAAAGGGTCATCCGGCCGAGTCTCTCATCTTTCCAGTAACCGGCGCAGATCCCGCGGACCCTCGCGTGACCCCAGACTGAGTAACTCGGAACCGGCTGCCGTCTTCTCTGGCGCTTTCCCAGGCGGATGTTTCTTTCCCACGGTCTGAGAGCCTCGTGAACCTCTTTTCCACGTGATCGGCTACGTTCTTGGCCACCGGGAAGCTCAGCGCTGGCCGCACATGGAAGGGGCTCTCTGACGCCATTACAGACGCAGCGCTGGAGATTTATGTGAACCGGGCGTACCGGTGGCTGAGATGATTCACCGGACGGGGTCTGACCCCGTGATCCGGTGTAAATGTTGTGCGCACCGCCTGGATACACGTCACAGCGGGCTGCCCGACAGCCGACTCCGGTACACGGAAGACGAGGCAGAAGTTCCAGAAGCCCCGATGAAGAGAGCACGTTATTCAGACGAGCGTTTCACGTAACCGACAGCCCCGATCCATCAACACTCCAATTATTAATTATTATTATTATTATTATTATTTATACATACCTCCCAATATAAGGCGTTCGCTCCGGAATCCGGGGATTCCCACAAATACAGACTTAATCCGATTACCATCTTGACTCTACATTCATGTAAGGGTAATCCGGCGAGTCCCGGGGGGTAAATAACAGCTTGCGCCCCTACATGTAACATATTAACCCCTTAAGGACAATGGGCGGTCCCTAAACCCATTGAAAACAATGCATTTTGAGCCCATACATGTACAGGCTTTGTCATTAAGGGGTTAAAGAGTCCTTCCATGCACTGGATTTATTTATTAAGCGCCAACTACAATTACATAGCGCTGCACAATTTAAGTGGGGAAATTAACACACAACAAACATACATTAATACATACTGACATGACACATAAGCTTGCAATCTAACCTTATGATCATTTTATACAGGGGTTCCGGTCAGGAATGGGGGGCTTTTGAGGGCCCCGCTCGTGAGCTTACAATCTAAAGGAATAGTACGGATAATTGAAACAAACAGGCGCCTTCTGAGAAACAGAGACTGACCGCGCAGCGATCGTATGCACTACTTACTGCTCAAACGTTTGGGGTCAAAATCTTTATTTTGAAAGAAAAGCACATTTTGCCCATTAAAATAACACAAAAATATCCTTGTTTTTCATAAAAACAGCGGAGTGGCCGCGTCTATTAAATTACGGACGCCGTTTCCCTTTAATAAACGAACTTGCAACAAATCGTAATTGGAACAAGCGAAACCCGGCAACATTTATCAAGAGCAACGCGTGTGTCCGCGGGAGCCAGGAGGGCGACGTTTACGCCCGCACTGCATGTGGGCGACGTGGTATTTAGCAACAAGACCCCGGGAAGCCCTTATTACAGGGTCCGCACCGAGCCGAGGATGAGCCGGGCGACCAACAGCCTCAAGCGTTCCTAGAGAGCTTCTGTTTTGTTGCTGGAAAAACTGCCTCGTCAGCTAAAAGCTCATATCTATTCTCTTCACACGGGACGGCAACCTTCACTGGCAGACGATTCCAGGTATCTAGGAATACTACCATGGAATGTAAGCCTTTAGCACAACTTCACAAGCTGCTTTTTGAATTAATAGATTGCAAGCCTTTAGGCCTCCTTTATTTTAAGAGATCCTCCTTCCAGGATGGCGGTGACATCAGAGGAAGTCCTGCTCAGAGAGGCATGCGGATCGGGGATTTACAGGCAGTGAGTAGTGAGGAAGATATGTAAAGCACGTTACCCGACAGCGATGCCCAGTCCATTACAGGAACATTTAAAGAGAAATGATCAGTACCCAGTATAAAGCCATTTCGCAGAATGGGGGGGGGATAGTAGATAAGTGGAACAGCCTCCCAGCAGAAGTGGTAGAGGCTAATACAACGATTCAACAATCAGCAGCTGCAGTTATAAATGCTGCACAATCTCATACGATTAAACAATTTCGTATTAAGTTAAAACCTTTTACATTGTGCAGAGCAGGTGAAGCAGGGAAAACAGGTAAATAAATGGTGGGTTCAGAAAGGATGCAAGGAGCAACACATTCAAATGATTTAAAATACTTAAAAGAATGGATGGGCTGAGAAATACAAAGTGACAGCCCTTGCTACATTTTAACCCTTCGCTTGCAGAAGTCACGGCGGAGAACGCGTAACCGGGGCCTCGTCCGGCAGCCGCCACGGCCTGAAGATTCACACGGCAAGCATTTCCTATGACGACGATTCTAACAATGAACTGCCCCAGACATGTGAACCTGGCTGAGGACACCTGTGGGGCAATTACATAAAACATTCCTATTAGGACACTCATTAAAGACAATACGCTGCGAGGACAGAAGCGGCGGGCAGCGTAACTCGTTATTCCACGGCACGTGTCCGAGTGAATGTCTGGCATTCCCCTGTCACCCGGACACGCTGTGCTTTCGAGTGCTTGCATCACCTGCCCGATGATATCCGACTCCTTACACCGAGTCACCTGCCTCGAGTCACATGAGTGGAGCAAAGATCGGCCCCCGAGTGCCCTGACCTGCCGGGGAAGCAGGAAGATCAGACATCTCCTCCTCTGCCCCACATTTTATATCACGCCGCTTCTAATTACACAAACAGCACGTTACAGAATCGCCGGCACACGAGGCCGCCGGCTGCTAGGGGACGGCTTATACAACGGGACAGATCCGTTACACGAGTAACATACATAGAACCGCTAACCAGCCGTGACGCTGATCATGAACTTATATCATCAAATCTTTATAGGTTACATTGTTGCCCTTCACAAAAGTGCAATCAATTCTCACACACACACACAGACATACATATATACATATATACACACACACACACACACACACACACACACACACACACACACAATGTAATCTTTGTATAGAACAGGACACAGTCCCTTATGTAAACTCGGCCCCCGTGGCTACCTCTTAGTCTAATAGCAGCTCATGTTTTCTGCAAGCATTCAACACAGAAACGGTGCCTGTATGTTTTGGGGAAGCAGACAGAAGAATAGAGAGGAATGGGGCATGAAGGCCAACAGGGATCGGGGATAAGAGGCAAAAAAAAGCCATAATATAAAAAAAGTGTGTTTGCGAGCAAGGGAAAAAGGCAAAATAATAAAAAATACTGTGAATTTTCATTTTTTAATATATATATATTTTTTAAACAGACACTGATGTTTGCTAAAAACCCCTTTAAACTGGCAGGTAGTGGGGTTGAGAGGGAGAGGAGTAACAGACCCCGCACTGGAGGGGGTTAAAAACCCTAAATATCCAAATACAGCCTCAGTCTGAAAATAACTCACCATGTCCCTGCGTCCAAACGATTGGCCTCCCAGCACCCAAACTATTCTGCTGTATTTCGGTGCGTGGGAAATAATACACGGCATTTTCATAGAGCATTGGGTGGTGGAAGCGGAAGGTTTTCATAGAGCAGCTGCTGGATTTGATCTCTCAAGGCGTCATTTTTATATTTTTCCTATTCTTTTACATTCTGGCGCGGGAAAGAGCAGCTCACAAGATTTCTCCAACAATATCGCCACCTAGTGGGACGACCTCAGATTGCAGAATATGGCATTGTGTTTGGAATTTATACGGAGATCATTTTTACATGTGGGGTTTATCACTCTAAATATATCTTACGCAGGATCTCTAAAACCCCCTCCGACGCGGCAACCCCCCCCGGACACACGGGTCACGCACTCTGTTCCTAATCCACAGCCCCGTACGTTCCCAGACAGGCGCACAAGGCAGTCGACCAGGGCTTCCCGCTAAGCCTCCTAAAGTAGTATTGGAGTAGTGTGTAGTGTTTGTCACACGAAGGGTTAAAACAGACATATCTCCTTCACAGCTTTTAGTAAACCAGACCGCAGAGCCTTAAGGGGACGCGTACGAGGACCCCGCGCGCCTATATAACGTCTGAGTCCATGCGCAGAGCACAGAAGCTTAAAATACCTTAATGTTATGTAAGAACACAAGAGGCCGCTCGCTGCGGGGGCCACGGCACAAATCAATGAAAACGATCGTGAATCAGAGACGCTCCACACAATCACGGCAAATATCCGGTGCTTTTCTTTAAAGGATTACTGAAGGTTGTGGCCCCTGGAGCATTTCCATGATTTTGCCGTCTACTACGGCAGCCATTAATGCCGAAAGCGCCTGGGATCCCAGTCCGATACGATATCTTCATCCAATTGGTGTCAATAAAAACTATTAAGAGTCTATATAATATATACACTATATGATATACTCTATACATTTCATCCTATGACGGACGGCACATGAGCCTCTAGCGCTAGAGATTGTTTCCGGCCGCGCAGGTCCCTCCGTAACGCCGTTATCACAGATATCTCAGGGCGACCAGCGATTTAACATTGCGATGGGGCAGCAAGATGGCGGCTCCTGTATACAGCGCGAAGGGAAGGGGGGAAAAAAAGGGGAAATACATTTTCTACAGGTTTTAGCATAAGAATTGCAGATTCATCAGCTCCTTTTTTAACATTATAATTGAAAAGCTGGAACTTGTCGTTCTGTCCCAACAGATTCCCGCAGCAGGAGGTCCTCCGGGGACCAGAAGAAAGCCACCCTTTTACCCTGCTGCCGCACAGGGAGGACCCGTTAGTTTTAGCAGAAATAAACGAAGAGTTGTGCTCACGTATAAAGCAATCCTTAAACAGCGATAGGGGGGGTTCTGATTAGCTTGGTTATTAATAATTACACATTTGGATTTTCTAACCTACACCTATAATTCTGCTGTACCCAAGAACTACAACACCTATAATCCACTGCAACAGAATCGGCGTGTAAGCACGACCAATGCTACGTGTTCCCGGTACCAGAAGGACAATGTCTTCCATGATTGTTACCTCTCCACATAACTGCTTCATCAGCAAGCGGTTTGTTGCTTTAGGGTGGACACCGGCAGGGCCGGACGGTTGATAAAGAGACGGTCCTGGCACTTGAAGGCCATCGGCCACCGAATGACGCGAGTGCCGCCGAATGTTATGTTTTTATGGCGATGTCGCCTGTGGCCAGGCAGGTCAGCAGCTTGGGCCCGTATGGAGCGATGTTGGGCAGCGGCCCACAGGGCATTAGCCTGGTTTGCCAGACGGCAGGTCTAGGCCTGGGCACCGGCACACAGCCCTCTCACCGCCTCTGCCATGGAAATAGATAAACTGAGCCCGTAGATGTCACTGGCCACCACAAGAGCCCAGGGAACGGTCTATCCCCTCACGGCGTATATTCAGCAGACAACTGAGAGCTTTGCATAGATCAGTCTAGAGAACCAAGAACATATAACGGCATCTACCATGGCCTTTAGAATAAACAGCCAGTTTAACAAAAAACACAATCACAAAACATACCGACAAGATGAACGAGCGTCACTTACCTAGTGAAACTTCGCACCTCTACGCAGCAGCTTAATACTTCTGTCTTCCCGTAAACCTGGAAAAGAAACAAAAAACAGTGAATTGTAAAATCTTGTTATTAGTTCATGGAAAGGTTATTTCACTAATTCAAACAGAAACCCCCCAGAACACATTTTAAACCCCATAAAAGTCCACACAAAAAAAGCCCCCTTTTACAGAACAGAAAAAAATCAACACACCAATAAAGTTCGCTTTCTGGAACTTTTTAGAGCTTTCATTTGAGACAATTAAGCCTCCCCAGAAACTTAGTATGCACGAGTGTGTATAATATATATATATATATATATATATATATATATATATATATATATATATATATATATATTTTTTTTTTTTATATTATTTTAACTTAGTATGCAAGTATGTACGAGTGTGTATAAAATATATATATATATATATATATATATATATATATATATATATATATATATATATATATATATATATATATATATATATATATATATATATATATATATATATATATATATATATATATATATATATATATATATTTGATGCAGCGTTCTTCAAACCCTGTGACTTTGGGAATTCTTGTCCAGGGAGAAACCATTCCAAAGAGGATTTTTTTTTTGGGGGGGGGGGGGTTTGACTACTTCCAGACTGGCAAATTAGGATACTTTGAAGGCCTGCGCTTAACCGGCCATGCCTTGTTTTTTTTAATGGGACATGATTAGAGTCGCAAGGGGGGGGCAATTTAAATTAAACTGAAATGTAAAGGGGACACTAAAGTGCATACGATGGCAGGGATGTCGCTTTGACCCGTGCAATTATAAATTTAATTACACACCAACACATCATGCAATTCTATTAACATAGCCCCTCACAGTGGGCCATAAATTAAATACAACACAATTGCTTCACTATATATTACGGAGGGCCAATCCCAATAAGCTTCTGCTGCAGGAACAGCCCTGCTTAATGTATAGGTAGATGACCTTATACATTGAATTAGCTCAGCCCTTGTTACTGGAGAAACCTGCCGGGGTTTGCCCTTTATAAAGCATAACTCTCCTGCAGACTCCCTCTTTAGTGAATCGGCCCCTTTGGGATGCACTAAACAAAAAGGATCTCTCCTGATGCGAGAAAACAGTCGGGAACAAACCCAAAGCTGGAGTCACACAAGAAACGCGCACAGTCGCCAGACGTCTCCATAATATTTCAACGGGAACAAAACAAGTACGACTGTTTCCGGGGATTCGTTTACAAGGAACGTCTCCATCATACAGAAAGCAGGCAGCGACGAGCCAACTTACATCAATATTTACATTAAGCTTACAGTGAGCCCAATCTGTTAAAACAAATAATTATATATATAATGTAAAATTTGTGTGGGCACTAAACGTGGAAAAGGGGGATAAAAAAAAAATCTCCGGTCAGTTAGGATGGGTAAAACCCCCAGTCATGAAGCGGTTAAAGCACTGTAAATCTGTAAAATACACACATACCTTCCAAATCAGTCTGAGTTGTAATGTATTATTATTTGCTAATGATAAAGCTCTGATTTAGTTTAAAACAAAAACAAAAAAAAACATGAACTTGAATCTATCAAGAAGTTTAAAATTCTGCATTTTGTAACTTTAAACTCCCGTCTTCACACATTCCAAGCGTATAACCAAGTCAAACACAGACATAAGATTTATTGTAACTCGCCGAGGACAGCTGATCGGACGGCTCGGTCCGCGGAAAATCCAATCTTAGTATCTGAAGTCGGTGTTTGAGATCAATACCGCGGACAGACACCAGGGGGCAGCAAAGGAGCGTTTCAGGCTGCGGTCAAAAAAAGATCAATGAAGGTGACCAGATTCTGAAAAAGAACAGATTCCGCCGTTTAACTACGGAAATAAAATGACATTTTTGTTTATAAAAAAAAGATGGAGAAGCAGAAACAGCTGAAGAGAGAGTAGACTCTCTG